>NC_053465.1:0-336500 GCF_015227805.2 Hirundo rustica
TTTAGGCAGAGCTTAAATTGGAACAAATGGGGATTTTTAGAAAAGTGAACAGAATAAGTGGTTGAAACAGGTGAAAGTAGATAAGGAAGCTTTGTGCACACTCAACACAAGCCACATATGAGATAGCTCAGATTCACTAACTCCTTGCTTGTCAGCTTTATGTTGATGGAGCTAGACCTGTCACGAAAACCAAAATGGGCTCAAGAGCACACAACAGAGCTGCAGACTTCCTGCTCAAAGGACCCATTCAATACACAAAACTAAACTCTAACATGGGTCACAAATGCATTGAAAAGGTAGAAAGGTCAGGATCACGAAGATTCATCTTCCTCATTTTCAGGGACACCTCCTCAACATAGACCCAGCACTCACTTTAGGAAACAAACCACACATGCTTCAGAGCCTTTCTGGCAAGGAGCATACAAAGGGAGGAATGGGAGCTGACGGGGAAGAAGATGCATTGGATCTGGGGTGTTCAACAGGTCTGTAAATACAAGGCTTTGATACGACCTGTGAATGTCACAGTGCATAGGATGGAAAGAGGCTGTATACTGCCTGGCCATCATAAACATACGGTTGGTAACTTTTCTGTAAGGAAAAACCAAAGCAGAGTAACCCCTAACAACAGTCTTGCAAAACCACTTAGGGATAGAGGCTTCAGAGCCCAAGAACTAAACCAAAAAGCAATGAGAAAAACCACACACCAGGAGGGAGACTGAGAGCACGCGTCGAGGCCTTTTCAAAACAAAAGAGTGGATTGCACAGAAATTCCTCCACTGCAGAGGTACCACGACCTACTTATGAGAGTGGATCGCTGCACCCGTGGGCTACAAACTTTCCCTACAACTAAAGGAACAGCACAAGTGGTAAAAATAAGATGACAACACATCACCCCCCAGTACAGGTTTATAAAAAACAGGTTCAGACCGTGCCCCCCGTGGCATCACAAAACAGCATCTTAGCATAAAAACTTTAGGGATGCTGTGGCAGTGACATACGCCCTGGCACACCCAAAGTTCAGGGGGGAGAGGATGAATAAAAAGACTCAAATGGATGGAGGAAAGAAAGGAATGACAAAAAGAGGAAGGAATGGGCTTCAGGGATATACCCCCTAGCCCTATGAACAATCAAATTCTAACAGAAGAGGTCTGACATACCGGCTTTACCATAGCAAATGATGGAGGGACTCCCCTTCTCACAAACCCCATACGCCACTGGCAATGGAGGCCAAGCACAGGCAGGGACACATCATCCAGAGGCAATTGTAAAAAAAAAGAGTAGCTCTTAAGAGGCTCTCTGACTCAAACCTCACCCTTACATACGTACAAAAACGTGCACCTCAGGAAGCCCGGACGGTAGCTTTGAATTAAATCTCGACATGTTTCACATACACCTACACTCAAAAGGCCCTCCAAGGTCTTGCAAACAACTCACACCACAGTGGGAACTCCAGATAAAGGGCTCAACACATAGGACCAGACTCAGAGGGCCATGACCACCCCCCTAGTCAGCTGTCAGCTTCACACGCTGCAAGACCCACACACGCTTCCTCCAAACAAATGACCGCTCAGGATACACACACCCATCAAGGAACTTTCAGAAACCAACCAAACACAGCTCAAGGACAGGGAAAAAAATACAAAGGGAGGACCAACTTGCTACTGGGAGGTAAAATACAGATTCATAACAAGTTAAAACCATGTTCAGGACTTACACTAGAAGGAAAAGGCACATGGCTTGGGGGGAAAAAAAAGGTCGCGTCCTTGGCACATTTTTGGATTGGGGGGGTTCACTAAATACAACTGGAAGGAATACAGGGGAGTTGACAAGTGCCGTGACCCAAGGCAAGAAAGGAGTTGCAGCACTTGTTTGTACCAGACACCTTAGACTGAATATTTTTTGAAGACCAGACAGCGGTCATGTCGTGGTAGGGACAGCAGGAGGCAGCAAAGCTTTAAAAAAGGAAAGGAGAAATGCGGGGAATGCCCCACACTTACCCCTTCTAAACACAGAAAACTAATTTCAACTCCATGCACATGTTAATCAGGGTCATTGCAAAGGAATTTTACCAAAAGACCATTGGGGGGGGGGGGCAAAACAGGCCTGGTGCTTGTTTTTCCAAAGCCTTACACCCACAGGCCAGGGCTTGGCCCCAGGCTCTGCAAAACTCAGTGCCTGATCTGCACTCAGTTCTTACACAATGATTCCTGCTTCATGGAACAGGAGCATTTCAGTTTTAAAATGGCCACAGGCTTGAAACCATACTCCTGCTCAAACGGCCCTGAAGAGGAAGGGGGGCAGGGAGGGAGGAAGGAACCCAGGACTGCATTCAGCTACATCTCCACACCTGGGCTGCAAAAGAGGCAGCACACATGCCAGGGCCTGAGGGACAAAAGCTGGGCATGGATGGCCCTGCAAAGCTGCTAGAAGGGAAACAATGGACAGCATCCTGTATCATAAATGAAATGCAACAAAAGGAAGGCAGGGACAAGGGGGAAGGGGACCCTCCACCTGCTCAACTCAGAGGCCACAAGGAGAGGCACTCCTCACAGCCTGTCTAGGACACCACAATCAGACAGAGAATTTTTTTTTTTACTGACTCAAAGGAGGCAGATGGGGTGATCCAGGCATTCCATAACTCTGCATCTCTCACCTACTGGACGTGCTGATGGATCTTAGCAAAAAGGCGAGCCGTGACATATGGGAAATAAAAAGACACATACCCATCAGGAGACTCGGAGGAGGAAGCCGTAGGAAACCGATGGGCTGACAAGCTCCAAAAGATCCACGGTGGCCCAGAAGCTCAAACATTCTCCCCTTCCTTCAAGGAATGGCATCACAGGCAGGCAAACTCTCTTTTGCACACAATGAAAAAAAAAGTGGGGTTAGACACAGGAAAAACAACGGTCTTTGCTTTAAAAAGGATGGTAAGCTGTAGATGCAAAAAGCTCTGGCCTTACACTTCCTAAAACAACCCCATCCAGGGACTCGCTGGAGCTCCCCACGACACCCACAAGCCTCCCTCCAAATGCCTGCTGCTCTGGCTCTCTTCACCCTGCCAAAGCAAACTATGGAACAGGCTTAGACAGCTGCTAAAACCAGGAACACAGGGACAACTGGCCAGGGAACTAGAGGCAGGCCTTGGCCTACACGTGCCTTCTGGACGTGCCGGGTGCATTGTACCAAAAGGCCGCCAGTGACAAAGTTAAAACACCTTCTGGTCCTAGCATGTCGGGCCACAGGGTGGAGAGGCATGGCCAGACCTTTCGGCACCAAACACATGACGGATCAAAGTAGTTCTGCAACAAATAAGCCAAGCTAGGGGATCATACAAGCCATACACAGAGGTACAGGTACTCGTGGCACGAGAAAAATTCTACAAGGACTTAGGATAGCTCTAGGAAAAAGACACTACCTGCCTAGCCCCTGACATCCCCAGAGTGACAGCCAGGGGCACAGGAGGAAGGGAGAAATCAAGAAACACCTTTGCAAGGGGCTTCTAGAAAGTAAGGGGCCGTGCGTACGGCTCTTGCCCCTGGCTTCGGCAAGGACAAGGGCTACACCCAGGGGACAGATGGAAGGATCTCCCTTGCAACAAAGGCTTGCACTTCCTTACCCTTATATTAGCCAGCCTATTACGGGGGGGAGAAGCAAGGGATGTCTCTTTCAAACCACAGCTAACCACTGTACTGTCTCTTCTCAAATCTCTTCCACAGCAACCTCAGCTGCCACACGTGCTACCCTGGCACCTTGCTCTTCAGCATCTCCAGCCACAACGTGGGGTCCTACTCGAGGCGCTGCAAAGAACCACCGCTCCTGCTCAAGTGCCCTGCACCTGTCCAAGCGTGGCGGACCGCGGAAATAGGCGTCGCCACGTCTGCACCCACCACCCTCGGCGCCAGGCCTCAGAAGCCCCGCAGACTGGGACGCCTCTGCTGAAAGGACAAGGGTGGTAAGCTGTGACTGCCGCTCCGCAGGAGTGGGCGGCATGACAAAACCTTCAAAAACGTAGCCTTGAAAAACACAACACACCGACACCAATACTCCATTCAAAACCAACCTCATCGACAGACAAACAAACACAAAAGAAAGAAAAAAATAAACTTTATCCCTTCTCACGCACCCCTTACAAAGATAGGCAACACAAGGATTAAAAACCACCTCCAAACCGCTCCACAGAAAATACATAGAAAACATGAAAAAACCTGAAACAAAAAAAAAGGGGAAACCTCCAGCAGCCACCCACACTGGCCCCAATTCAAACGCAAACACCTCCCAAGGATGCACAACGATGAAAGACATACTGCCGTCCAACAAACCAAACAAAGAAAACCCTAGCGTATCGTAGACAACAATCCAAGGACAAATAGGACAAAACCTGAACAAATGAAACGCATCCTACCTCAAACACCACGTGCTCACCAGAATAAAAAAAATAAAACAACAAAAACTCTCATGCACCTCAAGCGACAGCCCGTTGCACCTTGCTAAACCTTAGAAAACATTCTTTGAAACAGAACACACCACAAAAAAAAAATTTTATATATAATTAAAAAAATCTCACCAGCAAAACTCAATTCAGTAACAACCTGATCGACATGCAAACTAAGAAACACAACAATGAAGTAAATCAATAAATAAATTTTATCCCTTCTCACATACCACTTACAATCAAAATAAAGAGACACAACGACAACAAATGAATGACATCACACCACCTCAAACACAAGAAAACACAACACAACGTACCAAACTGAATAAAAGGGACCGCTCCGTGAATAAAAACCTCTTACGCTTTAAGCGACGGCCCTTCACGCTGTCATAAACCTCAGAAAACAGCCTTAACAAACACCTGACACCACCAAAAAAAATTCAACAAAAAACTCAAAACCGACCTGACCGACATGGAACTTAAGAAAGGCAACGGGACGTACGCAAATAAACCCTATCCTTTCTCACACGCTGCTTGCAAACAAAATAAAGCAACACCCTTACTAAAGAACACAAAAAAGAGAAAACTTCCCATTTAAAAAACATCACACTCCAGCAGCCAACAGGGATAGCCTCCCCCATGCAGCCCTAAAAAAGAGCTCCTAAAGCATCCATGCCAATAAAATACACACTGCAATCCAACAAAACAAAGAAATAAACCCATCTCCTATCACAAACAAGAATACTATTCTAAAGATTAGAAAACACGGCCAAATAAATGACAGGACGCAACCTCAAACCCAATAAAACAAACGCGACAGACTCAGCACAATAAAAGGGATCACCGAATAAAGAACCACCTCTCCTAGACATCAACACGTAGACCGTGCCACAGCAGTAAACCTTAGAAAATACGGCCCTTAAAAACAGAATACGCCACCAAAAAAAAAAATCCAACACCAAAACAACCACAAAACCCACCTCCTTAAAAACAGAATACGCCACCAAAAAAAAATCCAACACCTAAACAACCACAAAACCCACCTCATTCACGTGGAACACGAGAAACACGACATGAAAGAAATAAATCCCATCTCACTAAACATTTAAAACCACCTTCAAACCACTCAAGGGAAAAACTTAGACCTTTAGAAAAAAGCCATCTAACATGACACACAAGCCTCCACCGGCCAGCAACGCTGGCCCCGCTAGAAACAAACAGCTAGCCACCAAATTCTCCACAAGGATAAAATAGACACTGCAATCCAACAAGCCAAAGAAAGTAACCCCTATCACACGATAAACATCACGCTACCTCAAACCCACTAACACAAATGCTACATGCTCACCACAAGAAAAACGATCCACAAACACCTCTCCTACACCTCAAGTGACAGCCCCCTGCAGCACAGTAAACCTTAGAAAACACATCCTCTAAAAACAGAACACCCCACCAAAAAACCAGAAAGTTAACACCACCAAAACTCAACTCAAAACCAACCGGATCAACAGGAAACATAAGAAATGCAACATGAAATAAACAAATAAATGAATAAGCCATATCCCTTATCAAACACCATCCACAAACAAAACACCACCATCATTTCAAAACCACCCTAACACCCCCCTCAACAAAACAAAAAAAAGAAAGAAAAAAAAAAAAAAATAAAAAAAAAACACCACACAAACACCCACAACACACTGCATCTAACAAAACACCCTAGCTTCCACCAGCCAGCCACGCTGGGGCCCTACCCCATCTCAATGCTCACATCCAAGAAACAAAAACAAAATCACAACAACACGTGCCAGACACCTATTCAAAATAAGACTGAAATCCACTCCACCTCCAATACAAACACACCCACCCATCAAGTGATCCTCACTTTAGAAAAAAAAAAAAATTGGACACAAGAAACAACATCAAAACACAACATACACCACCAAACAAGATCCTAGGGAATAGAAACCTTTCCCATGCTGGACAAGCTGGCCTTTCCTGCAATTTCAGCCCTCCAAGGAAAGGAAGCGGCAACAACGGGCATGAGCCCCACGTGAAACCCATCCCGTGGCAAAGGTACGTACGCTCCCCTTCTATTTACTCCCTGAGAACAACAAAAAAATAAACCAAAGCTCTCAAACGACGACAAAAGACAGCTTGACATCTTTTTATACAGACAATAACACAAGAGGTCTTCCTTCTCTCCAGTCAAGCCACTTGGATCCTCAAAACCTCATTTTTTCTTTCCAGGGCCATTGGGGAGGGAGGAATGACACAAAAATGCAAAGGAAAACACTCCCAAAAACCCACCCTTGCTGCTGCTGCTACCTGGCACAAAGGTTTGCGGCTTAGCACCTCCTTGAAGCCGTGCTAGGCGTGCAAGTGCATCCAGGGGCCCCCCCAGAACACTGGATATCGTCTCACAGCTATTCTGTGACACGTGCCGTGGACACCCAAAAAGCCCCTCTCCTCCGGCAGCCCCACGCCAAAGGGAGCGGCCCTGGCACCGGCCACCCCTTCATCACCCACACGCTTCTCACCTGCCTCTGCTCTGGACCCGGGCTCTGACACCTCATCGTGCTGAGGCCTCACACCAGGCAGCTGGGAGGGCAGGGGCACGGCGGACCTGCTGCTCATGCCAGGGACAGCTCCTTGCCTACACCTGACACACTGGGCCACCAGCCTTCCCTTGCTAGCCACAAGAACCCCGCTTCCCCTGCATGTGCCCGAGGCTGAAATGGGGAGGCCACCTCCAAAAGGACACGGGCCTCAGGTTCACAACTCCAAAAATTCCCCAAACATCATTTCCCTTCATTTGCAATTCTGCCTTTGCCATCGTGAAGACCTTGACTTTCTCTGCAACGATTTCAAACATCCCTTGACTGGGATGTTCATGAGCTGGCCTGCTGTGCTGTGCCTAGGGCTTAGCGGACAAGCCCGGCCTAAATCCAAACCCCCCGCAAGTCTTGGGAAATACACAGACGCTTTACAAATACTCCCCTTCCTTCAACACCCCCGCGCACATGCGCACCCTCCTTTTTTGCCCACACCGTCTCCCCGCCACAAATCCCACATCTCACAAAACCAAACACAAATCCAATACCAGCGTTCGCTTCCAAAGGAAAATTATTGACACGTCGGCCGACATCTGTAGGGCCTCGGGGACCCTGCCGCTTGTGAGCCCAAAGCTGATTTGAAAAGGGGCTGCAAGGAGCGGCTGCCTGAGGGGCTCCCTGGGAAGCTCTCCTGATCGGGGGTGTGCAGCTTCTCTAGCCTGTTTCGCTGCAGGGACAACGTGTTCGTGGATGCCTGGGAGCTGTAGCATGTGGGACTATGGAGGTGTCCGGAACGTGGGACATGTGGACGGCACAACCTCTGCTGCAGCTGCAAGGCACCTGTTCTGGGACACTCACAGTGGGTCTCACAATGCCAAAGCCTTTTCCTACCTGGGGTGGCGTGGCGTGGGGGAGCTTTTGCCTTCACACATTCTTCTACACATCACAGTGATGCTGGGCCCTGGTGCTTTTGGAGGGGGGAGACACCAGGCACTCTCGTGCAAAGTACACAGCCTTTCCTACCTTCATTCTTCCCCCTTTCATCTCTTCTGCTGTACGTCTGCTTGGGACAGGACTGACTGGAGCACTTGTGCTCCACAGACACAAGCTGTTCCTGGCCTGGCACCTCTGGCCAGGGGGGATAGGGAGGCACCAGGGGGCTTTGGCATCATTTCAACTCCCGTGGACGGAGGCCACTGAAAAACTCTTGGCGGGAAAGCTGCCTCACCTTTCAAACCTGCTTACGTGATGCGAGTGTGGGATAGGGCCGGGGACCTGGGCTGCATAGAACACGGAAAAGGACGGGTCCCCTTCAGCTTGCAAAAACCCGGGGCGGGAAGAACCGACGGGTGTCCTTTGTGCTCTTGGCAGATGGAGGAACACATTTCAAGAGGAAAATCTACAGGGAACTGGCCAGCAACTTGCTGAGACTTACTTATTGCACAAACACACCGTTTTTCACCAAGGTCTATCACTTAGGCAACATCAAGCTCTCCTTTTCAAAGCATGCACAACTCCTAACACCGGGCCACACGCATGCTGCAGAAAGGGAAGGGAAGCAGGCTTATAGGGCTGGCAAAAGCGGGCAGACGCCTCACTACCACATCCAACTGGAACGCCCAAATGCCCCCTACTAAGGGGGGCAGGGGAAGCAGACTTTATTGGCCCACCAAAAAGGGCCGCTCTTCATCTCTAAGACCTCGTGCACCAGGAAACACATTTCTGACAGATGAAATTTAAAACACAAACCATCGGCTGCTGAGACAAGTTCGGCATCTTGGCAGGGGATTGCTTAAAACGCACCGTCCTGGAGGCTTAGACTGGCACCACCGAGTCAGACTTCAGCGACAGCAACGGCTTCTGGCTAGCGCTCACGGCTCACCGGGCACACGTCACCTCCAACGTCGACATCCAGCTTCACCTCCTGAAAGGAAACACAAACAAGGCTGTCATAGACAAATCATGCACACCACCCTGACAAATACATACACCCTCCCATCTCTAATAGTTCTCTGACTTCCTCCTCCCTCACCAGTGCAGCCTTAGCCTTAAACATCAAACACCACAAACAAACAAAAAAAAAAACACACCAAACAAACTCCGAGCAAATGGAACTCTCTCTTAGCAACAGCAGGCTTCCAGAGCTTAACCCTTCTCTAAAAAAGTAAAAAAAGACAGAGGAAACAAAAACCAACAGCATCAAGTCAGGACCAAAAGTAAAAAAACAGATTAAAACGGAGCGTTAAAAAATGAGTGGTTCTATGCTTACTTAAGCCATGAAAATAAACTCTACGTTTACATCATGCCTTTCAATCATAAGAAAGAGAGGCATTTTAAAAAAGAATGGTTTTCATGGGTGTGGAAATTGAAGCAAAAAGGTTGATGAGAAACCAAGTCATAGCCTATAAAATGCTGAAACAGAGAGAAAGAGGAGAAGCCCCCTGCGACGGTAAAAAACGAAAAAGACATCTCTGGACCTTAAAGTAAAAAATACCTTCCTTTAAAGTGATGCACCTTTAAAAAGAAACACCTCGGGATGCTACAGTCTAAAACCCATCACCCATAAGCGGCTTAAAAAACTCCTCCTAACAAAGTCACAAAAGCAAGCTTATCCAAGCGCTTCTTTTGAAAACACTTGAAAACCCACAAAAAAACTCTGCTAAGTGAGCCTTAAAATCCACAACGCTAAAAAATACTCTTCCCCTAATAAATGACAAAAAGACTAGGCTCAAACAATAAAAGGGACTAAAAAGGACAAGTTTGGGCTCTTGATGCTCTTTTGGAAAAAAGTCTTCTTCACATCCCCCATCAAACAAGGTTCAAATCCTTCCTGCTTCTCAAGTAAACCTTCCAAAAAATAAAACTCAATTCAAAAACCAAAGGCAGGCAAAGACACAAATTGGCAACGCTCAACCCGGCGCCGCCAACAGCAACGCCCTCATTTGCAACACAAAACAGACAAAAGACTGCCTTCCAACCGACCGGGGCTGGGCGCCCACCGGGGACCGCTCCGGCACCGCCCCGACCACCAGCACCTTGATAAGCACTCAAGGACAAAGGGACACGACACAGCCTTTCATCTCCGACCACGAACTCTTTCCTCAAGTCCACAGAAATCAAAACTGGCTGCGTCAAAAGCCCCAGGGAGCGAAAAACGAGCCTGACAAGGCACAAAAAAACCCCCACTGCTCCATCCCTCACACCAAGCACAATAAAATCAAGCCTCGGCAAGAAAATACCACTAAAGCCAAGCGCACGGCTTGCTTTCCTGCAGCCCGCCCTGGGAAAAACCTGCCTACCCCTACATCTGAAAGACAACAGGGTGCAACAGTCAACACACAAGGGAATAGGGTCTAAAGAAATCTTAGAGCAAAAAGAAAAAAAATATATACATACACACACGCATTGATAAATTCAACACCAAAACTCAATTCAAAACCGAAAACATCGACCTGGAACCTAAGGAACGCACGATTAAGAAAGAAATAAACCCGATCCCTTAGCACACAACATCGACGAACAAAACAAAGCCACACGTTTCTTCAAAACCACCTGAAAACCGCTCGGCACAAAAAAAAAAAAAAATTGGAAAAATTTAAAAAGGCAGCGAACAAGCACCCCAGCCTTCACCACACAGCCAGGCTGCTCCCCGTGAAATCCTAAAGCTCCCAAAACATTCCACAACCACAAAATACACACTGCAATCCAACAAAACGAACAAAGAAACCCCTAGCCTACGAGAAACAAGGATACAATTCCAAAGATCACAAAATCCGAACACATCAACGACATCGCGCCACCTCAAACCCACCAAAAACAAACGCCACGAAGTCACCACCATCAAAGCCGCTGATGAATAAGGAAAAACCTCTCCACATACCTCAAGCGACAGGCACTTACACGGCGGCAAATCGGACAAAACAACCTTGCCGAAACGGCGCCTCTTTCGAAAAATTCCGAACGCCGCTCCTCCACCAGACAGGAGGGACGGGGGAGCCGAGCACTTTCCACCCTCGGCCACGACTCGCTCCGCCCTGCCCTTTCAGTCCCGGGGACACCACGCCACCGAACACACGGGCGCTGCCCGGCCGGCCCCGGCTCCCCTGCCCCCCGCAAAGGGACCGCGACTCCCGGGGGCAGAGCCGCCCCCCCCCCCCCCCCACACACACACAGCGCCGGGGAACCGACGAGCCATGAGCACCATGCGTACATACTGAGCATTCAGCGCCGGCTTGCCGCTCTTCCTACGCACCGCGGCAAAGAGAAAACCACCCCCCACCACCCTTCCCAGCGCCGGGAAACCCGCCCGAAAAGAGCCATGGGCACCACGTACCCACGGCGCCGGCCTACCTCGCTTCCTTCTCGCCAACACCACGCCAACACGAGCCGCCGCACCGCCGCGCCGCCAGTCCCCAAAGGCATCCTCACTGCCGGCGCCAGACCCGCCCCCCCCCCCAACCTTCCCCGCCCGTGCGCCATGCGGCCGGGGCAACCCGTAGCTCCTGCCGCACATTCACGGCCGCGGCGCCGCGCTTTAGCGCTAGAATGGCAACTGGAAAAACACCCCCCGCCGCCCTCTTCCCAGCGCGCGGAAACCCACCCGACCTCGCCCTGCGCCTGCACGACCGGGGAGCCCCGCCGCTGCCCGGCCTCTGTCCCCGGAACGCACGCGGCTGCCGGGACACGCACGGACCTCCTCCGCAATACCGAAACGAAAACACGCCCTCCCCACGAACCCACGATCACTCACCCGCGATGCTGCTGCTGCCTCACACAAAGCTCTGGACCTTCGGCCCGCGCCCGCTGCCTGCTCCAGCCCGGCCGCGGAGCCTCTTCGGGTGCTGAGACCATCCGGGAGCCGGGCGCCTTCAAAAAGGCGCCCTATGCTCCGAAGGCTCAACAACACCCTCAGTGATCGCTCTTTTAAGAGAGTTGCAGGGGCAAC
This sequence comes from Hirundo rustica, assembly GCF_015227805.2. Taxonomy (NCBI): domain Eukaryota; kingdom Metazoa; phylum Chordata; class Aves; order Passeriformes; family Hirundinidae; genus Hirundo; species Hirundo rustica. The sequence continues at coordinate 11,933 of NC_053465.1, forward strand.
TCAGCCACGAGGCTCTCCGTGCGCCTGCAGACACGGCCGCTCCATCGGCTCGGCGCTGCTGCTTCTCCACGGCGAGGTCTCTTCAGGCAGCGCACACCACTGCGCGCCCTGGAACCCACACCCGACTGACCTCCCACACTCCCTTTTCACAGCGAACGAGGTGGCGGGCTTTGACTCTCGGACCAATGGGGTGAATGAATTTCAAAACGACCAATCGGAGCAAGGATCCAAAACGGACCAATGGGGAAACGGGAAAACGACCAACCGCGGAATGCCCCGAGCTCACAGCCCGGACTCGGGGACAGGCACGGAACGGAGGCAAAAAAGAACGGGCCCAAAAATACCCGCCCAAAAATCCTCCAAAAGAAATGCCCCAAAAGACCCCCAAGCGCAACTACCACAACCCTGCCACTCGCCACGTTCAAACCAAAAAAGCCTTCATGCTAGGCTATATTTTAAATTTTAGTCTTTATTATATTTATATTTATCATTATCGTTTCTGTTTTATATCTGTACCTATGTATATTATAGATATCATAATACACACAGCATGTCATAATAGAGATTGTATTTATTTATATTGCTGATATTATTTTTCATATTTTATACTGCTATTTTTATTAATTATACTTTCCTATTTTTGTATTGATTTTTAAAATTTTCTGTTTGTTTAGATGGTAAACGATGTTTTAAACTATACAAATTCATTAACCTGACACATCAGAACTACAATCAATTAGAATTAAATGAGCCTGCTTTTCTAAAGGGTAAAGATTTCATTCTCATTAAAATCATATTGGCAGATTTTCTCTTTCTGTGGTTTTTTTCGGGGGGAGGTTGTTTGTGTGGAGGTTTTTTTTTGTTAGAGTGCTTTTTTTTTGTGGTTTGGGTTTCGGTGTTTTGGGGTTTTTTTGTTTTTGTTTTTTGGTTTTGGTTTTTTTGGGGTTTTTTTGTGGTTTTTTTTGGGTGCTTGCTTTGTTTTGGATTTCATTCTTACTAAACAATGAGTAAACAATGAGGTTTGGAGAGTTACGGAATAAAAAATAGACTTTCTTTTATTGCTGCCTCTGAAATACACCCCGACATCAAGTGACTGCTGCTATCACTCTACATGGGTAGAATGAGACCTGTTAGGGGATAAAAAGGAAAAAATGGCAGCATGGCATTTACAGCTTTCTCCCTTCGGGTTCTTCAACTGGAGCAGAAAATACAGAGGTTTTGCTCTCTCTCGATTGTATCCAGGCCTTCGGTGGGTGGCCACGGCTGTCATTTTCCAACTTCTTTGTTGCCAGCAGACAATCTGCCACATACTTGGGGTAAGAAAGGGTAAGGAAAAAGAAAAAGAAAAAGAAAAAGAAAAAGAAAAAAAAAAAGAAAAAACGTGAATAACAAAAATGAAAGAAAACATTTTAATAAGGTAATAAAAAATAAAAAGATAATAAAGAAAATTATATATAAAATATATTAAATAATAATAAAAATCAGACAAAATAAAAATAAAATAACATGTTTGGAATGGGTGTGAGAGTGCCGTTCGTTTGGTTGGTGAGCTTTGTCTGTTCTGCTGTGCAAGAATAAGTTACTTTTAGTGCTAAAAGCTTTATATAATAATAGTAATAAACCTCACTATAACCACATCCCACAGTCCTCATCCCACAAAGGATCCTGGAAGACCCGCACTCCCAGGGCATCAGGACACACCCAGCACCCCGAGCTCGCTCCCGCTCCCGGCGCCGCTGGCAACGTCACGCCGCGCCCGTGACAGCACCTGGTGGAATGACGTCATCGCGCGGCGCGGGGAGGCGGCAGCAATGGCGGCGGCGGGAGGAGGAGGAGCGGCGGTGGCGGCCCCGCCGCGGGGTATCCGCGCCTGGCTGCGGAGCGCGTTCCGCTTCGCCACCGACCGCAACGACTTCCGCGGGTCCGAACCAGGACGGGGATCGGGATGGGGTCGGGATCGAGGCCGGGACCGGAATAGCGGTCAGAGTTGGGATTGGCATATGGGAATCGGGATCAGGAGCCCAGTATCTGTCCCCGGCCGGGATCAGGAGCAGCGTGGCCGGCAGGAGCGGCGATTGTCCCTCAGTCCCTTGTGTCCCGTTCGGACTCCTCAGTCCACGGAGGACATTTTGGGGCTGAAGCGTGTCCAGGGAAGGGAGCGGAGCTGGGGAAGGGGCTGGAGGATCCTGAGGGAGCTGGGGAAGGGGCTGGAGAGTCCTGAGGGAGCTGGGAAGGGGCTCAGCCTGGAGAAAAGGAGGCTCAGGGGGAATTCCTGGCTCTGCACAACTCCCTGACAGGAGGGGACAGCCGGGGGGGATTTGGGATCTCATCCCAGGGCACAGGGACAGGAGGAGAGGGAACGGCCTCAGGCTGTGCCAGGCGAGGCTCAGCTTGGACAGCAGCAGCAATTTCCTCATGGAAAGGGCGCTCAGGCCTGGGAAGTGCCCAGGGAGGTTTGGAGTGCCCAGGGCTGGAGGTGTCACCTGGAGGTGGCACTGAGTGCTCAGGGTGGAGACAAAGTGGGGATCAGGCCCAGCTTGGGCTCGGATGAACTTTCCCAAAGTCTTTTCTGACCTCAATGCTTTTGGGATTTTACGATTGCGGGAACCCGCTGGTGAACCTGGGGCCGTTTGCCGCCGGGGTCTGGGTGGCTCGGAACTTAACGGACGTCGACCCGATGGCCCCGCAGCCCGTCCCGTAGCAGGTATGGGCTGGGGGCAGTGAGGGCTGGGAGGCTCCCTGGGGGTGGGATCAGGTGGAAGGGACCCCCAGGAATTAAATCCAACCCCTGGCCCTGCACAGACACCCCAGAATCCCACCCTGTGCGTCCCTGGAGCGCTGTCCAAACGCTCCTGAAGCTCTGGGGCTGTGTCCATTCCCTGGGGAGCCTAGGCAGTGTCTGAACCCTCTGGGGGAAAGAGCCTTTCCCAATCTCCGTCCGAAATCTCCCAAATGCAGCCCGCCCTTGGGTGCTGTCCCTGCCACCTGAGGCCTCAGGGCTGAACAACGCCCCCCAAACTCACCCTGACCCCCTCAGGACAGCACTGTCACCCTGTGAGTGACACAAATCAGGGGCGAGCCCACCCCAAAACCCACAGAAGCCCCTCTTTACACAGATTTTAAAGCAGAACCACCTCCCCTGATTATGCTGAATCCCTGTCCCAGGAAGGAGTCGGAGCCACCAGGAGGAGAGCTCGCCCTCCCACCAGGATCGGAGCTGTGGGGCTGCTCAGATCCCCCTGGAGCTGGTCAGATCACCCCTGTCCTGCCTGGAGCAGTGACAGGGACAAAAGGGAGCTTAGTTTCCCATCCATCCGTTCCTTCCTTCGGGAATTGTTTCCTCAAGGATGTGCATGGAATTTCCTCCTGTGCCCTCTACCCCCGGATGTTTATTAAAGTTTATGGAATAACAACATAGCCCACTGAAATTTTGTTTGGTTGGTTGGTTCGGTGTTTGTTTGTTTTTTATTTTAATAAGAAACTTCGGCTTACAAAAAGCAAGGCATAAAAAGAGTAAAGATTTTTTAAAAACCCTCCAAAAACATAAAAACATGATTTCTATTTCACACCCGAGAGCCAGAGGGACGAGCTCGACCCTGAGACCCATCAGCTGCTTCTGTGAGGGAAAATCCAGATTGGGATGAAACTCCAGGCACAGAGCTTCCTGGGAAAAGTCTGCAGAAAGCTGCGACAGGTGAAGGAATGATGGCCAAGGTGGGAGGAGAAGCCTTTGGGTGTTGCATAGCATTGAGTGCCCTGGGCTGGGGCCACCCTGGGTGGGCGTTACTCACCGCTTGTGAGTTACTCACAGATTGCATAGGGGCCACTGGGAGTTAGAGGTTGCACCCCAGCTGCTCTGAGGTGCTGCGGAGGAGCAGCAGCAGCAGCTCCCGGTCCCAGGCAGTGCCACTGGGGTTCCTGGGCTTGGGAATTCACATTATTTGGGTCTTTTCCCTGGGGTTGGAGTTGGAGACATTGTGGGAGCAGCTGCCCTCAGGTTTAGGGACACAAGTGCCCCTCGTGCCCCCTCCCCCCCCAAAAACCCCATAAAAACCTTCCAAAAGGCTCTTTTCCAAAGGTGCTGTTGGAACGTGCTATAAAAAACCTGCAGCTCTGTGTAAAGTGGGGATAATTCCCATTTGGCAGACATGGTTTCTGTGGGAAAAGGGGATTAATTAGGATGTTCCAGGCGCTTTGGAGTTCATCTCAGGTTTGATTTGGTCCCACTAATCCCCCCCAGCCCAGGGTCAGCCTGGGGCCAGGCCCTGCAGAGGATCCAGGCGTGATTTGGGGCAGTTGGAACAAACCTGGATGAATGAAAAGCTGCTGAGGAGCCAGGAAAAGTCAGGAATTCCATAATATCCCAAGCTGGAAGGGACCCACAAGGATCGGCCCTGGGTGAATCCCCCCTGGCTCCTCCTCGGACCCTCAAGGTCCTTCCTTTGTAGCCTTTAATTAATTAATTGGATTCTCTAGTCACTTGCTGCTGTCCTTCAGAAGGACACGCTAGGTCTGCACTGGCAGTGACATCAGGAATGAGCTTGGAGCAGAAACTTGATCTCACTTAAAACTGCTGAAAAATCCAGAAAATTCTGGTTTAAAGCTGCTGGGGAAAAGCCAGAAAAAGCTGATACAGACCTGCTGAAAGAACTCCAGAAATATCTGATTTAGAACTGCTGAAAAAAACACTCCAGAAAAATGGAGTGGAATCCACCCAAACTCCAGCCTGGCTCCTCTGTCCAAAGGAATCACATCCCTCCTGTCTGCCAGGGGATTCCACAATGAGGGAAAACGCCTTCCCTTCCCTGCCAGGAATCTGGAATTTAGTCTGTGATTTACTTTTTTAAGTGATGGAGAACAGCCTTAACTATGCCCTCAGGAGTGGGAAAATCCTGCCCATCCTGCATGGAAAAGCAGATTTTTAAGCAAGTGTTTTCCTGGGAATTCATCCTCGTTCCCTCCCTGGATGGGAAGCTGGGGAATCAGTTTGTGAGCAGCCCCCAAAATCAATAATAATCATTAATAGTACATGGAATTCATGTGGAATTCATTCTGACACCCCCCCAAAATCAATTAATAAATCACTCACTGTATATGGAATGAATGCGGATTTTTATGACTTAAATGGATGAATTTAGCAGATTCTAGGATGCTCCACAATCCAGCTGCAATAAATGGAATATTGGTTTGACAAGACACCAAAAATCCATGGAGCTGTTGCCCAGGAACCTGCCAGGCTGAGAGAATCCATGCAAACACTGCCAGGATAATGGAAAGTGGGGGGTTGTTCCCCATTTCTAAGCCAGGAATTAACATCAGCTTAGGGACAGAAGGTGCTTCCCATCCCAAAAAAACCCACTGGAATTTTTTCTCCTTGCTCTGACACATTTCCAGGCCAGGCCTGGCATGAGAGGCTTGGATGGCATTAAAAAAACAAAACAAAACAAAAACAAAAAAACAAAAACAAACCAACAAAAAAAACCCCACAAACAAAAAACCCCCAACACCTTAAAATTCCAATTTTACCTGTCCTGCACCCTGGGAACAGGTGTTGGAATTATTACAAATCCAAGGATTTCAAACATGGACTCGGCTTCTGGAATTGCAGGGGAATTCCATCTACACGGGCAGGGAATGTGACTGCTGCTGGCACTTGGAAACCCACACAAATCAGGGGAATTAATCCCCAATTTCCCAAAATGTATCTCCCATGGGAAATATTATTGGATGCCAAGCACCAAATGTAAGGAACTGGGCCAAAGTGGAGCTGTTCGGGCAGGTAAAGCTGATTGCTCTCTTCCTCCTGGCATTGATGGGCTTTGTTTCAGGTGGGGTTTCCCTTTGCCATTAATAATTTTTCTTTTAGGTGGGGTCTCCCTCTGCCACTGATGGCTTTTGTTTTAGGTCAGGTCTCCTTCTGCCATTGATGATTTTTATTTCAGGTGGGGTCTCCCACTGATATGTTTTGTTTTAGGTGGAGTATTTCTGAGCCAGATTTTTCCTCTTACCACCTTTAAAATCCTCGGTTCTACCAACAACATCCCCCCCTCCCACACCCAGTCTAACTACTTTAGACACCTGTTCTAAGATTTTGAGCTTATTCAACAGGTAAAGAGCCAATACTGGCACTGAATTCTCTCCATATCCCATCTTCACCAAATCTCTCATCAGCTTACTGACTTCTCCTTCCAAGCTGCCTGCAAACTTGAGTAAAACCCAATGAAATTAAGGATTAATATGCACAAAATATTCAGTTCTGGCAGAAAACCCCTGTTTGAGGGAGTTTCACAAATCTGATGGCTCAAAAGTCACACAGCTGCTTTTAGCAGCAATGGAGGGAAGTTAAAGGCACACTTTTGGCCACTATTTCCCCAAAAAATTCAGGGCCCAGTGCCTCACCTGAAGCGTTTAAGGTGCAACCGAAGGACCTGAGGTAGTCTGTAGATCAGCAACTGCTTTTTAGCTTCACTCAGAACAAGAGGTTTGGGAGAAGATTATCGCCGTTTGCCTGCCAAAAACAAAAACAAACAAAACAAAACAATACAATAAAAAAAAAAAAAAAAAACAACAAAAAAAAAAAAAAACGACCAAGGGAAAGATTATTAGGATCCCCAAAAAGAAAAACCAGCACAAGAGGGTGAACTCTTTGTTTTTTCCCAGCACGGGGATGGCCACAGGAATAAACATTTCTGCATTCCTCCAGAACTTCTGTGGGATCCAAATTCTCCCTTCCCCTCATCACACAAACATCTGTCACCTCTGAGCTGTTCCTTCTGGAAAAAACACCACGAATATTGAGCCAAAGATATCCTGGGCTGCAGCAGTTCTAGCAGGTGAATCCCAGCCCACAAATATTCCGTATTTTATTCTCTCTGCTGCGCTGAAGAGCATTAAAAAAAACGCTCCCAGCAACAGCAAAGCTGGAAAAGAGGAAGAATTCCTCCCTACTCTTCCCAGGGATTCTTCTTCCCAGGAAAGGCTGGAGCAGAAGGGGACAGGTGGCTGTAAGAGCTCCCAATTAGGACTGTAGCTGTTAATTACATTTGTGCCCCTCTCCTGCAACAGCTAGGACAGCAGTGCCCTGACTGCTCCTGGCACTTGGGGCCTTTTCCATGACTCTTTCCAGCTGGAAAATGCTTCCTGAGCCATTCAGGATTCCTTAAAAGTCATTTAGAATTCCTCAAAAGCCACTTAAGAATTCCTCGGCCGTTTAGAATTCCTTAAAAGCCATTCGGAATTCCTTAAAAGTAGTTTAAAACCCCCGAGCCATCTAGAATTCCTTGAAGGCCATTCAGAACTTCTGAGCCCATCAGTATTCGTTGAAAGCCATTCAGAATTCCATAGAAGTAATTCAGAATTCCTTAAAAGAAAAGCCACTTAAGAATTCCTGAGCCTTTTACAATCCCATAAAAGCCTTTAGAATTCCTTGAAAGTCATTTAAAATCCCTGAGCCATGTAAGTGCCCAAACTGACATGGCAGGGCCAAAAAAATGACACGGCAGGCACAGGCAAAAATGGCACATCAGAGACAAACAGTGACCTGTGAGAGCCCAAAAATGGCATGTCAGTGCCCAAAAATGACATTTTAGAGCTCAAAAATGGCATGACACAGCCAAGAACTGACACATCAGAGCCCAACCAGAGCCCAAAGGAGAAAAAGCCACCATCAGGAGGTGTCCCCTGAGTGTCCACTCCCCTGAGTGCTCTCTCCCCTGAGTGCCCGCTCCCCCGAATGCTCTCTACCTCGAGTTCTCTCTCCCCCCCGAGTGCCCACTCCTCGGAGTGCCCACTCCCCAGAGTGCTCTCTCCCCCCCGAGTACTCTCTCCCCCCGAGTGCCCACTCCCCAGAGTGCCCACTCCCCAGAGTGCCCACAACCCCCGAGTGCCCACTCCCCCCCCCCAAGTGCCCACTCCCCGGAGTGCGTGCACTCCCCGGAGTGCACACTCCCCGGAGTGGACACTCCCCGGAGTGGACACTCCCCGGAGTGCACACTCCCCGGAGTGGGCACTCCCCGGAGTGCACACTCCCCGGAGTGGGCACTCCCCGGAGTGCACACTCCCCGGAGTGGACACTCCCCGGAGTGGGCACTCCCCGGAGTGCACACTCCCCGGAGTGAGCACTCCCCGGAGTGGGCACTCCCCGGAGTGGGCACTCCCCGGAGTGCGCACTCCCCGGAGTGCGCACTCCCCGGAGTGCGCACTCCCCGGAGTGAGCACTCCCCGGAGTGCACACTCCCCGGAGTGGGCACTCCCCGGAGTGCGCACTCCCCGGAGTGGGCACTCCCCGGAGTGGACACTCCCCGGAGTGGGCACTCCCCGGAGTGCACACTCCCCGGAGTGCGCACTCCCCGGAGTGCACACTCCCCGGAGTGGACACTCCCCGGAGTGGGCACTCCCCGGAGTGCACACTCCCCGGAGTGGACACTCCCCGGAGTGCACACTCCCCGGAGTGCACACTCCCCGGAGTGCACACTCCCCGGAGTGGGCACTCCCCGGAGTGCACACTCCCCGGAGTGGGCACTCCCCGGAGTGCACACTCCCCGGAGTGGGCACTCCCCGGAGTGCACACTCCCCGGAGTGGACACTCCCCGGAGTGTGCACTCCCCGCCGTGCCCTGGCTCGCACCGCCGCGCCTCTGGAATAACGAAACGAAAACACGCCCTCCCTACGAACCCACGATCACTCACCCGCGGTGCTGCTGCTGCCTCACACAAAGCTCTGGACCTTCGGCCCACACTCCCTTTTCACAGCGAACGAGGTGGGGGGCTTTGACACTCGGACCAATGGGGTGAATGAATTTCAAAGCGACCAATCGGAGCAAGGATCCAAAACAGACCAATGGGGAAACGGGAAAACGACCAACCGCGGAATGCCCCGAGCTCACAGCCCGGACTCGGGGACAGGCACGGAACGGAAGCAAAAAAGAACGGGCCCAAAAATACCCGCCCAAAAATCCTCCAAAAGAAATGCCCCGAAAGACCCCCAAGCGCAACTACCGTAACCCTGCCACTCGCCAAATTCAAACCAAAAAAGCCTTCATGCTAGGCTATATTTTAAATTTTAGTATTTATTATGTTTATGTTTATCATTACCGTTTCTGTTTTATATCCATACCTATGTATATTATAGATATTATAATACACATAGCGTGTCATAATAGAGATTGTATTTATTTATATTGCTGATATTATTTTTCGTATTTTACATTGCAAATTTTATTAATTATACTTTCCCATTTTTGTATTGATTTTTAAAATTTTGTTTGTTTATATGATAAATGATATTTTAAACTATACGAATTCATTAACCTGACACATCAGAACCACAATCAATTAGAATTAAATGAGCCTGCTTTTCTAAAGGGTAAAGATTTCATTCTCATTAAAATCATATTGGCAGATTTTCTCTTTCTGTGGTTTATTTCAGGGTGGCGTGGAGGGTTGTTTGTGTGGGGGGTTTTTTTGGTTTTTTTTTTTTTAAATTTTGGTTGTTTGCTTTGTTTTGGATTTCTTTCTTACTAAACAATGATGTTTGGAGAGTTACAGAATAAAAAATCTACTTTCTTTTATTGCTGCCTCTGAAATACACCCCGACATCAAGTGACTGCTGCTGACACTGTACATGGGTAGAATGAGACCTCTTAGGGGGTAAAAAGGAAAAAACAGCACCGTGGTGTTTACAGCTTTCTCCCTTTGGGTTCTTCAATGGAGCAGAAAATACAGAAGTTTTGCTCTCTCTCGATTATATCCAGAACTTCGGTGGGTGGCCATGGATGTCATTTTCCAACTTCTTTGTTGCCAACAGCCAAACTTCCACATACTCGGGGTAAGAAAGGGTAAGGGGGGAAAAGAAAAAGGAACAAAGAAAACATGAAAATATAAATTAAAAATAAATAAATTAAAAATTTTAAAATAAAATAAAATTTAAAAGTAATAAAAAGAAAGTACAAAATAAAACAAAAATAAAATACATTTATATTAAAAACTAATATAAAACTCCAAGCGTCCTCCAAACAGAACTCCGTCCCACTTGAGGCTTTGATTTTAAGGTATCCCCGAGGGCTATTGCTCAGAACTTAATTTCTGTGTGGGAAATCCTCTCGGCTTTAGTGCTGCCGATGGATGATGTCCTCAGGCTGGAAGGGGGGGATTTGGGGTGGCCAGGACATACCTGGCAGCCGCGGGGGAGCTCCGGGAGGTGGGAACCGGGAATCGCCGTCTGAGCCCCTCTGCGGATGGCCCGAGCCGCCCGTGCCCAAGCAGTGCCAGCTGCTCCTCGGGGCGCCTCGGGGCTCTCGGTGGCCTCCGTGCGGGGTGAAGCATCTCCCCGTGCCCGTGCAGAGCAGCCCCTGGCCGAGGAGCTGCGGGCAGCCCTTCAGCCGTGCCTGTGCCGGCGCTGTCCGAGCAGCCCGGCGCCCGACCCTGGGACGCGTGTTTGGCACGGTGCGTGCCGCGGGCGGGACGCTGCAGGCACGGCTCCTCCCCTGCACACCCCAAGGACAAGAAGTGCTGGCTGCCTTTCGGGGGCTGCCAGCCTCCTCCCGCCCCACGCTCCCGGCCGGCTGGGACCCACAGAAACACCAAGGAACATCGCCGGCAGCGAGCAGGAGTCACCAAGGGCTCCGTGCAGCTCTGGGACGGAAAAGCAGCCCCAGCCTCAGCAGCCACCATCATACTGGCCTGGCAACACTCACCTGCAGGAAACACCCCTCTCTGCAGGTGGGAACAGCCCTGCCTCTCCAGAGCTTTGGCTGTGGAGCAAGGGAAGCCTCGGGACTCATTCGGCTCATTTCTGCCTGGAAAAGGACATTGCGTGAATACTTTTATGGCTGTTGGCTAAATCCTGGAAAGGGCAGGAAATCAGTGTTATTGGAAGAGTTTCCAGGGGCAGGGGTTTAAAGGAGCTTTAGCAGAAAAGAAGGTGCTGCACTTCCTTTAGGTACCAAGGATTCCCATCCTGGGGAGATCCACCCCCATGACTTGGAGTTTGGCTCACTTGGTTGGAACAGAGTCCTAGTCATGCCAAGGTTGTGAATTCAATTCTCAAATGGTCCACTTACCTGAGAGTCAGATTTTAGGCTCTCCTCAGCCTGAAAGCATCCTGAGGAAAATTCTCAGATGAGTTTTAATAAAAGAGGTTTTGCCCTTGCAGACGATTCCTTCCATTCTTCCCTCCTTCCCTGCCGCACTTTGGCTTTTTGAGGGGTCTCTGAAGGTCTGGGGGAGAAGTTCTTTGTCATTGCAGGGCATAATTACCTGTGGTCCCAATAAAAGCAGGAGCAATCATTCTGTCCTTGATTTTGGATACACATTTTGTGTTTTCTCTCTGTTGCTGACACAACTGTGGTGAAGCAGCAGCTCCCAACCTTTTGAGTGCTGCTCTCAGTTTTGTTCATAGCTTGTTAACAAGAAACAGTCATTTTCTGCCCTGTGGTAATTGGATTAAGGACAAGGCCTCCCTCTTTGTTTAATATTCCACAGAAGAACTGCCAAAGGATAAAGCGAGAGCTTCCCCCAGTGCAAACCTGCCCAGACCCATGCTGGGTTTGCACACACACGAGGCTCAGTCCCTGCTGGAATGAACCTGTGGATGAACTGCTCTGGTTATGTAATAGGAAATGTGTGTTTGGAGAAGTCCCCAGCGGACGAACTGCTGTTCTGTTGTAGCTCTGCAGCACTGCTGGGTTTGGCAGCGTGGCTGAAGGGTTGTGCGAGCAGGGCAGGGAATGGACAAATCAGCTCCGGCAGGGTGAGGAGTGTCCGCTTCTATTTCCAGGAGGCTGAACCCAAAGCCCGTTGCCCTAACAGACAGTACGAATTGCACATTTTATTCTCTCGAGGTCCCTGGCAAGTGTTGGACAAGAACTGAAGCAAAACTTCTTGGTCCCTGGCAGAGAGAAGCAGCAGATAGGGTTGGGAGAGTTTCTGTGAGTTCCTGTTTGTGAGGCTTGTTTGGCGTTGTCCCTTTGTTACCTCTTTGTTTCTCTCTTTGTTTCTCTTTATGGTGTTTTTGAGGCTGCTGTAATCAAGGGTTCTGTAAGTTTTAGATTTAACTTCTGCTTGGCTTTCAGCCTTACAGGGAAGGTAGACAGGAATGTGTCAACCTGCAGGAGAGGTTTCCAGAGCTGTTTGCATCAGTGCTGTCCTGTCTCTTTGTCCTGCTTTTCCTGTTAGGGGAGGGACCTGTTCATTTGCGGTTTTCTTTGCAATCCCTGGGGGCAGAGGTGGTTTAGGCTCAACCCAAAGGAGAATTTCCAATGGTGTTTTAGCAAGAGCTGCTATTGGGTGTCCCAGAGTGGTTTGTTTAGTGTTGATTTTGTGCAGTAAACAGTTGAATATGGTTTTCTCCTAGAATTTTCCCAGGAAAATAAGAAAAATCCTTACCAAAGCCCTTCCCTTGTTTTTATTGCTGGGAATGTTTTTGTTCCAGCTCCCTTAGTATTTGGGGACTCCAAGGTGTCACGTGCTGTGGTCTGGCATTGCCAGTGGTGGGGTTTCCTTTAGGAAAGCAGCTCCTTTAGGATGTGCTTCAGCTGGAAAACTTCCTTGAGCCAGGTGTCTGGGAGACGTGTGGGGATGACAGTCTCAGTAGTTTTTCATGGTTCCCAGGCTCTTTCACCCAGTTCCTTCCAGGCCCTTTCAGAGTGCGATGCAGAACAGAATTGCTGCCGTTGGACTCTGAATAGAGTTCAGCCAGAATGAGTCTGTGAGCTTCAGCATCAGAGGTGTAAATGCTTGTGCACCTGTGAGTTTGCTGTAACTTGTGAAGTGCCAAAGCCTGAACAACAGGCCCTGAGCTCATGGTAACCTCGAGATGAAGTTTTAAACCAGGTGTTGTATTTGTATCCCCTCAGTAGTGAAATAGCCACGATCGTTAGTGTTCTGGACTAGGTCTGTGCTCATTAGTGGAATGTAGCTTGACCTTTCAGTGTTTAGAGGCTGGACAGGGCCCTGAAATCAGTCCTGTGGCCTTGCTGGGAGGCACAGAGTCAAAGGCAGCTCCTGGATTGCTCCTGAAGCCCTGGCCAGGCTTTGGGCCCAATCCACGAGGAAGCCGAGCCCAACTGTTGCTGCACTGGACGTTGTGTCGGCCTGTTGCTGGCACCCAATTGTCCGAGCTGAGCCCTGTCCCAGCACGGTCAGAAGCCTCTTTGCCAGTGGGTGGATGCACCCATGGGAATTCCCAGTTTTGGGGGAGGCTCTCCAGTGCTTGGCTGTGACAGGAGGTTCCCAGGTGCTGTGCGGCTCTGGAGGATGGTGAAGTCTCAGGGTCCCTGGTGCTGTGTCTCAGTTCCTGCAGGTGATCCTGTGTAGCAGTGCTGAGAGGCATTGCTGAGCTTCTCCTTGTGAGAGTCTTTGCTGCTTTGAGCAGTAGTAAATGACACTGAATTCCTGAGGTTGGTGTCCGTGTCTTTGGTGCTGACCCTGCCCGCTGGCAAAACTGCTGGGAGGGCTTGAAGGGTTTAGGGCTGTCAGTTAGCTGACTTTGGTCAGTTTGCTGCAAGCCTGGTGTACTCCTGGCAGTGCCACTGACCCGCCAAGGTCAGGAGCTGCGGGCCAGGTGCTGGTTCTGTTCTGCAGCGGGCACTGGTATTCATCAGGAGGGCTTAGAGAGAAACCTGGAGATGGGCTGGGGGAGCCTGAGTTGGGATCTTATCCCTTGCTGACACTTGATACCAGAGCAGTAGGGAGATGCACATTTCCATCTAGCTCAGGATTGCTTGGGCAAGGTGAATGATCCTGAGTCTGGTTTTTGGCTGCTCCTTCCAGCACCCTGTGTTCTCCACACCATCCACCCTGCCTGGGAAGGCCAGGGGTTTTGGAGCCCCTCTGGGACCCCCCCAGCCTGCCTGCCAGTGAGCAGTGATGCTGTCAGTGTCTGCAGCCCTTGGCCCAATTTGTGTCAGTGGGTGGTTCCTGGTGTGGCATATGGGGACATAGGTAACGGGTGGCCCTGGCAGTGCTGTGGCAGCCCTGATGGTCTCAAAGGGTTTTTCCAGCTTGAGGTCCCTCCTATGGGATACCCAGTGACTGACCCAGCTGCACAGACAGGCATGGGAAGCTCTTACACGCAGATTAAACTGCCATGAGCCAGGGAAGTCCGATGCATCCTTGGGAGAGTGCAGAGAGCAGGAAAAAAATACACAGTTACACCATTTATCCTGCTCTGTGGTTTGCAAGTGGGCCATGAATACCATTTTGTTCTGATCTTGACAGCTCCATGGAAAAGAACTATCACTTTCCTGACACTCCTGTCCCAGAAGCAGCAGGTTTCTGTGGGAATCTGAATTATTTATGGAGTTCAGAAGCTGCACATCCCTAAAGCATGACGCTTCCCACAGACATGTCGTACTTCAATGTGTACTTTCATCACACTGGGACACTTTAAATCAGAATGAGGTGACTTGGTGACAGCACAGCATTAGCTCAGACACATCGAGAGACTCACCAGACAACATTTACTCTCCACGGATGAGTCAGCCCTCGTGATGGTGCTGCACGTCTCACTGGTGTAGTGAATGAAGCCCAGTGTAAATTGTGGAAATTTGAAGAGTAACATGAAAACCGGTTTTTTGGTTAGCTTGCTCTCTCACGGCTGTGGCCCCAGTGAGAGCAGCTCCATCATATGCAAACACACGCCGCTCACAAAAAAAAAACAAACAAAAAACAAGAACCAAAACTACCTAGGAACCGTGAGCACAGGACCAGAGATACAATCAGGACCCACAGCTGGAGCTCAGCAGAAACAGGGGGACATCACCTCACCCATGGTCGCACTGTATTTTGAACTCTAGGACGCAGGAAAACGCTCCTTATGACACAGATGCGGCACTTTGTGACCTCTAAGAGCACTGAACAAGTGCCGCGGGAACGCGCCGAGGGGTGCAGAGCACGGCCAGCTTCCCTCCGGACCGCTTTCTCCTCTCTGAGCCCGCCCTACTGCAGAGACTACGGCGACAGAGAGGCGACACCGGAGCGCTGTGGCACCAGGCTGAGCCCGACCGCTCCGACCGCGAGCCCGGCGCGGACTACAAGTACCATGAGCTCCCGGAACAAGGGGATGTGGGTCCCGTGAACGCCCGCGCGGAGCCGCACTACAGGTCCCACAATGCCTCATGCCACCTGGTATCTCCGCTGAGGTCCCGATTTAAATCCAGGCAGTGAGGAAAATGGCGGTGTGGGGTTGAGTGCGGGGGAGACGGAAATGTAGCTGAGCTTTGGCTCATTTCCCAGGTGAGTGGGGTTTGGAGGGAGGGAGTGAGTAACGACTGGAGAGAGGGGAGTTCTAGTTCGAGTTCCCCTGCTTCTAGTGCTGGGGTGGGACTGGGATGGCGGAGGGAGCGCTGCCCTTTGCCGGGGAAGGAAGAAGCTTGGGGGTGGCTCTGAAGGGCGGCTCTTTTCTGTCTCTCGCCCCCTCCTCAGTATGAACGTGGCTCCCCTGAGGGGAGGAGAAGGCGAGCGTAGATGGGATGTGTGTGTGTGACGAGTATTTCCAGGGATGGAGATGAAGGGATTCCCCGGACAACGTGTGCTTGCCTTTACCTCTTTCTAGCTATTTTAACTTTACTGATGACTGAGTTTTGAAGGGGCATTCCTGGGGCAGTGGCGGGGAACTGATGCGTGGACTGATGGCTTCCCTTATCGCTGTGTGATGCATATCTAAGTATGGTGATTTGGGGTGGAGGTTCCTCGTAGAATACAAAGAGACCTGAAGTCGCTGACGACTCGGCTTTAGAATCGTCTGACCCACGGCTTCTCAATCTGAGGAGGGGCAAGGTGGTGGGTGAAATACCACGGTTACCATGGCCCTCTCTGCCATTCATCTGGGTTTATCTGGTACCAAGGCAGTTTCAAAGACCTTGATATCAGCATTCTCTTGGTCTTCCTGTAGCTTCGGTAACTTTTAGAGCTGACTTCTCTTGTCTCCTTATCTCTGGTCATAATAAAAGGGATGAAAAATGCTGCAACTAAAAGGTTAATTTCCATGCCTCTTATCCATTTCTGCTTCGTAGCTACAATGAAATTGTGTTGTTGTGGTGAGATTTTTTTTTCCCCTTTTTTTTTTTTTTTTTTTTTTCCTTTCTTTTTTCCCCTCTTAGGTCGCATGCTACTTTAGGTGCTAGTGTTTCTGGGATATGAGTAGGGTGATTATGAATTAGAATGTAGTGTGAGGTTGAGATAATTCCCACAATTCTCTTTCTTTGGTTCCAGAGTTGGTTCTGTTTGTGGTTTCTGCTCCTACTCCTAAGCACCGTCAAGTTTTCCTCTAAAAGCGAAGCTTCTCAGTTTGTCAGCTCATTTTAATCTTCGGTATCTTCTTCCTCTTTTAGACAGAAGTGAACAGAAAATAGTATGTTAGATTCTATCTGGAATAACAAGACAAAACAAAAGGAAATCTGAAAATGTGAGGGATGGCAATATCTAGTATATGGTATCTGTAATACAGCTAAAATGGATTCTTACAATATACTTAAAATTCTATCATCACTATTGTAAAAGTAAATATTTTCTCATGGAATATTTCCATCTTATAATGTTCTGTTTCTCCTGAATCAAAGTTGTGTGTTCTGAATATAAAATATAGCTTCATAGAAACAAATAGTATATGAACGAAAACCAGAGAATAAAAGCTTGGGTTTAGAGGAAAGAAAATTGGGTGCTTTTGGGGGGGGGGGTGGGTGGTGATGGGCTTTTTGTTTTATTTCAGTCTCGTTACTTTTTGGTTTTTAAACAAGGTTGTGCATTATAGCATGCAGTAGTTATATTTACTGTTAACTGCTGTTACAATGGGCTGTTCAACTAACTGTTGTAAAGAGTTTCGTTCAACTCTGTTACTACTACTGATTTTTTTTTTTTAACTAATTGCAGTGGATTTTGTGGATTCACTACTGACCTGTGAAGATAGGGGCTGTGGGATATGGGAAGTGATAGACAAAATAAACCCAGCATTCAGCCTCACTTTAAGTACCTCTCCTGATTACAGTGTGTTGTTGCTGGTCTGATTTTATTTGGAATATGATTTGTGTGCATTTGGGGCTCGCCTGTGGCTTTGTGTTTCTTTTAACTGTTCATTTGAGGCCCTTTTTCATCCTGGCTTTGGATTTATTAACTTGGAAGTTTTGTATTGCCTAGTTACCAGGTTTTTTGGATTGTTTGTTTGTTTCTGCATTGTATCAGTGATGTATACCCTAATGTATAGCTGAGACAAAATGCAGATTAGAAAGAAGCAAGTCTCTTTTACAATGGACCCTTATCTTTTGATTGCAGTGGGTTTTTTTAAATTAATACTGGAGAAAAAAATCACAGTCACAAAACCTTAAAGATTAATCTCTGTTGTACAGTTTCATAGAAAGTGGGGCGGGGGGGAATGTTTTTATTTTTCAAGAACTCTGGGAAAGAAAAGGTGTCTTGATTATATTTGCCTGCAAAATGAAACCATTTGCAGCGTGTGAAAAGTTATTGGACACTACAGTGTGACTCTACAGGCTGCTTCAGCTCCTGCATTTAAATGAGTCTCTCTTGAAAAGGTGATCTTAAAGGACTGTACGATACAGCATCTTCTGCATTTCATGTTCAAGCTTTTTTGAGTATTTATAAATATCTTAAATATTCTTCTGACTTGTTTTAATAATTTTAAAAAAGTGGAGAAGAATGGGAGAGGAGGAATAGCATCCTTTATGCCAAGGCTATAAGAAGGTGGTGAAGAATATCTAACCTCAATGCTGGGGCAGCCTGCCTATGTAGTCTTTTTTATTTGTTTCTCCCCCTTTCCTCCCTGGTTAGATCTAAAGATGTTTTTAGATGCAGAGTATTAGGCAAGAAGCAATTGTAAAAGAATTTACTGCTGTTGATTTAAATCTGCTATGGAATGTATTTCCACTCTGATTTTTGTATGCTGCATTTAGCTGAGTGAAGGCAAATCAAATTATTTTGTGCGTCATATGAATGGGAGGTATATTTCAGACGTATCCTGTTACTTTAAGACTTAATTAGTGACTTCTAAAACTTAGTTATCAATAAACTGATTTTTGAAAAGTGAAACAAAATTGCCTTGCCTTCAATCTCATGAAGGATTTTTAGTCTTTTGTGTGCAGTGTGTCTAATAACAGAATGCCCTGTCTCACTGAAACATTCCAATGTAATTGAACAGGTAATGGAACAGGGATTGTATATGACTTTTGTTGCCTTATCTTTTAATGGAAGGGTTAAGTAAAAGACAAAACTAAAGAATTTGCTTGCAAAATGCCCAGTGAAATACATGTTCTCTCCAGTGTTTTGGGGAAACGATTGTTTAGAAGTCAGTCAGGAGAAGAGTTCTCTGGTTTGTTCTGTGTGAGTCCAAAGAACAAAATAAATGTAAACCAAAGGTATCATTCCTCTGAGTCTGCTTTGTGCACTCAATTTGTAATTCTGACACTTTGCCAATTGCCATATAGAATATATTAACATCCTAACACTGCTGGATTTTTTTCATCATGTTCTCTGAAGGTTAGTAAGTCACAAAAAAAGTAAAACTGTGCTGCTTGCTTTTTGCTGCTATGTGTCTCTGAGGGGGTAGTGGCTAATATAGTCTGTGTGGGTGAACTTTTTCTAATACCTTCTAGACAGATATTAGGAGCATACACGTGTGTGTACGCACATAAACCATCAGTATGTGGAAATGCTACACTGTTTTTTTTGAATCTCACAGAAGAACTAGTAAAGGTTCAAAATTTATTTCTTGTAATAATAATGACAACTTTAAAATGGTTTTCTATTTCTGGCAGCTTACATTTCAAGGAGATGATTTCAAACAAAAAATTGTAATTTCTTTGCCAGTGATTTGGATAGACTTTTCAGGCATCTTCCCTTATAATAATTTTTCTTTCCCCATAAAGGCTAGGCTAGAGAGGTTAGGTGGAAATAGGGAATTAGGCTCTTTGCTGCTGCAATGAATAAAGCAGACATAGCAGCATCTTTTGTTACAGTACTCTCCTGGTTTTATCTTCTGTGGCAGGCTTTTTGATGTTCAGAGTAGAGATTTCTGGCTAAATGGGCAGGCAGCATATTCCTTAACATTCTTAGGTAGTAATTGAAAGAATCTCCTCCTAATCAGTATTTCAAGTATTTATCTAGTCATAGATTCAAAGATAGTGCTAATGGCAACAAAAGCAAGAGTACTGTTCTCTTGATTAAAAGAGAACAAAGCCAACGTCTCCTGTTAACCTAGAATGTACACTTGATCTCCCCTTTAAAATGAAGGCAGTTTCTCTATTCAGTGCACAGAAAACTGAGAAAATAAAGCATCTTCCCTGGTTGAAGTAGCTTTCAAAGACTTTTGCATTACAACTGTAGGTTTTCTGTTGAACCCCCTAATTTTTGGTGATGTATGTTCAAGGTTTGTAAGGTTTGTAAAGGTGAGGTATAGAACTAGTGCTAGCAAACTTACCAGACTTATATTGGCTGTTTGAGAGACAATAAGCAGGGCTGATGAGTGGGATTTGGGAACAATGGAAAATGAGTGCGAATTTGAGAAAGTCGAAGGAGAACCATCACTTGATAGGAACAGAATAGCTTGCATTGTCATCCACTCTAATTTCTGTTCAAATGTACAGCTACAAGGTAGCCTTATCAACTGCTTGGTCTTCTCTTGCCCATCTATCTGTCTGTAGCTGAACCTGAAGTGGTCTCTATCAAGATTAATACACAGTATGATAATATTTCAGGTTGGCCAAGCAATGCTTTTGGTGTATGAGCAAAATTTTTTTCTTCCCCCTCATCTTAGCTCTGCTTTATACCAGTGGAACTTTTGCTTTGAACAAAAGAGTCTGTCTAGGCAGAAGTGGAAGGTTGTTTGAGCAGTATATTTGGGAGAGCTCTTTAAAATCAGTGGAAATTTCTAGGCTTCTAAAAAAAAAAAAAAAAAAAAAAAAAACAAAAACAAAAAACAAACAAAAAACCCAAAACCCAAACCAACAAACAAACCAACCCCCCCCCCAAACCAAACCAAAACCCACAAAAAAACCCCCACGCCCCCCCCTCCCCCCAAAAAACCAAAAACACCCCACACCCACACCAAAAACAAACAAAAAAAGACCAACCAGAAGAAATAAAAAGCTTTTAGGGTCTGGTTTAATAAGTGCTTTGCAAGAAGAGAAATATGAAAAGGAACCACAGACATTCTGGATGGCAGCCTGAGAAATTTTCCACTGTTTCCTTTAATAACATGCAGGCATGCTTTTATTGCTGGAATTTCAGTTAGGAATCCTTTTCTGACTATAAGAAACTTCAAGCTATTTGGTGAACAAGTGCTTGCTGAAAATCAGTTGTCAAGAAGTAAATTCTCATGTGCAAGACTGTGAATAAACCACTCTCATGCTGGGTATCAACTACTGATTATATTGCTTCAGTTTCTTGTTTTACAGTGTGTTAACTGTTCCTATTTCTACATGATCACTGCTAGGTGACAGTACATCTTTCGTTGCTTCTGATGGTAATTGTAAAACAACATTTCCAGTAAAGACTGTACGCTGCTAAGCTAGAAATCTTGATTATCCTATCTTTAATATACAAAGGAAGAAAGACATTAGGAAACATATCTTTTGTCAAAGAGTTAAAGACTATTTAATGGTTATTTTTAAAATTATTGTAGTTTCAGATACAATGGTGAAAATCAAACTGAAAGGATCTACAGGTTCAACCTCATTTGTCTACCTTAAAGCTCTTTCCTGTGTAAGTTGCTCTTGTTTTCTAAAAGCTGCCTGATCTTTCTCCAAGGTGAAGAGGACTCTGTACTTGGAATGTATCTTGTCTTTCTGTCACTACAGATATTTATTGTTGACTTAAGCCGTTTTGGGGTAGGGCCTAAAGAATCCTTCATATATTTGGATGTGGTTTTTGTTTTTCTAAATGCCAGGGTGGGAGTCAAGCTACTGTATTGTGTAAAAAGTAAGCAACATCACAACACACTCTTGTCTTTCTAGTATTAATTGAAAATATAAAACCTGAACCCGTCAAAGGCATGTTAATGGAATTTTGTCTTTTTAAGATAGCATAGTATATTTCCACAGCTCTCAAGCCAAGTCAGGGCCATTGCGCTTCCTTTCTGTCACTTCTCCTTGTTGGGCTACTTTTTTATAATTATATAAAAATTTCATTATCTGATTTCCTCACTGCTCGTAATCCTTTCTCACGTGTGAAGTTAGTGCTCTGAGAATGCTAATTACTAAAATTAAAGGAAGAGCATGTTAAACTTGACAGGAACTTTAGTGTCTTTTTCAGCTTATGTAAGGATTGTATTGTGAGTTATGTATTAATTGGTTGCTCGCTGATTAAAAGTACTGAAATTACCACTGTTGCTTTGTATACCTTTTGGATATCTTATATAATTTTGTTCCTTTACAAATTTGATGCAAAGTTAAAGCTTGAGATGGTATTTCTAAGTCTGAATGAGACTTTTTCTTCCTGAAGGCGAAAATGTATTGCTGAAGACATAAGATAAATGAAATGTGTTTATTGTCAAAGCCTAAAACCAACTTACTTTGTTTATTTGTGCTTTGGATAAAGCTAGGGTGGCAGATAAGATACTTCACTATAGTGCTAGATGCTACAGCCTTACAGGAGTTCTGGTGTTCTTTGAGCTTGGTTTTGCATTTGTCTTTATTCTGCTTATTTCAGTTCTGCAATTAAAACAATTCTTCACTGAATAAAAGCATAGTGCATAAAGATTTGGTCAACTAAAAGAAAAAAACTCAAACACTTATTGTTCTGGTAGTAGGTTCTAGTGTAGTTGGTTACCTCTGATATTTTATTGTTGTCCTCTACAAATGTAGATGTGGTAACTACAGGTAGTAATTCCAGTCAGAGTGGTCACTGAAGAAGAAGCCACAGTGACTTGAGAGAACTTTCTTTTCAGGGTGACTGACTGGATATATTCATACCACTTGGTTTAGGAGTCTTGTTCTTACTCCAGTGATGCTTTGGTCTTTCTTGCTACTGTTTTACCTAGGGAAGAAGAGGATATGCTATAGCCAGTAGACCCCTGTTCAATTTTCCCCCAGTCAGTAAAAAAAAAAAAAAAAAAAAAAAAAAATCTGAATTATTTCTTCTGTCAAAAAGACCAGTGCTAACTAGCATTCCAAAACATGAGTGTTGTCAGTGAAGAAAAAGGTTAGAAAATTGAAAATACTACATTATTATACAAACATGCTATGCTTTCCTCTCGAATGTAAGTGTTTCTGGTATGTGCAGTATCAAAGAGTATAATGGACTATGTTTCTCTGTATTTTTAATGAGTCACAGAATTTCCAGCATTTCTTCTTCTTCTTCTTTTTTTTTTTTTTTTTTTTTTTTAGTGTTGGCCTTACAGTACGAGGCAGATCTATAGCAAACCACAAGTGTAATGGAAAATCAACAGGAAGGAAGTGTTTTCTTCTTCCCTCATTTCACTTACTCTCCTCATTATCAGACGACAGGGTTAAAAATAATAAAAAAAGAGGATACTTTCAGAGAGGGTAGAGCTTAGCTACAGAACTGACTGCCACAGAATAACCAGCAGCTAAGAGACTCATTCCTTTTGAAAAAGGAAATTCCTGAACAGTACATTGTAAAGTTCAAGAGTATGCTAAAACACATTCATATGCTTTTTCTTTTTTAGGCATTCCTGTTGGCTTCTGCTGTATCGAATACTGTGCTAGGTAAGTTTTCTGTCACGACTGCTTTGTTTTCTCTGCATCAATTCTCATACACTATTGATATTTGAGGGGTTAAAAAAGGGACAAAATAATTTCAATTCCCTTAGAAACATAGAGTTTTGGGGTTTTTTTAATATTCTATGTTAATGTGGTATATAGTTTGCTGTCTTCCACCTCACTTAAACTTGAGGAAAGGCATGGTATGACCTGGCCTTGGTATGTATCATGGTATCTAAAGCTATTAGGCTTTTGGGCTGTTAAAGGGTGCTCCTCCTAAGATGTGGGATAGAGTGCTAGTATCCTTGTGTGTATATATCTGCCTTTGGCTTTTGATTTGCTCTATCACTGGTACTAGAGTATTCTTCTTCCTGAAGTAACTGATAATTGTTCTGAGCAAAGTATTCACGTTATTTTGAAAGACTGATAGTGAAATAGGATTTCTTGGCTATACCTGTTCTGGGCTCAGTGCAGATATAATGCGAATCACTATTGGGTGCTGTTTGTTTGAAGTTCGGTCACAGCTTCTGAACATATGTTCTATTCAATTAGATTGATATGTCAGTTCTGTACCTGTTGCTGGAGAGTAGTGAAACTGAACACTTGTCTGGACATTCTATTCAGTGGCATTTGGGTCTCGAGAAAGGAAGCACCTCCTTCGCAAGCATCTCTTATCTAAGTTCAACCTCTAAGCTCTGTGGTTTAGCAGGTGCCCCGAAATAGAATTTGGGTGAGCTGGCTTGGTTAGACTAGGGTAGGGTTAAAGTAAAATGGAGAAAATGAAAGGAGATGGTTGAAGGCAAACCTTTGGAGAATGATCTCTTCAAAGGACAGAAGAATTTGTGGACTGTTTCAGGTAACTGTGCTTATCAAAACATTACAGTTCCTAAACCATGTTTTGCAGGCAGATGACACACTGAGGTAAATAGTATGAGGTGGGGACAAGTGATAAATAACTTCTGGTCCTGACTGGATGCAGTCACTTGTCTGAACATATTGTCTGCCATAAATCTACTTTCAATAAAAAGAAGCTCACATCTATTTTGTTCTTCAAGAGGATTAATGATATCAGGCTTAAGTTTTGTATGCTCTTTTCATGTGTTCCCTCCGTGGTGCGCTGGGATTATCCTGTTACTGTTTGTACACTTTTACTTATAGGCTTCATCTGTATGAGAATCTAACAAGTTTTCATATTGACGAAAGCTCAGGAGTAGGTAAGGCTTTGTAGCTTTTTGAACTTTCAGTGGACCATAAGGTACCCTAAAAAATACTTGCTGGACTTGAAAAGAGAAGATATTCTATGTCCAGAGACAGTTACTAGTGACTTTTCTCCTAATAATTTTTACAGGGCCGAAGAATGTAAACTTCTGACCGCAGTGTACCTAAACATAACTTCCCACACTGTGTGGGATGTACTGTAGCAGAGGGTCATTCACTGGATGAATGCAGTGTGGGATTTGCTGATAAGAAAACACATTGTATCAATCAGGCTTCATGGATGATCTTCTCCAGTTGCATGACATAAGTGCATGGCCATGTGCTCTTCAGTTAGTTACTATGTTCTATTTGTGTATCAGATGCTAATATGACATTTTTTCAGAGCAGAGATGTGGCTGAGTACTAACTTTAAAGATCAGACAATGTCTCTTCAGCTCAGGGTTTCGTATGGGAAGTACGATTCAGTCGGTCTACTCGTATGGGAACTAAAGAAAAAATGCATGTAAGGAAAAGGTAATAGTAAAAAAAATCTACAGCTCTGTCCTGGCATTTCCACCAGTGCACTGTATAAGAATACATAAAATTTGCTTCCTGATGATGTGAAACTACAACTGCTTAGCCATTTATCTATAAACAAGGAAGGAACTGGATCTGAAGATGTTATAAATGCTTTTGGCACTTGAAGAGGAAGAATATCATTCCCTCTGGTTTTGGTAGTCATTGACCTCTTGTACTAACTTCCAGGATGACTGCTAATCTTCCTAAAATTACTTGGAATTTCTATGCTGTTGTCGATAGTGACATTTTGGAGAGTTCTTCAGATAAATGTTAGTGTTTGAAAGGGGGCGTTTGTTTAAAGGCTTTAATGAGTAAGACTGATTTTCTGCCTGCTGGAGGAATCCTTGGGAGCTTAATGTGAGATTTGGTGAGAAATGGCTTTTTAATGAAAGAGAAGATACTGCTTCTTTCAAAGAACATTACAAAAACTAGAAGCATAAGGTTTTTAGGCTATGGAAAATCCTTGTAAAGAGTAGAGAAGCTGGGACCAAAAAAAAAAAAAAAACCAAACCCAAAAAAACCAGAGGGCACTGAGAGCCTTATTCAAAAGCATGACATTTTTTCTCATAAATGGGAGGGGGAAAAAAGATCCTTGATGGTAGGAATTAATGTTGTGGTTAGGATTGCATACTGTATCCGGTAAAGATGGAACTGTTGATATATGCAAAGTCTAAAGCGTACATGATTTTAATAAAACATATCTCTCAATCAGAACCAAAAAGAATGTGGTAATATATCTTAAAATTAAACAAAGTAGGATCAATTGTAATGTTCCTTTCCTGTCTTAGTGGCCCATTGTTATAATGGTTTACCTCAGTATCTTATGTACTACATCCCAGTTTATCTCTGGGCTGTAGTACATAATTCCCCGATTACACTGTTTTACTGAAACTCATAGTGTAATTATACTAGCATCAATCCAAACACCATGAACCAAGTTAGTGCTGGTTGGTCAAGGTTTTGTTCAGTCAAGTATTAAAACTCTCTCAGAATAGGGGTTCTGTAGGCTATCTGAAAGGGGTTCCTGTGTTCAATCACTATTTAACTGAAATTTAACTTGTTGCAGGTAGTAAAGCTTGCCTGTTGCCCTTTTCTTGTAGGCCTTGGAGGAGACTCTGTGACTCTCCAGCTCTAATACCTCTCTGGGTGATATTACTCTTGTTTATGTAGCATTGAGCAAAGATACCAACCTTTGCACTTTTCCATTTTATTACTCCACCTTGCTTAATTTTTAAATAATTGAGCCCTTAAATCTAAGATTTTATTTGACCAGAGACATACACAATACCACTACAGCTTTGTTTTAAGCAGTAAATTGTAGCAGATGCTCTGTGATAACCTGACAGTATTGTGGAAAGATTAACCTGATTTGGAAGGGGATTCTATTCTGTCCTTATTTTGCAATTTCACTCAAGGTACTCTACTAGCTCTGTTCACTAGGAATGAAATAAAGTAAGTAACATGAAAAAGAGGAGAGGGGATCCTAATTAATGGAATGCTCAAATCTATTGGTATTACATAGGTAGACAGCTGGTTTTGAATGGTAAGCATTTTTGTTGAACTAAATGAATACCTCTTGCAGCCAAACGGAGTGTACCTGCAAGTACTCAGCCTTAATCCGATTTTAATTACAGCATTGAGCTTCAAATGTTTCCATAGTTCAAGGACAAAATGGGGTTTAGAAATGTCACCTTTGTAGTAAGTAGCTGTACTTATTCCTTTCAATTAAATAAATAATATATAAGTGCTTATGCTATACATGGAAAATTTGAACTATTTTGATTTCCTTTCTTCAGCAGCTTATTTGGGGTTAGTAGTTTCTGATGTTGTACTCTCAGATCTGAGAGTCTAGTTATGCCAAAAACTCATTAACTTCATTAACAGGCCTTTAAATATTATTAGATCCGCAAATACCAAGATCTAATCTTAAAAACAAAGAGGATGTGTGATTTTCAATAAATTTAAAAAAGAATCTATCATAGTAGCACGATGGAAAAAGATACTAAGTAGGATTCTCAAAGGCGTTCTTAAGATGCCGGGCATTTAACTCCCTTAAAGCCAATTAGACTTACACAATAGGAAACCCTGTAATGGATAGATGCCTTCCCCCTTACTCTCTCCCCACAGCGCTCAAACACTTTTTCAGAATATGAATTTACATTTTTAAAAGTATAATGTTTCCAGTGTAAAATAGTATATTTACTGGCATTAATGCTCTAACTTAGTTCTAGTGCAAACACATGAATAACTGTTCATAAGTGCTACATCTGCTGACTGGCAAAATGTGCCAAAGGCAAGGCAATGTGATTTATGGAGTATATTTCTTTCATGCTCATGGGCCCATCCATGAGCCCTTACTGATGGGCATAAATATATTCCAACAGTTAAATGGGTGATTTAAATGCCAGTTTTAAGTCTGCTCTAAAAGAATGTTCTTAATCAGAAGTTGTGATCTGTCATAATCAAGCCGGTGTGTATCAGTGTTGTTTACTCTCCATTGGAAAAAATCTGTGTGTCCTGATCTAAATATCACTGAAACTCTTAAGTACTCGTGCTGGGCAAAGTTGAGATACAGGTCCTCGACAGACTTCAGATCTCCATTTATGAGACGATTATCTCTTACTCTGTAGTGAATTGGAAGTGATTGCCATGTTCTGCTTATGAGACTTTGTGTGGGACTGGCCCCCATCAGTTCGCAGAAAAGACTACTATAGCCTTATTTGCCTGTTGTATCATCTGTGCAGTGCACTGTTTCAGGAATCTGCTTAAATTGAGAATGTGCAACAAAGATTAAAGAAGTGTTGAGAGGTGGAGCTGACAATACTGTATGAAGTTTTTGGAATGACCTCACCTCCTTAGTATTTTCAGTGTAAGTTTTTGGATGTCTTTAAAAAAGCCTTTGGAAAAAATAGTATAATTTGCCATAAGGAAATTTCTTCTCTGCCAGCAAGGTAGTCATCGAGCAGGGTGCCGCCTTGGTTGCTAAACTGAGTGCACCTTCTAACAAGGATTACTCGCTGGAGGGGCAGGAAAGTGGGATTTTAGCACCGTTGGCTGAGACCTCCAGCTGCCGTTTCAAATGAAATCTTGAATTAGGAGGGAGGTAAGGATGGCCTTTGCTAAGGCCTTGATCCTGCTGCCGCCTCATGTTTTGTGGATGTTGTGTATGGGTGTGGCAGCATAACCCAGAAAAATGTCCCTGGTCACTAGCTGCTGCGCTGTCAGGCACTTTAACTGCTTTGTAGCTGGCAGGTTTATAGAGAAGTTGCTCTTGGTCTTTGTAATACAGTGATAAAGCACGTTCTCTTCCGTCAGCGTGGAGGAGCTGTGGAGCAACAGAGCTAACTTGGTTAGATAAAATACTTGAGGATCTTGGCCACTGGTTTAAAACAAAACTGAGCATGTTCAAGTACTTTAAATAAGGCAGTTCCTAGCTATACAGATATCTTCATTGAAGCAGCAAGATTAAGTTCAATTTGTTTAGACATTCAGCCAGTTTCTCTTCCAAAGCTTTAACTTCTCAGACTGATTAAAAGTTTACCCTTTGTTCAACAGAATTTTCTGCTCATTTTTTAAATGTCTGAACCAAAAAGTAGTTCTGAGGCATATGTCAGAGACAAGCATTAAAGAGTTAGAAGAGGCTGCTGAGGAAAATGGTAGGCATCCTTAAGTACAGATGTAGTTGTGCCTACACAGGCGCTGATATGTTGTAGTTTATTTTTCTATTTTAGGCAAAGGTGCCCACCCCAAACTAGCAAGGTTCCTTTCTTTTTACTGCACCAATTTGCCAAATCTAACTTTCATTCGTTGATCATTGTAATTTCAACCTGATATGAAACATCTGTTGCAATACAGGGTGTATCAAGGCTGTTTTATTAAAGATAAAGTATATTAGGTTGAGAGAGAGTGTGTGTATGTCTGTGTGTCCCCAGATGTCCTTGTGGAAACGTCTGTTGATGTATGGTTTTAAATGTATTTCAGCAATAGAGTCCTTCCACTGCCAATGCGGTGCTCCAAATTATAGAAAAAGCAAAATGAATACTATTTCTGCTTGGTAGGGTCTTATTTTCATGACCCGTTAGTTTTAATAGGGAAGGGAAAACTACGTCTGATTGGCCTCATGCATAATGCAAATGTGGCACATTTTAAAAACAGCTTATTATTTTAAAATATCTTCGCAGGGCTTAAAATATCTTTGCACATTACAGGTGGACATGGCTTACTTATAATTGTTTTTGCAAGCTGGGTACAGTCTTCAGAAACTGGAAAAATGCATGCTGAAGATTTCTGTAAAGAGCTTGCATGCTTTCCCAAAATTTGTTTTTTCTAAATGACTTCAGAATAGGACACTGTGGATTGGGTGGAGCCTCACAGTCTCACTAGGACTGAGATATGCTGTTAATTTAAGGGCCGTCTCTTAACTAACTTTGTGAACTGCATGATAAAACATACATAGTAAAAAACCAAAAACATTGAGGAAATTGCATACCGTTTAGTGAAAGGTCCTCAGATTTTTGCAGGCTTGTTGGTGCATCATTATGAATCGTGTTTGCTTGGAATATTTATTATACAGATTCAGACTTTAGTTACTAGGTTACTTACGTAGTGATGTAGTAAAAAATTCCAAATTTTACTCCTGTAAGTGGTATATTTTTGGAGACAGTGCTAGCAATTGCCAGTATTGTCTTCCCATCCCCCGGCTTTTGAGTCTAGTTTGCTTGCAGCGGCAATAGTAGGCATCTTTCTTTCAGGAAGTGACCTTGGCTTGTATTAATCAAATTCAGAAAACACAGAAAAGCTTCTTGGTAACATGCGGACTTGATATAAAATTTTATAGTATCCATTCTCTTGTAGAATGAGGCCATCTTACAAAAAGGCAATTTATTTATGATATCTTACTGTGAAAGAAATTCTCTAAAATGACACGGTATTCAGAGAAGGCAAACCAACAAAACTAAATGGCACTTTTTACTGAGAGGAGTGTATTGAGAGCTTTTTATAAAACTAATTAAGTCTGAAATTGGTATCGGCAAAACTGTATCCTAATCTAGCTAACCTGTGAAAATATAACATTGTTTGATAGCATTTTCTGTGGTGTCTTTCCATTTTTGAACTACAGTAGGAAAGCTTGGTAGTCGGGCATGAACTCAATCAGCTAGGATTTTATGATGTCTTCAACTTTCTGACTTTGTGTTTTAATTGCTTCCTGTGTCTTTTGGTAGCAGCTCTCAAGGCCTTAAATTTAACGTCATAGTAGCTGCATTAAGCTGACAGAGTGCCTATTTGCATAGATTAAGAAAGGAATCTACCTGTGTCTGTTCAAGAAATCACTGTTTGTCCTTGCCCATCAGCTGGAAATTGGTTTTCTTTGGCTGCTCTGAATTGGAATAGCTGACTATTCCTGAAGCAGGTTCTAAGAGGTTTTGCATGATTATCTGATTGACTAAAACTATTTTGTGAATTGAGTTGCGAAAGTATGATTTATGTAATTTTGATGGGCAATGTTTTCAGCTGGCGTAGCTGTTTTGTAAGAGTCTTTATCCTTTCTCTGGACCTGTATAGAGGTCTGAGACCAGAGTATCTTTCACTGTTACAAAGGGGATTGAAAGCCTTTACCATTCTGTGTAAGATAATTTACTGATTTTTGAAACAGTATGTTAATGGAAAATTAGTAATAGCTGCCAGCCGACTAATGTTTTCTTCCCACTTAAGTTGTCATGTGCATAATCTTGAATGGTCTACCATGGCTTCAGGGTTTGGAAAATTCAGTTCTATTTTTCACTGGCATCCTTACCATAAACCTTTTCTCTATGTCGATGGCATATTTACTCATTTTACCTCTTCACAGTATATTCAGTTTCTTGTTACCCTTTCTTCACTGTGTTGGAGATCAGACTATGCCAACGTACTTGCCTCCAAATGTTTCCCAATTTGACTGCCTCCTGCTTTGGAATGGTTAGTTCCATGTGTTTTATTCTGCAAATGTATGGAACAAGTTGCCATTCTATGTGGTATCGAATCAGAGCTGCTAAAATCTCTAGGTAAGCCTGCCTCTTTGTGCTGTGTTGAATCATACTCTTAGGTTACGAATGCTAAAGAATTTGCCTGAACTACATGCTTTACATACTTCCCTTCATGCTGTCTTGTATTATAGTGTCCCTTGCTGCACTGTACTGAGAACTCTATGCACATCTTCACAAGAGCTTTAGTCCTCTTTCCTTGCAAGATCCATAAAGGAGTGATAAATGTTCTCCTTCATTTAGTGCAGTTGGACATTGACTTTTTTCAAGTTCAAATGGATGCCAAATCATATAGTGTCATTCACATTTGCTATCAGCAAGATCCTCACCAATCTCCCAGAGAAAAACCCGGTGGCAGCACTGATTTTGGGGTACCCCACCATGGACTGATTCACCTCGGTCTGTAGTTCCTGAGGTGAAAACTACATTGTTGGCAATGATACAGTGCGACAAGAAGCCTGTTCTATGTTTGTGCTCTAGTTCTCTAATAACATGAGTGACGATGCATCTTTTCTTTTTCAGTGCTAAATCAAGACAATCTATTACAAATCTCACATCCAGAGCATTTTTTTACTTTTTTTTTGTAAAGTTTTTTGTTTCCCTTTGCAAGACTCTGAAGACTGAGGATTTTTGTAGCCAAGAGCCATGAATTCAATGTCCATCCTTCATGGAGCAGATGACGTCCTGTTTTGTAGTCAACATCTAGAAGCAGGCTATTATTACTGGTACTGGGCTGCCCAGCCTTATGCCACAGCACCACGTGGATTCTTTGTTTGACGTGAAGCAAAGTAAATTACTGCAGCTCTGGACCTCACATTCAGAGTCTTCTGGCAGTTTTGTGTCGGTGCCTCTCCTCCCCTTTCTCAAGGTCGTTCCTGTTAGCCAGCACAAACAGGCAGCTCATAGCTGTAACATCTCCGGAGTTAAGTGATGCTTTGATAATGCCTAGCATCAGTTCTAGCCCTTCGCTTACTTGCCATGGTTTTCCGCTGAAGCAGGGGAAAGGGACCCTAATTCTGCAGGTCTCGTTTTCTGACTCGCTGCCATACTGCTTCCGATGACTCCCCCTCTCCTTTTATTTCCATGCTGAAAGCAGTGCCGGGTCCGGAGGAGGCTGCTGCTCGTTCGAGGGGCGGGGAAAGGGACGAGAGGCCCTTCTCCCTTACTGTCCGCTCCCGGGCCGGGCTGGGCCGGGCCGGGCCGCAAGGAGTTAAGGGCCGCTGCTGCCCGCGGTTCTGTCTGGAGCCGCCGCACGCTCATTGGTTGCAAAGAGGTGAAATTGAAACCACGGTAAACTTTTGACCCTGTAGCAGTTCTTGTGGAACGCCTTCTGCTCGCCAAGAGCAGAGCGCTTCTTTTCCCTCACTCCCCTCCCCTTTTTCCTGTATTGTTTCGCTGTGATCGTGTTGTGCTGCGTGCAGCCTCCTCGAGGGAGGGGGAGGACGAGAACAGGCGAGTAGTTTGCTTGTGTGCCGCTAACGTCAAAGCTGGAATTTGCCTTAACGGCTAGTACTAGCTATCTTCTAAAAGTCCCATCGCTAAACAAGTAGGAGTCCGTTTTTTCAGTTTCCAACATGTTTCCGTATGGTTGAAGAAAAACAAACAAACAAACAAGCAAACAAAACCCCCCCAAAAACCAACTAAAAGCAACCTGCAAATTGGTGTTGACAATCGGGGCTAATTAGAATGTGGGGAAGGGAGAATGAGTCAGTTGGTGCGCTGGCTTCAGCGAGCTCAGTTGCTTAATTAACGTGTTGTTTTTTAAAAGATTGAGGTGGTGTCTCCTTTCTGAAATCCGACGGAAAAATGTCTACTGTACTAATGTATTACTATTTAGTTCATACTAAGTTAATTCAGTCCGTAAATTAAATACGAATTTGCCTAACTATTTTTCTATTCTGCATCTTTCTTAAACAAGAAAACCCCCGACACCTCAGTCTCAGAGACAAACAGTGTCAGCTGAACTTTGCCGCCAAATTGTGAAGTGTCGGGGGCCCAGAGTATCCATTGTTAGGAATTTTTATTTTGGGTATGTGGCTCCAGCAAATTCTGGACTTAATCAGCGTGTGTGTCATTTTCGTACTGTGCAGATTTTATCACAAACCCGAAATATCTGTGGCTGAGAGAATTCACCTTCCCTGTGTAGCTTTGCCAAGCAAGGCAAATTATAGCAGAATTACATTTTTGATGAAGTATGAGTATGACATTTTGTTATTTCACGTTTCTTTCCCCTTAAATGTGTGTCTTCACTGACAAAAGAATCGCTGACTTGATTACTGTATCAGCTTCCATTTCCTTCCTCACTAGCTCTTAGGCACAAATATGGCCCTGGAATATTAAATTTACTGAATGTTAAGTGCTACTTAATCAAGGAGTCACTCAGCACCTTACCTAGAAATAACATTCAAAACTCTTCCTCAGCAAAGACACCTGATGCCTGACTACTTCAGTCTGTTGTTTTCACATCTCTTCTGTGTTCTTGCAAATAGTTTTGTGGGGTTTATGTATAGAGTGTCCATTTTCCTAATGAGAGATTAGGCTGGGGAGAGACCCACAACTCCTGTGATCGACTCCTAAAAAATTCCGTTCTGTAAGCAGTTTGGTGATTAAGAAGTGTTTACTTTACAGCAGTGTTAATACAGTAGGACAGAATCATGGTGGTTCAGTGTGGGCTGTTCTTGTAGTGCTGCTGTTCTTGATGCAGCTTTTTCTGGGAATTGAGGGAGTCTCCAGAAGCATTGCCAGCAACAGCGAGGGAACAATGAGTATTAAATGATTAATAGCAGATCCTCTGCATCCTCGTGTGTGCAGTTCTTGAAACTGAAAAAAAACATGCACCTACAGTGATCGTTTGTGGCCTCCCTGTTTATTCCAGCTAGCGTTCCTAAGCAGCAGCTCTTACATATTTTCCCCCACTCCCTCTGATTCTTTGTTCTGCCCTCCCTGTGCCTGTATACGTCTTGTGTGCTTCCCATTGTCTGTTTCATGACAGTTCACCTGCCTTCACAATGGACCTATCACAATGTTGCCTATCACAGTAAAATGGAATAAATGCTCTCCTAAAGGAGAGTGAGGAACAACTGTTAGAAATCAGGAATCACTTCTGAACTTTGTTTCTGAAGCATAATTTAATGTGTCTTAGACTTCGCTTGAACAATTGCATGGTTGCATTGTGATAACATTGTGTGTACATGCCTTCTAGTGGTAAAAATCCATTAACTCTAAAATTGTTGCGGCACATGCCAGCAGTAGGGTGGGAAACTGGCAAAAAAGTGATGCTGAAACTGAAGCTATAGAAGTACACATTTTGTTAGTCTTGTAAATTCTATAGCTTCAAAGGACCCTACTGGGGTGGGCGGGGGGGGAGAGTTTTTGAAGACCATTGTTGAGAGCCAACTGCTGCTGATGAAAAATCACTAATGTAGCCGTTTCCTGTAATGAATATGGCTGGAAAGAAGGGTATCACGGACACTGAAGGCATTTTGTAACCAAAAAGCATTAAATGAACAGTCACAAGCTGAAAATATATGTTCTATACTGCTTTATTCTGTGTGTTTATTCAGAGTAGATGGAGGTGTTGGTTTCATCTCCCCATATTCCACAATGGGTCTTGCCAGCTGCTTTTTAGTGCTGCCCTATTAGAATTTTCTCCCTCACTGAGGTTTCCACACGGTGAATGAGAAATTTAAAGAGAAGTTCATGCCATGGTGTTTTCATCTATTTTTTTCTCTATCTAGAATAAGTCATTTTCTATCTAGAAAGCGATTTTCTATCGGCCTTCTTCTAAGCAAAAGATGGAAAGGTGTTTTAGAGGAAATTCTAGAGTACAGCCTCTCAATTTGGAAGACTACTATTTGTTCCAAAGCTCATCAGGACTGCTATTGCATGCTTCAAATTTTTGCTGGTTTATTAAGGCTTGGCAGTTCCCCCTAGATTGGCTCCTCACTGTCATGCTGGCATAAATGATGTTGAAAAAGAGTAGACATGTAGTAGTTGGACCTCAGATTTTTAAATTGGTTTTAAAATGTTACCATTGCACCTGTCTTTTCTGCTTTTATATCCAGCAATATAAGTTTCAGTTGGGGATGAAACTTACTGCCTGCAGTGCGATGGTTTCTTTCATCATGGGATGCAATAAGGGGCTTTTTCTTGGCTTCAGTAGGTTTATCTCAAAACTGTCCTGTCCATATCCTTGCTGCAGCTTTTCAGCGATGAGTGAACTCTTGGTCTTCTGCAGCAATAATGCCTTGGGTTTCTGAATTTTAAGTGCTTTCTTGAGAAGCACATTTATAGCAACAACTTAAGAAAAAAAAAATTTGATCTATTAATTTTTGTACCTCTTCTGCTAGTATAATAATTTTTGTAAGTTCTCTTGCGATACCATCAGGATTTCTTTGCTGCTGTTAGGAACCAGCAGGGTTTTAAACCCTAGTTAATCTCAAACGCTCCTAAGAGGCAGAATGCGTTTTCTGTGTTTTGGATTGACAAAGGTGAAGAAGGCCAACATGTAGAAATTTTCAGAGCTACAGCTTTATTCTTTCTGAGTACCTGGTTTATGCCTTTGCCCACACTCTCCCTAGCTGGCTTCCTGCTTCTGATGTGCTACTTAAACTTTTTATAATCAGCTGTAGTTCAGCACAAGGTGCAGTCTTCTCTTTTATTAGACCTCTACTTCCTGTTCCAATTCATTTTCAGTTCTCATGTAAGCAAGATTTCCACTTTTTAAATGCTAACCTTTTCCCTGCGGCATCCTCTTTAGCTTTCTCATGGAGCCATGTAGGTATTTTATTTATATTTTTTTCTCTGCTCCAAAAACTTTGTAGTGTAACAACATTATCCAGAGTTCACTTGAGGCAGCATCATTTCTCTCTCTCTCATTCTCTCATTCTCTCATTCTCTCTCTCTTGTTATTACAATACAGTCATAAGAGGGCCACTGTAGTCATTTTCCTGCCTTGAGGGCTGGGGATGTGTGGTGATGTCCTCACATATGTCTAGAGAAGTGTAGATTAGTATTCCACACTACTTCTAGGATGCATGTTGTTTTGTTAAACACAACTAACCTCATAGGACATTTATACCATCTTTCACATTTTCTTTGATTTGTGTACACAAGCAGTGACTGATTAATTTGCTGCCTTCCTTTTCCTTTTTCTTTCCATGTTAAAACTGTTTGATGAGATACATGGTTTTAACAGTGTGGACTGGAGCTACAAGTGATGTGATGTGATGAAGAAATAAATACAACGTTGTAATGTGCTAGAAATTTTAGAATATACGTGTCATGCAGTGTATATGTCTGTTTAATGAGGGAAAGTCTTTACTCTTTTCTTTTCCTGTTTCTGTGTTTGAGTTTGTTTCATGGCTGCTGCCTGATTAATCTAAAAATTGAATTCAGCAGAGAGATCTAGCAAGAAACAGACTAATTTAGAAAATTATTCACATCTTCGTGTTAGGAAAAAAAAAGGCTTGCTATCCTTCCTCCCCCACACCCTCCTGTATAGCTGTGTAAGGCTCTTATTGTCTCTATTCATATTGAGATGTCACAGATGTGTAGACTCTTCTGGGTTCTTTTCTCACATGAAACTCTAATGACCATCCCTCCTTTGATTCCTTTCTCAGGCAAATTGGCATAGGCTATACAAAACAAAATTTAGTTCACCAATAATTTTAAAATTATTCTACTTGAGTGAATGGAAAATTTAGCTGCCAGTATTTGTATATACTGAAAATCTACAAAGTATGGCAGAAGATGGTTGACTTAAAAATATCCCCAAAGGAGTGTGCCGTTTTAGTGAGAAATGTAAGTGTGCAATTGTGTTTTAAAGCTGTATTTATGCTATCCTAAAGATTAAAGGCATCACCTGTGCTGTTAAAACAACTAGGAGTATTAGGAATAACTAATTTTAAATAAATACTTGTAATTTTGTGTATTTTAATTTCGATAGGAACATAGACATTTTTGCTCTGTTTTGAGATTAGCTACCCTCAATACAATATTTTCTGTCTGTCAGAACAGTGAATTTAGATTTTGGATTTTAGCATAGATGTAGATTTCCTTGAAATATGGGGAACACCATATGTGTTTGATCTCTTGATTCCGTATGTTGAGGTGTCATAGCAGACAATTTGTATTTGCTTGGGGGCCATATTAGTTGCACTGATATGCAAATGGTTTAGTTGAGCAAGCAGTAGCAGTGATCTTCCATTCATTAAAAATGATTTTGCTCTAACCAAACATTTCTTTTTTTCATGGTCTTGAGACAGGTTATTTATGCATAGGAAAAGCAAGCGTTTAGAGAAACAGGAAACTGTTCTTTATTTCGCACTATGTATCTTGTACCAATGTCCTTTTAGGTTTGGCTACTTTATTTCCCAGCACTCAAAAGGTAAAAAAATCTGTTGATGCAGCATAATTTCTGGTTGTTTTATAGGATGCTGAGATTAAGTTAAACATTTAGCTAAATTATTTAAGGTGCTCCTCATTATTGTTGTGTTGAATTCTCTCCCTTCAAATACATGTGCCTTTGAAAGTATTGTGCATTTCAGCTTGCTGCAGATTCATGAGTGCATGCCGCCCAGTTTCTGGCACTTTTTTTTTCAGAGGGTGATCAGTACTTCTGTCCAGTAGTAGAGGCTGGGTAGTGTGGAGTGCTATGTTTTTTGGAAATGCCTTTCAGTATTTAGGAAGAGGGACTGCAGTTATTGTGAGCATGTTTTTATAGAATGTATTAGTGGTGTTCTGTTGTTTCCTACTAGTTCCATAGTTAGAAGTCCCACTGTAGTAACCCGGACATCACATCCTGTTTCTTTCTTTCTGGTATTTGAGCTAGAGATTTTTCTGTGTCTATATATGTATGTATTCCGTAAATTTTAAGGTTTTTTTTTTAAATAACTGTTTACCACCTCTTTTTGGATACCAGTCTTTAAGGACTTACCTATGTTAAAAACAATCTAAATATATTCTACAACCACTCAACTGAATCCATCAATTATAATGAAAGCCCCAATTTCCTCTTCCAGCAGAGTGGCTTGGAAATTAAATCGAGATTGAAGACTCCCTTCAGTATTTTCTTGGCCTACTATGTTTGAGCCTACCAATTCTCACTGCCAGCATCATCCAAATAAGTGGCATGGCTGCATCATGCCCAATTGCCTTTTCCTTACAAAAGCTATATCCTGAACAAACTCATCTGGCCAGATAATCTACTACCTGCTCACAGCTGGGTTCTGAGCATAGCAGTTGTTCTGAGACTAGAATGCAGCTCACGTGTCTTGAGCTGTGATGAGATGCAGTGACCGACTTCACCATGGTGCTTTGTTTGGAAGCTGACAAGGGACAATTTCTTACAAGTCTCTGGCAGTGTGGGCTGAAG
Organism: Hirundo rustica; assembly: GCF_015227805.2. Lineage (NCBI taxonomy): Eukaryota > Metazoa > Chordata > Aves > Passeriformes > Hirundinidae > Hirundo > Hirundo rustica. Next base: position 49,773 of record NC_053465.1, read on the forward strand.
GCGTAAGATAAAAAAAATCTTCCCTTTTATAACTGTGTGTTCACTGGGGCCCCACTTTTCGCTGTCATACATTTTGTTTGCTGTTTGCATGGTCCTTTATCTGTTGCTCTGACTGGCAAACTGGGATGTGAAACAAATTAACAAGTAATGACATTCCAAACATAGGTCACATGCATTATTTATCAGAGGAACAGGAGATGAGCTCCAAGGTCTTCCACCTCTGACCATCTCTTAACTAAAAGTGTCCTGTCATATTAGTACATGCAAGTGAAAAAGGCTCGAGTTAATTTCATATCTGAAGAATAGCCCAGGAGTGCATGGTATTTACTAAACATAAACACTGCAGGGGAACTGGTAAATGAAACCTGACAAGGTCTGAAAAATCAGTTTCCTAAGATGGAATATATAATATAAAATGAATATGCACGAAATTAAGAATATTTAACATGTTGCTTCAAGGTGTGCTTCACTGGCTTTACAGATGGCACTTTTTTTAAAAAAAAAAACCTGAAAGTCCTGATTCAGTGAAGTCTCTGAGTAACTTATTACCTAGTAAGCCACCTTTTTGTCTGTGAGAGGAATGTGGTAGGGAGAAAGAGCAGCAAATGATCAAATTCCTGTGTTTTTGGAATAGGATTTTATTAGTTACTGCGCTGATGGGGGAAGTGTTGAATTAGCACAGTGGTGTATCAGTATAAGTAATATAATCTCCTGTTTGCTTCATAATATAAATATATGTGTTTCATCTTAAAAGACAATGAAAGACTTTTTAGTATAAACTAGTTACTGTACATGAAAACCTCTTTACTCAGTGTACATGAGTGTCTGTTTCAGTAGTTTTTTACATTGCACTTTCAGATTCACAAAGCTGTAGTAAAGGTTCAGTGGCGTTTTTTATCTGCTGCATTTGCCCTTCCCTCAGAGATTTAAAAATACATTGGTCTTGTGCACTGTAATTGAAAGTGTATTGTATTTGGGTTCTTTTTTTAAAAGGCACATTAATTATCTGTGAAACATTAAAGGAAGATTGCAAATGTTACCCTTTTTATGTCTTCCTTTAAAAAGTAACCATTGTATTTACCATATCTGGCACATTATATATAGGTATATTTTTAACCTGAACACAGTGTAATGTGTTCTGTCTTTAGGTGTCTGTGCCACAGGTAGCAATGTGACTTGTCAGTTAGCCATCTCATCCAGACTGTAATGTTATGATCTTTATGTGTTTTGAAAATTGGATCACAAAACCTACCATATGTAAACTTAGATTTGCTAGCCAGGTTGTGGTGGATGCTAAGTTTCTACATGATGTGAAATGATTATCTTTGTAGCTCATCTGAGAGTGGGTAAATCAGTCAAAGGTCAGTATGTTGAGCTCATTGAGATCCAAACGTGTTGAATGTTTTTGTTTGAGCACTCTTGCATTTTGGTTGAGCAGGCTTTAGACAGGAAATTATATGCTCCTGTGTTGAAAGCTGTACTGGTGTGGTGAGATCTGATGGAGAAGCTGACTGCACAACCCCAAATGCCAAGAGCTTAGTGTATGGATGCATGTTGTTATAAGCAACCTAATAACCTTTAAGCTCCCTAACAACCTAAACTAATTCACGTGCATCAGAACAGACCACAGTGTGGTGGGTTTTGTTTGTTTGTTTGTTTTTGTTTGCTTGTTTGTTTGTTTGTTTTTAAATTTAAGATATTAAGCAGTTGGCTAATACCTCTGTATTTAGAGGAGGAGCATATGGGTTTAGAGTAAGGGACAACAGAGCTGAATGGTCAACTGTTTAACACATAGCAGAGATGACAGTTACATGAAGTTACATATTATATATTATTTTTGTTTTTCAGGATGTGACTTAAAATTACTTCTGATTCTGAAGGTCCTCTGAAAAGTATACAGTGCTTGAATGTTTGCTAAGGACTAGTAAGTGACTGATGTCATATTTGGACTATATATACCTGAACAATTTTAAAGCTACAGTTTAGTATATGAGAAGCATGTACTTAAAAAAAAAGGAAAGGAGGGGAGGGAAGAAAGAAGAAAAAAAAATGCAGCTCAAACCAAAAACCTTACTGCACCACTGCCAGAAAGTGAAATTGCTGCTTGTTAAGTGGAAACATCAGTTGTTTCTGTGGCCAGTCTTAGAGCAAAAGAATCTCAGCATAATATCAAGAATATTTTGATTCAGAAGTGTCACTGGAAAGCTTTGATGCTTTTTTATGTGTATTGGAGGGAGATGCAATGTTCAACTAACAAATTTCAACTAAGTATACGAAGTTGCAGAATGGAATATCCACTAGTTTTATTTATTATCAAAATTTAAATATTGCAATCTGCATCTTGCAAAAGTGTGTGACATACATCTTGGTTTTTAGGAGGGAGGATTATACTTAGTATTTTAACATGATATACAATTTTTAAAATTCCAGGGCATCCTCATGATTCATTGAAATGAACTTGTTTGATTTAATTCTGTATAACTGCATTATCCTGAATAATGCTGAGTTCTGCTTAGTAAATTTTTCAAATAAGAAATCAGCTCAGACAGAAGATGCAAGGATCTTCCAAGGATGCAAGATAGCACAAATACACATACTTAACATAGGAAAAATGGTGGTTTCATGGGACCAACAAAGTATTGAAGATGTTTTCATGCAAAAAACATGATTTAAGAAAATATATTGGATATGTTTTAACTAGGTATATAGCTGTGCGTTTTGGAGGGTAGTCAACTGTTTCAGAGAAACAAATATAAAAACTAAATCTGGAACATCTAATTGTTTGTATTTTTGGGCCCCTGCTAGGACAAAACCTTCTCACTTGCCATGTCCTGTTTGGTGAATAGGTCTTTCATCTAGCAGCTATTGAGATCATGGGCACAAGGGAATCACGCTTGAGCTGGGCAAGGAAACCAGTGCATTGAAAGACAAGCTAGCAGAGAACAATCTAAGGGGTATTAAGTTAGTAGCTTTCTAAATTCTGGGGGGGTGAGTAAGACCAGGGAAGAAATAGTTGTATCAAACTTAAAACTTTTTGCTTACTATGCTTAGTAATTTCAATGTCATTTTGGCTTGAATGCTCTGTAGGAAATAGCCTTGCAATGGAACTTTCCCCATTGCGAATGTACTGTATTGTTGGCATGTGCATCGTTTTCCTGTTACTCCAGGGCAGAATTTTAGAAAACAATGGATTTTACCCTGTCGAAATACTGAAACCCTGACAGATTGGACATGGCTACCCATCAACTCTCATGATTTCTTTAATTCTATGGTTTTGTTCGGAATGTATGTTTGCACATATTGCTGTTGCAATGGATGGATTTGTAATTACTGGGTCTTATTTTATCTGCCATGTGCAAAACCCAGTACCTTTTTAACAACTCATTTATGCTTTTCACTGAGAAGTGAATAGACCTGGCATATGAAAAATGTATGGTGCATTGCAAAAGATGTAGGCATGAGCACCTTAATAATAAGGACTATGTTTTTTCAGCACAATTACTGCTGAGCAAGCAGATCTTTGTTATTTTTGTTTTCTTGAATTGAGAAGAATATTGGAAAATTTAAGATTATACCTGAAGAGATGTTGCAAATAATCAGGAAAGTTTGGAAATTTTGCTCCAAATATTGCTGCTTTTGGTTCCACTCCACTGGTGGGGTTAGGAGCATCATGATATAGTGGCTCATTACTGCTACAGTCAATGGAATTAAACAGTGCCTTGCTTTGAAGACTTTGTTTTGGGTAATTTATACTGATCTAAAATTTAATAGAATTTCTTGTATTTGCCCAGTTTTATGTAGTAACTGAGCTATTCAGTCACATTAAGGTAGCTTTTAGATTTATTTTAATCATGCAAATAACAAATAATTTCACTCTTAAATTATTTTCTTTTAAAAATTCTTCATTTAGGTAGGTAATGTGGTGTAGAAGCCTTTCTAGCTAGCATTACTGGTTCGTAAGCCAGAAATAATGTTGTTGCTTCTTAGCTCAGAAAGTTAAGTATAAAGTAAGTATACAAAGATGCCTGTGTTAATTTTTTTTTTCTTTTAGTAATAAAAATGCATAAAAGTTTCAACTTTTGAAACCTGTGTTTCAGAGCTGTCTTTTGAAATAATTAACTTCAGGAAAACTCCCCCAAACCCCCGAAATAGCCTTCCTTTGGAAAAAACTTCCTGGCCCATTAGAAACTACAGGTTCGTCTTCGATGAACAAATATAACACCTGGTACTTCTAAACTGGTGATTTCTTTAATTATTAACTCACTGAGTAGTAGCTTCTTTTGCAAATACTTCCAGTAGCTGGGAAGATAGTTTGACTGCTAACGATTTGTGCTGCAAATCCATCTGTATTGGGAAGCAGCTTCTATAATTTCCATACCTAAACAGTTACAGAGTTGTTCTAGACATGACCTAACTGCACAGCTTGTAATTATATTCTTAGGGAAAGGAAAATACATGTGCAGCAGCTCTGCAGCTTTAGGCCTGAATAAACTACCACCAGCTACTTGGGTGTAAGAGTAGGGAAACAGGCAATGGAAATTACTGATTTTTCCTTCCTTGTCCAAGCTTCTGTATTTATCATGTTTCTGAGACAAAATGTAGTGATTTTGGTTTGCTATTTAATTGCATTGTGAGTTATCTCTCAGTACAAGTAGATGCTAAACCAAAAATGGCACTTCTAAATCATTTAAAACAACCATGGAACCTTCAAAATTATGTCATAGTTGAAATGTCCTGGCTCAAATTTTCAACTGCTTAATGTATTTCAAATGCTTCCTTCTCTTAAACAGAATTTACTCTTGGCTTCAGATGTACTTGATTTGTCCACATCCTTCCTGAGCTAGACTTAAGACTTACACTTTAAGCTCTTCCTTTCTCTTTCCACATTAGCTCTTAAACCTTCAGCTCTGTCTATACTCAGCCTGTAAATGTAGTCCCAGGGGAGGGAAACAGCAGTCCTGCAACTGTGTGCGTGTGTCACCTACAAGCATGACTGAAGATGCAGCCTCAGCTGTGAGGTCTGTAGGCCCAAGACCTTGAATCATATGTAATGCTGAGTATCAGCTTCAGATAATCAACTGCTTTTTGCATGATTGTAAGCTGTTTTATAATCTCTTTTTTCCAATTGCTTACTTGTTCAGATCAGTAGTTTTTATTCACCTGAATGAAGCTAATTGAAGGAAATATGATCTTTCAGTTGTCTAGTTCTGTACTGTCATCTAGTGGCATGACAGTGTATTTTTCTTGAACTTTACATAAAGTAGGCCACAATGTATGTATTTGGGAGGTTTTTGCCCTGGAGGAATATATGAATGGATAAAGTTCTTCAGACTTGCTCTTCCACCTCTCTGTTGGGTTTGTCTTATTCATCCTGTTTCTTTATCAAATATTTATATGTAAGACCAAGTTCTTACCTGTACAGTTCATGCCCATAGTACAGAGTTAGGCATCTTTTGTAATTGTTTATTTCAAATGGATGATTATGTTTGATTATTGGGTTTAGTTCTGTTGTCATTTTAAAAACATGTTATCCTTCCTGTTGTAATGTATATCAATTAGCATGAGGACTGGCTATGATATAATTTTACGTTAAGCATTGTAACATTTTCTTAGTTGCAAAGGGAATTTGTACTTTAAAAAGATGCCATTTTATTTCTGTGTTTTTTACACATGCTAGAGTAGTCCAGTCCTCTCTCCTATCTAGCTTTCGAAATTTTGTACTGCTGTAAGAAGAATGTTCTTTTAAATTCTCCACGTGCAGAGTGAAAAATCTCCATGCTGCTTCATGCAAATCTGTTCCTGTGTGCCTTTGTCCTTTCAGTTTAGACTTTAGGAAAGAACTAAAGCAGATTCCTGCCCCCCCCCTCCCCCCAAGAAGCCAATATGCAAAAATTCAGTCAAGGTTAGTAATCTCAAAAGTAAGGCGCACACTTCTCTCTTTTTTTTTTTTTTTTTTTTTTAACCTTAGATATCTTGTCCTAGAAGCAGTTAGGTGATTGTGTGCTCTTTCTGAGAGGTTGGTTATCTTTGCTGCAAGGATACCCTGCTGACTTGCATTTAACTAACTTCCTGTTGAACAGGGTGCTCATATTCTGTTCTGCAGAGCTGCTTGAGACAGTTGGCCACCAGCCTCTGATACCTTAACATAAGCTTCATTTAGTTCTAGCAGTTCCTTGTCCTTGTGATATGTGAACATTGACTCCTGGGAATTTGGTCATCCTAGGCCAGTTTCTTTTAACAAGTGTCATAATGGTAGTTTTTGCTTGTGGAGACAAAGAATTTTTTCTGTGAAAGATTTCTTAGTGCCTGGGTTATGTTATGCGGAAAGATTCTCTCTAGCTCCATTAACTAAATATTTAGCACCTTTTATTGCCACTGCTGTATAGGGCAAAGAAATGCAGACTGAAGGGGAATGCAGTAAATTAAATTTACACTTAATTTGGAAATTTCTGTAAAAAGGATACAATAATACTAAATTTCTAACTGCCCCCTGATATACTCTTAAGGATAAAAATTATTTGTTTCTGTAACTGTGTTTAGGTATAACATTAATTTATTGCTTTCTTTTCAGATTATCTAAATAGGTGTTTAAATACTGAAATTTTTTCTTTTCTTTTCTTTTCTTTTCTTTTTTTTTTTTTTTAAGACAAATTGGAGCTATATAGTGGTCCCAGTTCAGTGGCACAAATTTAAAATATCTGTGAAAAAAATTAAATGCATTTTTAACCTTTTCTTTTGCTTACAGTGATAGAAAGCTTTAATAACATGTTTTGGCCAAATTCAGGGTAGATTTTAAAGAAAGGTAAGCAAACTATTTTTTAGTAGCAAAAAAGTTTATGGATTTGCATAAAAAAAATTCACTTGTAAATCTGATAAAAATAAGTTACTTATCTGGATAAGTTCTCCGTATTTTGAATTAGTATTCTGAGTGTTTTATTCACAAATATTATTTCATTGCTTTTAAGAGTTGCTGATGCATGGTCAAGATGAGTGGATTAGGAGAAAACTCCTTAGATAGTTTGACTAATGAGTCAAGGAAGCGCAAGCCATTGCCCTGTGATACACCAAGTGCAAGGTAGGTTTATGTAGAACTTTCCTGGTTTTTAATGAGTTTTTAAAAATGCTTTTCAAATTTGCATTGCAATTTAGAGTAAGCTCTAACTAAGGAATTAATTTAGTAGAAAAATTCTCTAGGCCAGCTTCTGCTGTTAAGATAGGTAACTACTATTTGTTGTAGATACTCCAAGGTTGATGAAGTGTGCTTAATAATTAGACTCCTGTGGAAATTTTAATACAGTGGACATATCATAGAATGGATTGAGTTGGAATGGACCTTAAAGATCATGTAGTTCCAGTTCCCCTGTCATGGGCAGGGATACCCTCCATTAGATAAGGAATCCCTTTCAAAGCTGTGATTGCAAGGCAAAAGAAGAAAAACCTCTTGCTTCGCAGGAATTTTAAAGGCATCATCTTGTATCTCGTAATTGATTTAACAGACCTTACATTTCAGGCAGTTACATTTAGCAAAGAATATTGCAAGAGGTTGAGCTTTTTGCAAAGAATTTTGCAAGAGGTTTGTTTGTACTTCTGTTTCTTTCAAGTTCCTCTTAAATTTTGGCAATCTATGCTATCTTCCTGCCTCTCACCCAACTCTGTCCGATACTGTCGTCGGAGGGACTCAGTTTTCTGTCCCCCACAAGCTTCATTGTTTTCCACTACATGAAGTGTTCTCTTTTATCCTTTCATATTCTTTTTCCCATAGAGTATTAACTTTTATTAAATTCGTTGTCAGGCATTGTGTGTACTAATATTTGTCCCTTTTATATATACATCCTCAGTGCCACATGCCACTTGTCTTCATCATTCAACAGATTGTGTATGAGACCCTTAAGTGCTTCCACTGCATCCCAGTGTCTTTTTATGAGTGCCCTCCATTCCATTTTCTCTCTCCCTTTCTACAGTGTCTCTCTGTCCATTCAGGAGTTCTTTTTCAGATTGTCACCCTTCATTTGCTTGCTTTATCTTTCAAGCTCCTGCTTCATTGTGTATTTGTTTTCTCCAGTGTTGCTTCATGCATACTTTCCTAACTCCTTTACTTGGTTTCTTCTCAAAAAATGATTATTCTCTTTTAATTACACTGATGTGCCCATTCTTACCCTGCCCTGAGTCCTCCTTCTCCTGTTCTTGTCATACTGTGTGTGACATCTCTCCCTGTTGATTTAGGCTGTAGACAGTCTCTTTACTCAGCACATTAACCTGGGTAGGAAAAGGAATTTCAAAGAGACACTTTATCCAGCAACATTAGGTTGTCTGGGATTCTGCTTTTCTTGCATGTTGAGATGGGATTTAGGTCTTGATGCCTAGAAATTTATGAGGTTATCACCTTCTATAGTTATTTCTTTACAATTAAACTAAAGGTAGCTAGCAGAATGCTAAAATTCAATTTCATTTAACTAGTAAATTATGAGCAATTGTAAAGCAACTTCTAGGATTAAAATATACTTTTTGTGTGAGTGCTACAGTTTTGTAACAAAAGCAGCTGCTCTTTGCATTAAATTTGACAGTAGAGTAATGGAGTAAAAACAGGGAATTTTTTTTTATTAATAGCTTTCTTATACCCTTGATATAAATTTGTACTTAAAATTCTTAAAAAAGATGCAAACCAAACAGCACTGTAACAAAACTCACGTATTTGCCCTTCAGATTCATGTTTGCTGGAAGAATAACTACTGCCTAGGTTTAATGGGTGGGTATTAAGTACATTATTGTTCACAGAGTGAGCACAGGTTTTGTATAGGGTGGTATGTAAGTGTACAAAACAATGTTTTTGATTCCTAGTCTGGTCTGCAGTGGTGAGAAACGTCGACGTGAGCAGGAAAGCAAATACATTGGAGAACTGGCTGAGCTGATATCTGCTAATCTGAGTGACATTGACAATTTCAATGTCAAACCAGATAAATGTGCTATTTTAAAAGAAACTGTGAAACAGATTCGACAAATAAAAGAGCAAGGTACAGTTCCCTGCTAAATCAAAATTAATAGTTTAATTTTGTTGTGGTTCTTTTTTTGAAGCAATAGTTACTTGGGAAATTGTGTAGTGGTTTTCTCAATAGCATTTAATGGAGCAGGTCTTCAGACTTTGACTTGATTCAAACCTTAAATGCACCTTAAGTAATTTTCTGTTTAAAAATAAGCAAGTATTTATCACTACTTTTTATTAGGAATTGGGATTTTAAAACATTGTATGGCCTTTCTTACCAGTTTTGTACCACAGATGAGGTTAAAAAAAAAGGAGATGGTACTCTACCGTCTGTTTGTACACTATACCAAATACTCACCGGTATGAAGAATATGTGCTGTTGCCTTTCATTTCAAGGAAACATATCCTTTTCTTATGGGCAAGCCTACAATCAGATAGTGATTTTTATGGATTTTTAAAAATTGCTTTCTTAGTGTTATTGAATGTATTCAGAATATAGCCAGCTCAAGAAAGAAGAAAGAAGCAATGCATCATATCTTGATAATTTCTGTCAGCTAGGGTAAACCTAAGTGATATAATACCTTTTTTTTTGACTGACAGGTGTATTCAAAACCTGTGTTTGAAATATAGAGTGAGGGGTATATATAATTTCTTTTTCTGAACACCACTCCACCCCCATCTCCACCTCCCAATGACTACCCAAGCTTACGTGCGTCACTTGGGCAGTAAAGTGTTAGAAAAATGGAGTATGTGGTGTGGTGTATACGTGTTTTACATGTTGTGGCAAATTGCCACATCTTAATTAAGACATGCTAAAATGATTTTTAAAAAAATCTTCTGTTTTTAAGGGTTTTTGTAGTGTATTCTAATGTTTCATTGTAGAGTTGAGGAGTTGTACTTCTCTTGTGATTTGCTTAACCAGCCAGCAAGTACCACAAAATAAAGTTCACAATGTTTTTTTCTGTAATTCTGCTGCATGGCATGAGTTCCCATTCCATCTTCTCCTGCAGTCAGTTAACTTAGGATATTTTGATTCTTGAAATATGGTTTGATTACACACATGCACATACATACAGACACAATCGTTAACACGAATCAAAGCCTTTTTGTAGAACAGTGGTGATGGCATCTGAAGACTGTGACCAATGATAATGAGATGATCAAAATAAAAACACAAGAAAGAGAGATATATAATGAGTGTGTTTAATGGCTATTGAAAGACTCAGCAGGTATTCGTTAGACAGTGTCTGAAAAACAAGAAGAAATGTTCACAAAGCAAGTTTATCATGTCAGCTTAAACTGCCAAGTCAATTTATGTGAGCAAAGAGTTTGGCATATGGCGATGACATTTTTTCTAGTCTAGTGACCAGCAGTATAGGAGCCCTTCTCTCTCATTTGTGCTTCTTGTTGCCTTTATTTCATACGCTTTCTAAGATCTGGCTTGTAATACTAGAATGTGGCCATCACATGAAAAGTCGCTTTACAGAAATTTATCTTTTGGCTTTCAGGAAAAGCAGTTTCTAATGATGATGATGTTCAGAAAGCTGATGTATCATCCACGGGTCAGGGAGTTATTGACAAGGATTCACTGGGACCTCTTTTATTACAGGCAAGTACAAATTAGGTCCTAGTAAACCCCTATGGAACCAAATACTTAAATAAGGTGAAAATATTACAATAAAGTATGCAATCTTGTAGTAATAAACTAGTATGCAGGAACCATGCAGAAGTATGTTTGAAAGGGTCAGGAATAAAATCTATCATGTTTTCTTAATTTTGCTGAAATTCTCTGTAGAAGGAAATAGAATAGCCTTTGACGTTTCCTAATATTCCTGTGCTTTATTTACTCCAGCAGTCATTAGTGAATTACTACTGTAGCAGTGCTTATTTATACACAATATTTTATTTCTTGGAGGGGATAAACGTTAAACGGAGGAGTTTTTGCAAGGGGAGGTTTGTTACGTGTTTTTGCATTTGTGTTACTAAATGATGAAGCTTTTTAAATTAATGTTGCCATCAAGTAAAATAACTCAAGAGTAATAGTAAATAAAGGTGCATAGCAGGTAGCCCTTCTTTATCCCTAGAAAACCATTCTGATATTTACAAGTTCATCAAGACATTTTTGAAGTTTAATTTTTCTAACATAGATATTGAATCTCTCTTCCCATTAAGAACATACCGTATTTGGCTACATCCTCCTATCTCATCACTTGATAGTGGAAATCTCTTCATATTCATGTCTTACTACTTGTTTCTACTGAACTTCCTGTTTCAATTTCCTAACTATTGAATTAATGTTACAAATTCATGATCTTGTGTTCCTATGAATCAATAATGAAACAACAAGGCTGGTTATCAATGTGAAAGCTGAATGGAATATCACATGGACATATTAATTATTATTATTTAAATAATTCCATACCAGATGCACTTTTCCTCAAAGAAGAATTTAAATTTTCATCTCTGCCCTTGAAAATTAGTGAATATATTGTAAATTGACATTTATCACTGGCACAGTTTTTAAACTAAATTATGTTCAGAGTTAGTTGGTATGTCTTACATATGTTGTCATGTTAATATTTAGGCATTGGACGGCTTCCTCTTTGTTGTAAATCGAGATGGGAACATAGTATTTGTATCAGAAAATGTCACACAGTATCTGCAGTATAAGCAAGAAGATTTGGTTAATACAAGTGTCTATGGTATCTTGCATGAAGAGGACCGGAAGGACTTTCTTAAAAACTTACCTAAATCATCAGGTAGTAAAAATTGATTTACTACACTTGCTAGACTGTTTGAAAGCAATCAGAGAAGAAAAAAATACCTTCAAAAGGATAACCTTTCAAAACAGATTACTTATATAATGAATATTTTACTACAGAAGTATCTTAATCTTGATAAATACTATTGTGTTTGTACAATAGCATGCCATCAGAAATAAATATGCTGGAAATTCACGCTTTACTTTAGCCTTTACAACTGGTTTACCTGTACCTTTGAAACAGTGACACTAAAGGAACACCTTCCCTAATGCCACAAGGTTACCTGAAGGAACTGCTTGTTTTTAAAATATGTGAATGACTTCTCAGCGCTCCTTCAAGTGACTGAAAGTGTCGTGCAAAAGGAGGAGTGTTTTTTACTTGGTTCTCAATACTCCTATTTTATACCAAGCTATATTGATGGTATATTGAGAAGGCATCTTAAAGTAGTCCTTAATATCTGTAATCTAAGAACAGAGTATCTAAATTAAGAAGATTCAGTGATAAGTTGATTGTATCTGAAAATCTATATGCATTCTTTGTTCTTTTAAGTTAATGGAGTTGCTTGGACTAATGAAACACCTAGACAGAAGAGCCATACATTCAATTGCCGGATGATGGTGAAAAGCTCTCATGATCTCTTGGAAGATGTGGGTGGCTACCAGGATATGCATCAAAGATACGAAACTATGCAGTGCTTTGCTTTATCACAGCCAAGAGCTATGATGGAAGAGGGGGAAGGTAGGAATTTTTGTGGAATTGTCGTGCGTAGAAATTTCTGTGAAAAAACACTCTTTGGTGTTTTGCAAACCATTTTCAGGAATGCAACAGCTCTAATCCTTATTGCCTGTACTTCCATTGTAACAACAAGAGACACTTCAGCTATTTTATTAGATTCTCCAATACAGTAAAAAAGGAGACAATGAATGAAGAAATTTCTTTTTCAAATACAGATTTGCAGTCCTGCATGATTTGTGTGGCGCGTCGTATCACAACTGCAGAAAGGGTGTTTCCAGCAAATCCAGAGAGCTTCATTACAAGACATGATCTTTCAGGTAGGAAGTATACCGAGGGCAAAAGTATGAAGGAGTCTTCTTTGTCCATATGCTCTTGTTTTAAATAAATCAAGTATGTATTGCGTATCTGTAGTCACTTACAGAATTCATAGTGAGAATTCCCAGCTGCTTTTTACGAAATACCATTGCTGGTAGTGATGTGTAATAAAACCTGTAGGAGGCATTTTCTTCTCTATGTTACTGTTCAGTAGGTTGTTAAGAAGCATTACTTGTGTTTTAACTAGCATTTCAAACGGTTGTCATTCTGCTTTCCTTTACGCGGAAGAAATACTTTAGGTCATAACTGAAGTGAATGGAAGTCCTTTAGAATGTTAGTATTTTTATACAATACATGAACTAATGTTTAAAGTGGTTTATGCTGTTTAAGTCAAAAGAGTTGTGTAATCCAGATGGGACTTCTACAGATGCCAGTTTGTGTTTGTGATGTTCATTCGATGTAGTTCATAAGTATTTTTTAAAATTTTACTCTGTGTTCATCTCTTAGGTGCCTGTAACCCGAGACTACAGTTACTGTTTTCTAAAGCTCTGACAGTGACCTGTGGGTGATTAACTTACTCTTATTCAGTTATATCAATCCCTTTGAATAGTGATGCTTTAATAAGCAGCATCATATTCTCATATGGTAGATAATTCATAAATGTAACTTCTGAATGCTCAGAATTTGGTGATTGAAAGGGTTATATTGGAGTCTTATGAAATGTACTGTATTTATACAAAAAGAATTGTCATAGTCATAAAGAGTTTAACTTGTGTATTTTCTTTCCTGCTAAGGCAAACTTGTCAACATTGATCCAAACTCATTACAATCTTCCATGAGACCTGGCTTTGAAGATATAATTCGTCGGTGTATTCAGAGATTCTTATGCCACAATGATGGGCAGTCATGGTCAAATAAACACCACTATCATGAAGGTAAAAATTAGTTTACAATGTTTGGGTTATGTTGCTTCTCCTAGGGGCTGCAATTTTTTCTGAATAACAAAAATGCTAAATTCTGCCTGTGTTCCTTTTTTTTCATGGTTTTTGCTGATTGCTGTGATTCATTTACAGGCTGAAGGAGGATGACCTCTTGAGAATGAGGAAATCTGCTGGAAGTGTTTTAGTTTTTTCAATGTGTTTGTTTTGGAAATTATCATGGAAAATACCAGATACATGATTTGGGTGCCTCAAGGAAGCTGTTTTTCCACAGATGGATACAGCAATGACAGAGACAGTTATATTTCTGTGATGATACGTCATCTTTAATTATCATTAGCTTGTTATTTTTGGTTAATGTTAGTTTGACATTATTTTGATTCATTCTTTCATTTTGTTAAAGAACCACTCTCTGAAAGTGATAACAGTTGTGTTGATGCATTTTTCTAATTCTCAAGACACAGGGCTCAAAATACTTTGTGTTCCAGTGCCACATATTTTGTAATGCTGATTTGATAACCTTGATAGATAAGTGAAGTACAGCCACAGTCTTCAGTAAGAAAGATGATGTTTTCTAATTATTCCAAACTCTGGTCTTTTTGAAGGATTTAAAAAATAATTCAAGCACGGGGGATATTAAATAAATAGAAACTTGTACTGTCAGAAAATGGATTTTCCATTCCATTTAAAGTTCTTCAAAATAACTGATCAAATGAATCCTAAATTAACAACAGATTTGAAGCTCAAATGAAAACCAGTAGTTTCCACAATTTTTTGATTGAAGCAAACGTAAAAACGCTTCCCCAAGCAGGAACCATGGAAGCTATAATCTGGCCTTGGAAGTCTGTTAAAAGATGTAGAACTTTGCCAGTTGTGTCTGATGAGCACAAAATATTGCAGCATCAAAATAATCTTGTTTGCTTTTATCTTCCATCTGTCGATAGAGGAGAAATTGTGGGATACTTCCTTTTTCTCTCTATCTGTCTTGGGTGTATCTTGTTTATTTTTTTTTAAGTTTTATAGGTTTGGGGGGGGTGTTTTTTTTTTTTAAATCTTCAGTAAATGAAGAGTATTATGTCAAAAATGTCTTATAAATCATATTAATAATTCTTGGGATTTAAAATATTAACTATATTTCTATATTCCCTTTACAGCTTATACACAGGGTCATGCTGAAACCCCATTGTATCGGTTTTCTTTGGCGGATGGTACAATAGTGACAGCACAAACAAAGAGTAAACTGTTTCAAAATCCAATAACTAATGATCGCCATGGATTTGTCTCTACCCACTTCCTTCACAGGTGAAATTAGTAGTATTTGTTTATAATTTAAGTGCCACAGTTTTTAAAAACACATCTGACCTTGAAGATAACCTGAGAAAAATAGCACACTAAAATATTTTACCTGATTAAACTCAGATGGGGAATAATTTGGGAAACAGAGCTGCATAGCATACAAATAAATGTGTAAACCTAACAGAGTCCCATTTTAACTATGTGGCAGAAAGACAGTCACAGTCAAAATAGATTTTTTTTCTTAATACCTGCACAAAGCCTGTGCTATGTTTTTATTAGTCTTTTGTGGTAGCACTGACAAAATACTGAAAATGGAAATGCTCAGTCATATGATTTTGCAGAACATTTAAAATGACAACAAAACCCTCTCACATGCATAATCCATAACTGAAATGTACCTTAAGTAGTATTTCTTCTGACCTGTTCTTGTTCTTTGCAAGAAAAACTGAAATGTTGCTTTGGAGGGAATCGGTCTCCTTCTGGCATTAGAATGCCTCCAGTTGCTGAAAAATTAGTAACTGAGCTTGTTCAGGGTCACACATTATTAATGTGCAAAGTAGAATGGTGTCAGGCGTTGACTCAGGAAGAGGGTAAAAGGAGGATCTTTAAATTGATACGTCTGATTAATAATCTGACTGTTGATTAAAGCTTTTTGAGGCAGTGATACTGTATGTGCCTATAACTCGAAGCCCTCAAAGGGTCAAGCATTTCTGTAATTAGTAAGTGAATGTCATGGCTTAGTTCTGCTTTTGTGGAAGCTTGAATTCTCACTGCTCTTTTTTGGAAAAAAACATTTGGGCAATTATTTAATAATGTATTTGTAGCATTTGATTCCAAATAAGGTTTTAATTTGTTTTCTTTGGGTTTCTGGGAATGATGTTGAATTCACAGAGAACAAAATGGATATCGGCCAAATCCTAATACTGTTGGGCAAAACATCAGAACACCTGTGACTGGAAACACAAATTCTGTTAATGGTCTTACGAATACGCCACCTGGTCAAGCCATGTCAATGCAGAACAGGAACTATGGGATGGGAGATCCCAATGCAGTGAGTCAGCTCACCAGCACTCGATATGGAGCCCCTGGGAGTATGGGACCAGTCAACTCTGGACCCGGAACGCAGTCCTGTGCTTATCAGAGTAACAGTTTTGCATTAAGTATAAGTAGCCCACCACATGGTAGTCCTGGCTTAACTTCTAACCAACAGAATCTAATGGTATCTCCTAGGAATCGAGGGAGTCCAAAAATGAGTTCACACCAGTATTCTCCAATTACAGGTATTCTATCTTTGCTATAAGCTCTTTTTTTTTTTTTCCCCCAAGCTATCTTTACTCACTTTTATCGGAATTCTATCTTTCATCCATTTTAACCATTTTGCATGACCCTGTGTGTGTTACTTGAATGTAGTATATCTGACTTCTTGGTAAAAATGTATTTTAAAATTAATAACTCAATGTGGCAGTCATACATAATCCAATGGAAGACTAAATACACGCAGTACTTTAATAAGTTTGGTCTCTGTCGCATGATACAGGTATGCACTCACCAATGGGATCTGCCAGCAACACCAGCAACAGCACTTTCTCTAGCAGTTCTCTTAGTGCTCTGCAAGCTATTAGTGAGGGTGTTGGAAATTCCCTTTTATCGACACTTTCTTCACCGAGTCCAAAATTGGATAATTCCCCAAGCATTAGCATAACTCAGCAAAGTAAAACAAGTACCCAGGACTCCAGAAGCCCCTCTGGTTTGTATTGCGAACAAAACCAAGTGGAAAGTTCCATCTGCCAGTCAAACAGCAGGGATCTCTTTAGTGAAAAAGATAGTAAAGAGGGAAATATGGAGGCATCTGAAAGTCAGAGAGGACCGTCTGAGAGCAAAGGGCATAAAAAACTCCTTCAGCTACTCACGTGCTCCTCAGATGAAAGAGGACATTCTACGGCATCAAACTCACCTTTAGACTCAAATTGTAAAGAATCTTCTACCAGTGTTACCAGTCCTTCTGGAGTTTCATCATCAACATCTGGAGGGGTATCTTCGTCCTCAAACATGCATGCATCGCTCTTGCAAGAGAAGCACAGGATTTTACATAAACTGTTGCAGAATGGTAATTCTCCAGCAGAGGTGGCCAAGATCACAGCTGAAGCTACTGGTAAAGACACATATCATGATGCTACTAACGCAGCTTCCTGTGGAGAAGGCACTGTCAAACATGAACAACTGAGCCCAAAGAAGAAAGAAAACAATGCTTTACTAAGATATCTACTAGATAAAGATGATATTAAGGACCCACTTTCCAAAGAGTTGAAGCCTAAAGTAGAAGGTGTGGGTAATAAGATGGGACAATGCACAAGTTCTACAATTCCTACTTCAAGTCAAGAAAAAGAGATGAAAATAAAAATGGAGCCAGCAGACGAGGTACAGTATAATGTAAAATTATGGCAGTGAGCTAACCAATATTTTATGATTACAGTTAATGACTAAATATAGAACACATATAAACATATATAAACATTTCTAATAAAGTTCCGCGCAAATGATATGAAACAATA
This sequence comes from Hirundo rustica, assembly GCF_015227805.2. Lineage (NCBI taxonomy): Eukaryota > Metazoa > Chordata > Aves > Passeriformes > Hirundinidae > Hirundo > Hirundo rustica. Next base: position 67,351 of record NC_053465.1, read on the forward strand.
AACTCAGGTTTAATTGTGAATGAAAAAGCACAAACACAATGAACTACAGGGTATGTATATAACCAGATCTGATGTCCTGGAGTTCTGGACTGATGTTTTTAAGTTATGGTATGATTAAGGTAATATTTACAAATTATTTCTCAAAATTAGATCTTAGCACATGTTTGGATTTAGGGCTTAGTAGGAAATGGGGCCATAACTGCCTCTGTAATTAGTTGGTAATACAAACGCAAAAGGTAACACATGATTTTGTTTTGAAAATATAAACAGTACACAAAAATGTGTAAGACTTGAAATAGCCATGATCTGCTTTAGTTCATTCATTGGTTTTAGCGCTCTTTGTCTTTCCTTAAATGATGGAATGTGTTCTTCCAAATACATACATACATACACACACAAACATATATACATACATACATATATATACACACACACATATATATTCAGCATTCAAATAAATGCATCCTAAAATGTTTAAATGTATATATATAATTTGTATAAATGAGTACAAATAAATTCTAGAGCTGGAATTCCAAGAAATGTCATGATACAGAAAACTAGCACCATGGAACAACTATACTGAAACTAGCAGTGCACTTGTTAGGAACAGATGTTCTTAAAATTATAATCTGTATATAATATTTTTGTATTTAACTCCTAAAATTTGGAACTTTGAAGTAAATAGTACTGGTCAGTATGGCAGAATTTACTGAAGATATAGCTATTTCTTAAACCTTGAACTTCCCAAATCAGTAATAACTGTGTAAAAAACAAAAAAACCCCAACAAACCGAAAAGCAACACAATTTTCTATATTAGCTACTGGCTGACTGTCAATGAAACACCTTTTAACACTGCTTGAATACCACTTACAGAAAAGTCACTAACAACTCTGTAGCAGTACACAACATGTAGTTTCAGTACTTGCTCCTGAGATGTAATGAAGGTATTCAGAGAAGCTTCTTTTGTGAAGATAGGGATCCACTATATATGAATTATTTTTCTATTGAAACGGTATCTGATTTAAAGACAAACTTTCTTTTAAAATTAGGGCTCCAACTGAACGGAAAAAACGGTGCATCATTTTTGTGTCTTGTACTGTCACTTAGTAGCTTTTTGTGTATGATAGATACATTATTTGTCACTGAATGGTGCACATTCTCGATGTTGTTCACTATCATTACTGTTTTTATCTTTGTAACTTGTGATGATTGAAATGTTAATATTCAGAAGTGCTTTTCATTTTCATTAAGTGTGTTTCCTGCTAATTTTCAAACTTACCCAAGCAAAACAGTCTAAAAAAAAAAAAAAGTCTAAAAAAAATGACATGTGAAGTTCTTTGGAAGTTAAATGATAGCTCCGGATAGTGTCAGTGAATTAAAACATTTTCTCCTGGTCATATATTTTAAGATTAGTGAGGAGCTATGTAAAAATTGAAGTATAGCCATATGAGAGTAAATAACCTTGGTATTTCACGGCATCATTTTCAGATGAATGGAGACTTGGATAATTTGGATGGAATTCTAGGTGATTTTACTAGTTCAGAGTTTTACAATAATGCTGTGTCTGCAAATGGAAATAACCCTGGAACAAAACAAGCATTGTTTCAAGGAAATGCCCTGTTAGGTAAGGAATTAAATCTACCACCTGGGTTTTAAAGTTAGGCTTTTCTTCTTACCTGATGTAAACATAATGCATCCTCAAACCCTTAGAGAATACTTTCTTCATCTCCTATATCTTTAAGGACAAATGTAATGCAAAATGGCTAATTATGATTTCATAGGCTATTACATACACTATTAGCTGTCTTGACAGCACTCACCTGCTATATGCGCAACGAATAACATTCACTTCCTTGTTTTAGGGTTTAGTCTGGCTTTGTCTAATGTAGATTTCTCAGAGACAAGTCATCATGAAAATGTTTTGTGAGTTGTAAATCAAAATTGAGATTTTTTTATCCCTTCCTGATGACTAGGGATATAATATGGGATTGGTGACAAGCTTTTAATTTCTTTCTTATTCTATATGAAGACATCTTGTGGCCAGTAAATTCTAATTATTACTCCTCCTTGACATCAAAAGGAATGCCTTCCTTAGTAGGAGGGGAGGATAACGTAGCTAACAGACGGGCATCATGGTAGTTGCTTTCTTTCATGATCCTGGTCATCTCTTGGTTATATAGGGCAGTGGATTGCTGAGATAACCAAAGGAGGTGAAACATGGATAATGAAAAGTACAAAACCAGGTACAAGAACATGTAAGGCCACTGATACTGTTGGCTGTGAAACACAGTGATTAGTGGGTTAATTGTCTGTGGAGGACACTGCTCAGGAACACACAGTGTCTGAATTCCAGACAGAACTATTTGTTCCAGAGTTAACTGAAGTATGGGCAGTCCACTTACAGATATCAGGAAGTCTGTTATACTAAGTTCATTACAGAACTTAGATTAAAATGAAACTTTTTTTTTTTTTTGCGTAGGGCCAAAGGAAACTGCCTTTGGCTTTTTCTGCAAAAGGTCTTAACTATGTGTTCAAAAGGTGAGTTTTAGTTGTGAAACATAAGCAACATAACTGTTCCTGGCATGCTTAAGATCAAGTATATGAGCTTATAAAGAGATGAGACTAATTGAAGCCATTAATAGCATATTTTATTTAAAATGTACAGTTGCATGCATCTTTCAATTCTTTAACAGGTGTGAAGAGTCCCCAGTCTGTGCAGACCACTCGCCCACCTTTTAACAGAGCCTTGTCTTTAGACAGCCCTACTGGCTCAGGTGCTTCAGTGAGGAATGTCAATGCGTTCTCCATGTTACAAAAGCAAACCTTGATGGGTGGAAGTCCAAGAATGATTGAAAACCAAGAAAATTTTGGAGCAAATCTGGGTTTGTTGGTTGTATACAAACAGCTCTCTCATTGTAAAGGAAATAACTTTTATGTAAAAAAAGTTGCAAGATTAAAATACAAATTTCAGGTAGAAGAAACTTTAACATTAAAGAATTTTTATTTTACCATCTTTAATACTTCTGAATTATTACCCTAGCTAAAATGATAAGAACATAACTGCTAACTATCTGTGTCATCACCGGTATTTTGAGTAGTTAAATTATTTTTTACTGTTTTGAGTTTTTAGTTTAACATGTGCATTTGTTATACAAAAGCAAGAACAGTTCACAGTGGCAGACAGTCATTATGAATTTTTTGAATATTTAGATTCATATCGTTTTTATATGGTTTAGAATTTGGCACGGTGAGCTCTAGATGCTTTTGTAGGATATCAGCAGGCGGACTTGGTGAAACAGCAAAATAATTCTAAACCCAAAATACATAATACACTCCAGATAATAAATTCTTGTGTTTTCTGCTCTTCATTATAGCAAGCACTCTCAACAGAAATGCGGCGATGAATCAGCACCAGTCAGGAGACTGGGGTTTGCAAAACTCCAAAGTGAACAGATTGGAATCTGCAAGTTCTGCTTCAATGTTGAGACCAGGACCTGAATTTAGTACAACCCTTCCAAGGCCCCCAGAGGGTGGCTCTGTGTCTGGGCTGCCTCTTCGCTCTAACAGCATACCTGGTACTAGGCCAATGCCGCAACAGCAAATGATTCACATGAGTAAGTTCTTAACTTCTTTTTGGCCTACACAGCACTATCTCATTGGTTTCTTGGTAAGCGTTCATCATAAGAATCTTTGCGCTTTTGGTAAAATGCCAGATTTTCATTGAAAGGCCTTTTGAGGTAGAGACTCCTAACTGTTCCCTGACTATGATGTTTTATGACTTTTTGGTGATGTTCTTATTTTCCTCTGGTGCTGTGCCTCATACACAGATAATTTGTTCTGGGTCCCGAGACTGGGGTGGGGTATAATTTCTGTGTATTTCTTTAGTGCAGTACTTCTCTCCTAAAGTCCAGGAACTAAATAGCATCTGTGATTGCATATGTGAAGATATTAGCATTGTGGTTAATTTTTTTTTTCTTCTGTTAACTTCTTGGTAATCAGTGTCTTTTAAAGTCTTTCAAGTATTTCAAAATTGTTTTCACATGGAGTAGCCAAATTTCATATAAAGCCACATTGCAAATACCGTTTTTCTTCAAAGTGTTCATCTGTGCATGAGAGAAAATAAGCTGTATGTCTAAAGTATGAACAGTCTTAAAGCCTGTGGGTTTTTTCTGTTCTATATGTCTAACAAAGGTTTAGTCTAGAGCTGGAGTTCTCCAGTCTACTGTGCCAATACCAGTGTGCCCCAAACCAGCTTAAATAGACAGCATTCCTTTCTTATAATGGAAAGCTACCAGGGCTGTCACCAGTTCTCTTAAACAGACTTGCTATTTCAATGCAACAAGTATAAGATATTTGATTATAGGATATAAGACTAAATAAGAAATTTGTGTGGTCCTGACTAAGTGAGAATTTTCCAGCTTAGCTTCCTAGAAATCATTGATGTTAGGTGATTCATACAGATTCTGGGAAATAATGGGATGACATAAACTCTCCTATATAGTGCTGTATGTCCCTGGATAGGTAGAGGGAAGAAAGTACTCCTGAAGAGCAAAATGTTATGTACTTTGTGTTTCTTTTGATTTCCACTCTGTATTGGAATTTAAAATGCCCAATTTTGATGTCACTATGACAGTGTATATTTGCTGGTACCCAGATGTCATTGTCCAGAATTTTTTGGGTTTTTTTTTTTTTTTCATGTAAAGTACTATGTCTATCATGCTCCTATTTAGAGGCTAAAGGATTAGAAATAGCAATTCTGCTCTAACAGGGTAGCAGGTTTAGATCACTGTCTGCCATATTTACATGTGTCTGTTATATATGTGAAATTACCTTGACTGTGAGTTTATGTGTGTATACACTGTAAAACACAATAATGGAAAGCTCACAAAGCTGCTTGACAATTTGTGTGATCATCCTAATGTGAGCACTAGGAGAGCAAGATGAGACAGTCTGTTTTTAAAAATTACACGAATGTTTTACCTTGCAGGACCAAATGAGATAAACATTGACATGGGGGGGAATCTGTATGGACAGCCTGGACCATCTAACCAACCTGAGTTGTGGCCTGACAATATGATGTCCATGGAGCAAGCGTCACGGGGTTCACAAAACAGGTAGAACTGGGGAAGGTTTTAAGTGTTTTAAGTGTTGGCTGTCTATCAGAAGAATTTAAGACCTGGAAATAAGATTGTGTGGCGTAAAATTGTGTAGCATACAAAGTGGGGATAACACATTGGAGTCTGAATTCCATTTCTGGAATGTTTCAGAAATGCTTCCATTTCTGCTGGTGATCTGACACTGGATATTTTTTAACCGAGCTCCACAAAAGGCGTTGTTAACAAAATCTATCAATCCCTTGAGCTGGGAGGCACAGAAGAAAAGAGATGGGAGACTCTGAAATCCTATCTCTGTGGCACATGGCAGAAATCAGGGGAAAACAGAATTTATGTGTGTTCAAGGGTGCATGGAAGATGACTGGACGTTTTAGGACATAAATTTGGGACTTAAGTCTTACTTCAGTTGTCTGGCTGACTATCATACTTAATCATACCCAGGTCAATATATAATATAAAATCTGTAGTTTTCCTTGTAATGAATTTCTTCACTGAAAGAGGGGTCAAGCATTGGAATGGGCTGCCCAGGGAGGTGGTGAAGACACCATTCCTAATGTGTTCAAGAAACAACTGGATGTTGCACTTAGTGTGTGCTGTAAGTGTGGTTGACAAAGTGGCATTCACTCAAAGGTTTGCTTCCATGATCTTGGAGGGCTTTTCCAACCTTATTGATTCTATGATTTTCGTGGTGGTGTATTTTTTTTTTTTATTTTTAACTTATAGACAATTAGTTAGAAGCTCTTTGGATGATCTCTTATGTTCGGCACCAAATGTGGAAGGCCAGAATGATGAAAGAGCACTTCTGGATCAGCTGCACACACTGCTGAGTAATACAGATGTCACAGGTCTGGAAGAAATTGACAGAGCATTAGGAATTCCTGATCTTGTAAACCAAGTAAGTAAACAGATATTTTGGCCATTTCTTTTCCAAAGACCAATATTATTTTGTTACTTGAAAAGAAAGTGAAGAGGGCCTCCTGATTTACTTCATCTCCTCACATCCTCATCTTCATGCGTTTCCCTTTGGAAACCTTTACATTGACTAGTGATTTTCAATGGAGAAACTCAGCATGGATTAAATTTCTTGTGCATGACAAGAAATATAAAGTGGCATATTCTTACAGAAGTTTATTGTATAATGCCTTGGTTTATAAAGGTGGAGTTTGGCGTGTAATTCATTACAATTCTGTAAACTGAGAATTGTGTTGGGTTTCCTTAGTCAGCCTGCTGTCACTTGAGCTTAGGTTGTGAATTATTTGACTGGCATGCTTCTGTGTCCTTCAGTTCCAGGCTGAATTTGCATGGCTAGCAAATAGGAAAAAGAAATTCCATGAGGAATTTGAAGTTGCTAAGACCCACATGACGCTATCATTTGTACAAATAGCATCAGAAAGCACAGAAGGGCTTGAATGGTGACACTGGTCTGCCTGTGTATGCAGTGTGAAGCTAAATTGATTTTAAAAAGAATTATTATTATTAATTGCTTTTGCTATTGCATTAGTTTGGAGACAGAACTAACAGTAGCTGTCCATGCTTTGTTCTAGCCAAGAAATTGCTGGCTGGTTTATTATGCTGTGTTAGCTTTATTGCTTCTTTAGGAATTCCATATATACCGCTAGTGAAAGCACTTCTGTATCTGTTGAAGGGACAAGCTTTGGAACCCAAACAAGATTCATTTCAAGGTCGGGAATCTTCAGTTATGATTGACCAGAAGCCTTTGTTATATGGTCAACCCTATCAAGGGCAAGGGGCAGCAATGCCAGGAGGTAACATCCAGGGACAACAGCAGTCTTTTAATTCAGTGATGAATCAGATGAGCCAGCTGAGCAATTTTCCTACGCAAAGTATGCACCCGCGAGCAAACATGGTGAGACCTCGGACCAACACACCAAAGCAGCTACGCATGCAGCTCCAGCAGAGGCTCCAGGGACAGCCGGTAATTTTTTGTTCGTACACTTACACTTCCTTCATGTTTCAGAATGGAATCAGTTGCACACGGAATTGTGTTGTTTCACATATATAACAGTGGACATTAGAACATATGATTGAGAGGGTGGATCGTTTATTTTGACAGTGTTTCTCATTGAATTGACAGATGGCTGTAGGAGTGGAAGAACATTTATTAGGACAAGCGTTTCTCCTTCATCACCCTCCCTAGCTACAGATTGGATTGATTCCTGCAGCACACAAAACGATTGGCTAGTTAAAACCGTGCTTTTGTAGAATGCAACTCTGCATGATCTCTTCATTCTTGTTTAGTATTTTTTCAGAACCTCACAGACAGCATTAAATCGCAGCTGTATTTTTTCCATAAATCAAGTGTTACTTCTTTCTCACTGTGTTTTCTAACTAATCATTTGGGCTTATCCATATATGGGTTTCCTTTCCGTTTAGTGATTTGATGTTATTTTAGGTTTCTTCTTTGGATAAAAGATGAGAAAATAGATACAGCCGCATAGATCTTAACACCAGGTTGAAAACACTGCTTAAAAATTGGTGCATGACCTCAGCACTGAATTCCCCACGTTAAAATGCAGGCTTGGTATTAAATACAGTGTACAAATAAAACTAGGAAAACTGAACTACTGCTGCGTGATGGTGTGTGAACAGAATACGTGCAGGTAACACCTAGGCAACAACAACGCACAGCTGAAGCGCAAAGAGTAGGTTTGTTCCATCATCTTGGATACCAAAAAACAGAGACACATACACTGCTGAGCTCATTTTAGCAGGAGCAAAAAGCACCCAGGCTTGAGTTCTGTATTCCATATGAAAAGGGCCTGGAGCATGCACAGTCCTTCAGCAGGCTGTAGTTTCACATCTCCAAACCCTTCCCCCACCTTTGCAAAAAGGCCCAAGTATATGGGAAAGGCTTTTAAAAGTCTTCAAGAACATCCTGCTATCTTTTGTGAGAAAATTCCATTTCTTCTCTGTAGACAGACAACATCCCAGAGTAAACACAAATGCGTGAATTTTCTCAGCCAGAGTATTTTCTAACATCTCCCAGGTGCATGGTTGGTCCTTGAGAGAAAACAATTCTAAAAACAACTTCTTTTTCTCTCTCCTTGCCAATCTTCCACTTTCCAACCCTTTCCTCTCCACACGTGGAATGGCAATGTCAGGAAGTACTGTGTTGCCTCTTGTTTTTCTGTGACACTAATTGTTTGAAACTAATAGATAGTCTGCTCTTTATTCTAAAGAGTGCTAATTTCAAGGGAAATAACCAAAGCCAGTTAATGCTGCACTGTTTGAAGGGTTTTTCTTTTTGTGTGTTTGAACAAATAGTTTAAACAAATAGTTTGGTTCTTCAGGTATATTAGACAAGGCAAAACTTAGCCATTGCACTTTATGGATTCAAGAGATCTGCAAAGAAAATGTTTTTGCAGGAGTTGCCATTACTTTGTTCAGGTACTGTTATTATCAAGCTAATAGTGCTAAAATGTCTTTTTCCAAGTTTGTGAATCAGACCCATCAAATGCTTGAAATAAAAATGGAAAATCCAGTCAGTGGTACTAACTCAGTGATGAGACCAGTTATGCAGCCACAGGTGGGATCCCAGGTAAGTACTTACTACAGTAGCCATCTGTTTAGAATTTCAACCTTCTTTCATGGCTTTAGAGCATTCCTCTTTAGTTTTGTTCCTCTGCATAATTTTAAAAAAAGGAGGGGTTTTACCTCCCTTATTCCTGAGATTGCAGGGGAATTTGTTTATTAGGTCATGCTGTCAATTCAGTATGCCAAGTTTTTCCATGTAAAATATCATCATTTGTTTAGCACTAATGACAGTTTAATGAAAACGTTTGTCTTAATATTTTGATGATTACTTTTTGTACTGACTGTGGGTTTTCCTTGTCTTGCTGGGTCTTAGGAATGCACTTGATTGACACGATTTTATTTGTAAAAACATGTTTTAATATTATTTTTCTTCTCTTTGGGGGATAGCAGCAAGGTTTTCTTAATGCTCAAATGGTGGCTCAGCGTAACAGGGAACTAGTAAGTCACCATTTTAGACAACAGAGGATGGCAATGATGATGCAGCAGCAACAGCAACCTCAGGCCTTCAGTCCACCACCAAATGTGGCAGCCTCAGGAAGCATGGATAGTGCTTTGACAGGTCCTCCAATGGCTCAAGTTCCTTCACAGCAATTTCCATATGCACCTAATTATGGTACGAGTGCTAACATGCTTGGCTTTTTTTTTTTTTCATTTGTCTGATTTTCTTTTCCCTTTTTATATTAATCAAAACTACCTAAACACCAGTCATTCTAAAAAATGGAACATATTGCTATGAAAAAGGATGACTTTTCCTCTTCCAATTGCTGCCAGCAGATAAACTAGAAGTACTAGGTAATGATAACTGAAGTATATTGTATCTGTCTCCTTTATTTTAAGGAATAAGCCAACAACCTGATTCTGCATTTAGTAGAGTATCAAGCCCTCCCAATCCAATGGTATCATCAAGAATTGGACCTGCCCAGAACCCTATGCTGCAGCATCCTCAGTCAGCAACAATGTACCAGTCCTCAGAGACAAAGGGCTGGCCCTCAGGAAGCATGCCCAGAAACAGGTGAACTTCGCCATTACAATCTGTTTCTCAAAAAGTGTCTTTCACTTCGCTGGAAGTAGAAACTGTGTTAAATAGCATGTAGCAGGAAAAGGATTTACAAGAGGAAAAAGGAACTGTCTTTCTAGTGTCTGTATTGTCGTTCATCCTGCTCTGGTTTAGGAAATAAAATTATTAAGTGTATTTTATGCTTAGCTCCACTGATTCATGTGGGACCTCTGCAATCTTTGTAACCAGAAGCAACGTGCAGTCTTTAAATATTTAACTTAATATTTGAAGAAAAAATAACTTGGGGGAGAGGGTGGGGAAATACAAAGTATCAAATAGTATTACTATGGATGATACAGCTGTAATAGCCTCCAAAAAAGGTTGCATTAGGCATACACATAAAACTGCGTTTCTAAAAGTTCAAGTTGCTTTGGGGGTGGGTGTTTCCATGTTAAATAGATACTAGGTAAAAACAGGTAAATGTGAAAATAATTTTATCTTCCACGTGTTGACAGCTGGTGCAGGGAAGGCAATACATCTTCTTGGAAGGTAATTTTATTTGTGCTTCTGTATTGCAGTTCTTTTCCCCAGCAGCAGTTCAGCCATCAAGGTAGCCCAGCAGCGTACAGTGTGATGCACATGAATAGCAGCAGTGGCCATATTGGACAGATGAGTATTAATACCATGCCTATGTCAGGACTGCCTATGGGGCCAGACCAGGTAAGCTGTACATCAAGTGACTTTTTCCATTGAGTAGTCTGCTTATTTCCATTCCTCTGGCACAATCCTGCTCTCAGTTATCCTGTTTGTATTTGCATCTGTGGCCCTATTAGTTTAATGTCCTAAGAGATACTTTCTTTTTGATGATACATAAGAAAATTCACAATGAACCCAAGCTCTGTGCTGGGATTAGCTGTTGACTTTAAAGTATCATGGGTAGGATCAAGCCTTAAACTGCACAAAGGATGATGAAATACTTCTGAACCTGGAGAAACCCCAGAAAAAATCCCCATGGACATTGTGCAATGTATCGTCAGCAGATCTCAAAAATCACATGTAATAGCTCTTACAAGTCAGGTGCATAATCCTGATAGTGGAGTATCTTTCTGGCAGACACTGATAATGATACTTGCCCTTACAATACCTTAGAATAACTTGTGTATGCATAGCCAGAAACTGCAGAAAATTTAGACCCCTCATGTGAGGTGAAAAGTTGCAAATAACAGGCACTGAAAAGAAAGCTGAAATACAAAATGCATCTATCCACAAAATACCTAGGATGAGCAACATAGTACTGACATAAGCTATAACTATTCAAGTAAAATGTACCTCATAAAATTTTGTTGAGCATACATGAGGAAGCAGTCAGAATAATTAGGACTTCTGAGGGGTAAGTAAAGTTTTGGAGGACTTCAATACAACAAATGCCTTTTATAAAGAGGAGAATATGAAGTTGAAATGTCAGATTTTCCCAATGTACATGGCATAAAGATAACCAAAGAGTGTGTTTAGGAAATTCGAGGACAGCATTTATTTTCTAGATAGTTTTCAAAGTGGAACACTAAAAGGCTGTTCTTCTGCTTCTAGACATTGATTGTCAGTAGTTCCTTTTTCCAAAAGCAGTCCACAAACCATTTCTTTCAGCAAAGATGTCATCTCTGATGAAAGTATCTTTTCTTTAACAGAAATACTGCTGACATCTAGAACCACATCTTCAAACAAGAATGGCTGAATGCACTAGTGTTAGAAAGGAAGGTGACACATCCTTCATGGCAAGTCATACTGGGCTTACAGAAACCAGTGATAAATTTCCTCATCCAGAGGAAAACGAACCAAAAAAACTCCTACCCAACAAAAATGCATTTTAGTAGAAGCAGCCCTATGTATTACTGTATGATGTGGGGTACAAAAAAAGGCTGTTACTATTTTTGGCACTCATCCTCTAGAAATGTGAATTGGTAATGGTGTTTTAATAGATTGGAATGGGTAGACTCCTGGTATACATTATCTGTTTACTGTAGCTATCCAAAGCTCTTTAGCCCAGGCAGACAAAAGTGGCTGGAAAAGTCACAGTGGTAAGAATTTAATGATTTCTCTAATAACAATATCTGACAGAGAATATAGTTCTTTGCCTTGGCTCTTTTATATAGATTCCTGAATATAAATGCTGCTGTTAGTCTCTTACCCCAAGAGTCAGGGATTTCCCAAGCAAAGTAGCAGTGCAAAATTAACTGGCACATGCTAGTCCAAAATCCTGTCTGTTGAAGCCAAGGGATAAAAAGAGAGGATAAACAATTTAAATTATTTAAACACAATTGTGACTAATATTTACATATTGCTGTGCAGCTGAGTGCACTTTATAGAAGACAATATAATGGATTAATGCAATATCTTTGATAAGGACTTAATCTGAAGGGTAGAGTTAGCTCAAGTTCCTTCTCAAACACAATCTCTTAAGAATTGTTTCAAAAGACTGCATTATTTAATGTTTTCTGTGTATGGAAATTAGAGCAATAATCTTTCTTTTTTTTTTTTTTTTTTTTTTTTGAAAATATCTTCAGAAAACTTATGGCAAGACTCTGCAGTCAGAATTGGAATTTTGCAGTCTTTTTTGTGAATAAATTTTGTAAATATGAGCTTTAAAATAATGTATTATATATATGACTTTTGTAGGTCACTAACTCATTTTTGCAGAGTTGGTGAAGCTAAATATTTAATGAAATTGATTTCTGAAAACTGAGTGTAGTTGAGGTCCAAATAGAATTTTTTTACTATTATTAAATTTAGGGACTTTGAAGCTGGGTGACTTTGGCCCACATATTTCTCTTCTTTGGTCTTCAACACTTCATTTATTTTTACATCTTTAAGATAGATCTTTTTATTTAAAAAAAAAAAAAAAAAAAAAAAAAAAAAAAAAAAAAAAAAAAAAGACTGGTTGTTCAATACTTTCTCCACCTGTGAGCACTTTTGTTACATTAGTTTTTACCTAAGGCAATTTGACACAAAGGCTCTGCATTGGGAGATCTTACAGCTTGTCAGGACAGACATGTCTGTCTGTAATAGGTTGCCTTTTCAGCTGATGAATCTGGATTGTCTTTTTGGTCAATTCTGATGAACTCTAAATGTTCTTTGAAAATGTTTGTCTGTTGCAAAATATTTGTTGCTATGTAACATCCAGAAATCTTTAAGGATATTAAGCCACACTTTAACCAAATGTCTACACTTCATTGGATTGTTCTAATAGTAACGAATGTATTTTCTAAGCAGATTTCTGTCATAGCAGTATTTAAGTCTGGTTACATTTTATTTGCTGATAGCGTGGGGGTTTTATCCCCCATTTTGGGTGCTTGAAATGAAGATCCCTTTGCACTTTTTGTAGCTGCAAGGAATTAAACCGCTAAACCTTCATAAGGGATGAGGATGACCCAGAAATGGTTAAGCTGTTGTGGAGGTGCTTCTGTCCTGTTGTTCATTGTGTAATGGAAAACTGATTTCTCCAAAGTGAGTAAAAGAAACAACAAAAAAACCCCCCTGATCTGTGGGTTTTCTTGCTTATTCCTGGTACTGTTAGCAAGTTGTTTTATTGTTCAGAATATTCAGTGATCTTACATTTTAAGAAGTAGAATTAATTTCAGTAGAAGTGATCTCAAAAATTCATCCTTAGCACCTAGCCAGCTGTGTTTCAAAGGGAATGTAGTGTCAATCGATCTACTTCATGCAACCCTGTCTCTTCCACTAGTACTGAGTATATAGATTATCACAGCATTTATATGAAATTTTCAGTCCAATTAGTGTGTGTTTATAAAGCAAAACTTTTAAAATCCTAAGGAACTTTTATCTTCTAATTTGTTGGAACATACAATTTTGTTGAGTAAGGGCTACTTACTGAGGGTGAAAGGCAACAATCCCTTGTTTTTTATATCAAATCAGAGTAAAACAATATTTATATTTTGTAGTTGTTCATTACACTGATGGAAACTACAAACACCGGTTGCTTTCCTTAGGTGAGCTCTTACACTGCTATATACATCTTTCAGTACAATTTTTTTTTTTAAATAGTAATTGTTTATACATCTGTGTTTAACTGACATTATAAAGGCTCATACTTTTGTCATCTGTTTAGAATGTTGTAACTTTCCAGTACCTACTTTTTTTTTCTGAATTAGAAGACTTTTAGTTTAAACCTGATGAAGGGGCAGGGGGCATTTTTGAAATGCACTGACAGCCTCTTTTGTGGCAGCACTAAATAGGACATCTAGTTTGAAATCTGTTGAGATTTAGTTACCACCATCAATTTTGCTTTGGTCCTATAGCAGTAGATTTTTCTGAATGTTTTTTTTAAATAAAACTCATGTAACATTATTCAGCAGCAAGAGATGAATTAGCCAGGACAGGAATCTCTGATTACTGCTGCATAAAAGAGCATTGTTTTGCTATGTCTCTATTACTATTTTGATCACAGAAACCATGTATTTATTAAACTTGTATGTAGTGTACTTTTTGCCTTGGCCTAAAATACTGCTTCCAAAGTGAGAAATTCAGACTATGTTTCTGTCACAAGACAAAAATTACTTGAATGTTGCACCAGTTCCACCTTTTATTATAGAATTTATGTGCAGACTACCAGATGTCAGAATGATACAGCAAGTATGAAACCACATGATTCTGAGAGCAATATTTAAAAAAATTCTCAGGAAAAGGCATATGGTATTGAGAACTGCATCTAAGTTTCGTTTCCATTATAAGTATTGCTTGAAATATCCATATCTTTATTTTGCAAAACAGAAAAATCATGGGTTCTGCTTTATAAAAGGGTTGGTTTTAAGGTGTAACTGCCCTTCTGGTTTTTGTGTTTGGATGTTAATAGTAATGTAAATAAAGGTTTGTATTTAAAATCAGAACTTGGTGACACTGTATGAGCTCATACTTTAAGGCTGATTGTCCCATAAAGGTCGGAGAAAATTCCCTGCTATCACTGACGAAAACTGTGTACAAAGAGTGATTTACATTTTATCCTAGTTGGCTGTAAAAGCTGACGGAGTAACAACTGAGACCTTTCACATAATGAGACACACACTGACGTCAACTAGAACTTAGGTCTTTTTCAACTTAAATAGCAGGCTCTAGCAGAGCTGAAAGAAGAGGTGGTATCTTTCCCCAAACTTGGCAACACTGCACCTTTCATTAACTACCAGCTATTTCTTGTGTCACATACAAGTCTCACAGCTCAGTATTTTCTATTAAGGGACAAGATAACTTTTCAACCTTTTGACTGATGAGGAACAGGTGCAGTAACCCTGGCCCTGCAGGATTTTAACAGTCACAGCCTCACCTTGCCAGAGACTATGGGCTAAACACACAAGGCTGCAAATTTTTAAAAATCTAACCTTGTATTTGTTCTGCATGCACACTGGGAATAGCAGCTAGCCAAAACTTTTCTCTGGAAAGCAGCAGAAATGTGGGGTTTTTGGAGAACTTAATCTAAGTATTTTTTTTTACTTACTTGTATGGATCCAGGATCTCATCACCTAGTAGATTTTTCTGATAATCCATGAAATTTTTAACAAGTTATAATGAAAATACATTGCTCGATTAAGTCAAGACATTCAGATTTTACTTCCACAATTAAAAAAAAGCTTGTAAGAAAGGATTGGGTAGTGTATTTGACTTACCACATGTGATACAAATGTTCAGGCCCAATCTTACTTAGCTTATACAAAGACTCCACTTCTGGTTTTTGAGTGTGGGTTGTTTTTTTTTTTTCCCTCATTCCTAAATTCAAGTACATTTTTTGAGTTATGGGATTGTGGTACCAGGGATCTACATGCCTGGATAAAATTCCACTTCATCTTCCTAACTTCAAAACCAGCAAGGGCTTTCAAAATAATTTGTGCTGTATTTTTACACTAATTTCTACAAGGGCAAGTGTTAAGGTTGCATTTTGAAAAAAATACGTCTTTATTAGGAGTGAAGGCCACAGTTGGTTGAGTCTGTCCCATGAGCGCCCGCAGGCATTTGCCTTTAAACACACGTGGCAAAGTAACATGAAACAAATGATGAATATAAATGTCACCACTAGTGCCTGTACTACAATGTATGTAATAATGTTCTTATGAAATTACTCAAATAATTCTGCACACTGTACTTCCTTAGTAAAATATTTTTTTCCCCTGTGAAAGCCTTTGAACAATAACTGTCATTCAGAACATTTACTTTTTTGCAGACTAAAGTATAACTAGATTATTGGCTACAAGTAGTGAACTCTCAGAGCCGCCCTTTTTAAAAATAGATGTAAAACTTACATTGCTAAGCAAACACTGCTTTCTCAAAGGAACTGTTTTGGTTTTGAATGTACAGTATAATAGTACCACATAAAAAATCTTCATACAAATCTGATTTTGGTAAAACTTAAGATGCACATTTAGTGAAATTCTTCAGTACCTTTAAAAATGAATAAATTCTGACTTAGCATTTTGAGAAAAGGTGTGTGGGCATTACACGCTTTTTTATTAAATTTCTTCACAACCTGAAGAATTTGTTTTCAAACAGTTCACTGATCAATATTTACACAACCCCTCCAAAAATCTGGCATCCTGTTAGTCAAGATCTCTAATCTTCAGAGGTGACAATACAATGAGCAAGTAGATGTGGAACTAAAAATGTATCCTCAGAGGAAATGGAAGAAGTTCCATGGTGTTGAGAACACTTGGTGTTGCTGACTTCGGTTCCTGAACCTATTCAAAGTTCTTTCCAGCCATTACCTTTACCTCAGTCATAAGCAAAAGCATCCTTGTTTTCTAAATCTTGCTTTAAAGTTGTACTTGGCTTTGAAGTTTTTCTCATGACAGCTAAAGATACAGGTGAACTGGAAATTGTTTTAAGGTCCCTTCAATCGTGTGTAAACACTGCCGCTGCAGTGGCAGTCCTCTTTGGGATGTGGCTGGGTTTCCGTCTCTGTCAATTCCTGAATCAGCATTAGTTGTGTCTTCTTGAAGTAAAATGCCTTGTGAAGCAAGTGAGGTATAATCCAAAGCAAAAAAGCAGGTACAACAGTGGATTTCTGAGACCTGTATTTCTGACACCATTTCCCATAATTTCATCACTTCTATTCAACTCACTCACCAGTGCAATCATTCTATTTCAGCCTCAAAGTTTGTCCAGTCCTTCAAGGTGAATGCTACAATTGATTTAGTCTGTACATGGATTCCATTCCTGGCCGGTTTGTATCCTCATGGAGGTGCAACAGCTGGGGGAGATTAGCCCTCCCAGCCTTCCCACAGTTGTCCTCTTTAAAATAAAACAAATGCAGTTTAGTGTACCACATTCTAGTAGAAAGTAGTAAGAAAGGTATTTTTAACGGTTCCATGCAGTAAAAAAACAATGGAAACACTGTGACCCACCAATAAATGCATAGCAGGTGTATGACAGAAACAATCCAATGGTGTTTGAAACATCAACCTGTATAAAGCTTGTTAATTCAAGCTTCATTTCGGTTCTAAAGCCAGTCTTAGATCTCTTCCAGTTAGAAAGAAAACCACTGCTTTATATGAGCAACTCCTCTCAGGCAAGAAGATCAGACTCAGCCTAGGAAGGGACTGGTACTTGTGTTTTCCACTGCACAGTTTGAGAGCAATTTATGATTTTTAATGAGTTGAAGTCTCTGCCTTCTTTTTAAGGAGAGATTCAGAGACAGTAACAGGCAACAGTAACTTTTTAATATACTTAAATTTGTACCTCACCTTTGAGCTCTGGCAGATTGAGAACTGCCAGATTGTGATCAAGTTTTAAAGGGCAGCTCAGTAGGAAAAAAGCAGTTTTAGATACACATCTGTCTTGTAGTCTACTTTCTGTTTTAAATTCCTTTTTCTGCTCACAGCACAAGGCTGTAGAGCAAGAAAATAAATGATGCTGCCTCAGTACTCATTAGAAGTTACAGTCGGTTTTGTTCTTGCTGGATTGTGTGAAAAACCACAGTTTAAATTTAGACAAAACCAATGTACTGGTCTTTAATTCATACTGGCGATTGACCATAATTGGCTTCTTCCAATGAGCATCTACCTTTACTTGTTTGAAATTGCCTTGACCTTAATTCTCCAAGATTCCAAAAAAACATGTACCAAGAGGTTTTGTGCAGCAGTAGTTGTCAGTAATGATGGCAGTATCGTATTTCTTGCATAATTTAGAGAACTTTCCTCCTAAGCATTCCATGAGAATAGATGATGTTAAAAAAGATGGTGCATGCAAAAAGAGAAGCGAAAAGCTAAGTAAAAGCTAATGCTTTCAGGGAATTGCTCCCAACTCACAGTGACCTGGCAGATGATGGTCTCTTCACATCTGGCCATTTTCGACGCTGAAACTGCCTAATTTTCAAGCAGCAAAAGGAGAAAAAAAGTTAACCATCACCAAGAAAACAACCAGCAGCACAATCTGAAAGATGAGGAAGAAGTAGAATTCAGCCAGAATTTTGACTGCTAAGATCAGTACATAGTATAACATTGAAACAAATTGCTCCAATGTTTCAAAGCAAGTGGGGTGGAAAGGTCTTTTAAACGCCCTTTCAGGCCAGGCCTTTCCATGTGGGTGCAAGTCCCCACACTTGCTCTTTCAACATGAAGGTGGTACTTAAGAATAATAATGTAACTTTGTTTTATAAATGTACCTGTACTGCTCATAGCTTCCATCTTTAAGTCCTAGGTGAAGAAAAATTAACAATGTTACTAACAATTGCCCGTATAAGGTAAATTACAATTTAAAAAATAAAACACTCAATAATTTAAAAATTTCCTGATGCTTCGAGTAACCTAGTATGCCCTCACATCTGATCCTGCACTGAGCAGAAGTTTGGAGCAGAACTTCAGAAGTTCCTTCCAACTTCAACTGACCCATGAGCTTCATAGTGGCTATTAGGGTATTCTCTCCCTCTTTCCACCAGTATTGTTCCTTCCTCCTCCTTCCTATTGCATCTCAGCAATATTTATCACTTTGCTAAGGGTCATTCTTCATCTTAAAAACATAACGCAAACTGAACATGTTAAAAAATCTGAGAATGCAGCTATCACTCTCAGCAGGACATAACTAGTATAAGTAAATCCTAAAATCCTTCTGACTGATTCAACTTTCATAACGGTAAGAGATCTTTGGGGTTCTTTGGGGAGTTTGTGAGTGCAATAGGAGACTCACTTACCAAGATCCATGTTCCTTGTTCTTGGATTGCATTGCTTATATCCTCTGCAACTTCTGAGTTCCATGAGCAGGACGTGCAGTTGATTAAGAACATCTCTGTCAAGCGTATTCACTGCATTAATTAGCTGCAATAAACAGGGGGTTCTTGTTAGTAACTATTGCTCTGTAATTTGGTAACTTTTGGAATACAGCTGGTTTATTTGTAACAGGAACAAGCCACATTACACTAGCTTAAATGATGCAGGCATTAACTACATCCTTCAGCAATACTGTGCAATTTCAATTTATTGTTGCTAAGTAACAGTGATCAGATACCTGATATGGATCGGTATTGAGATCAAAATACTCCAAAAATCCAGTAGCAAATTCACAGAACAGGAAGTTGTGGGTCTCATTGATCGTCCTCAAACACCAGTACGTGTTGTTGTTGGCACTGGTACAGGCACAGAAAGGGCCCACTGCAAATTGAAGAGTTACAAAGACATAAGCCACATGCTTCTGTCTTTAGCACTGCTAATTACTTTCTGTTTATGGTATTACTTTAGTGATAGACAGTTACTCTCATTCTCATTCCTGAGCTCTAAAGCAGAGAATGCCTTCCAGCATCAGCTTCTTGTTCTGTGCATACCTAACGCACATGACATGACTAATTACAGTAACATCTTGTCTGGTTGCTTTCTCTGGTTGTGAAACATCCCAGACAGTGAGATGTGCCTTGCAGATCACTGTACAATATTCAATATCTGCAGCTTATTTGCAGTTGGTTTTACCTCCTTGCCCTTCATGCAAGAATAATGACAACACTGAAATGGATTATTTACTATGGAGAAGACGGCAGGCTTTGGTTACAGAGCTAATAAAACCAGTAACTACTAGCAACCCAACATCCCAGTCCAGTCTAGCCAAAATTTGCCCACCTATTCCTTAGTTTACAGCAGTCTTACATGTCCAGAGGGGAGCAGTTTGCCAGTGCTGGTTGTCATGGGTGAAGCAGGTCAGACCAGGCATGCTGCACGTGTCATTATTTTTAATTCTCTTAAGCAATTTGCGCAGTTTCTTCTTCCGTCTCTGCTCTCGCAGCAGCCACAGCCTGTCTTTCTCCTGTAGGGCTTTCCTGCACACATGAAATATTAGTGTCATGCAAATTCTGCTAGACTTGAACATACCTAAAATATCCTGAAGTAGCTAATTAAAATTAGCCGCTCAGAGGATAAGAATCCACATTTTTTAATTAAATGGTGTTTCATACAAATGGAGATGACTCTGCAATTCAATAGCACTGGGAAAAAAAAAAAAAAAGGCAGCCAAAAGGGCTTGTAGGCCTAAGGTTTGCAATGTGCTTTTTTCAAAAGCAGAGACCTTATCTTAGAATTTACAAGCATTTTGATATGGGCTTAGTTCCTTGCCCAGGTGTGTGTGTGTTTTTGCTTTTTAACAGAGGATCAGTTGAATGCTACTGCTATTGCCTAGTGTGTAACTGGTGTGTATAGACCAAATATTAATATTACATTTTGCACGTCCTCTCTCAAATGAACAGACCTTCACTTACTTGAAAGGATGAAGACTGGATCCTTTGTGTCTCAGTTTGCTCTTGTGTTTCAAATGGTAACTGGAAAATAAAAACAGCATTGCTGGAGAATAATAGCAACACAACTGCCCTTGTTCTTACCACATTATCAGACTGGATTTGAAGAAGATTTAATCCAGTGTCACTTTTCCCTTCAGTTTATTAGTGTATGTGATAAATAAAGGCAACCTCACTCGACGGGGTCAGGCACTTCCCAGCCTCCCTTCGTCTCTGTTTCCTCAGATCCTTTGTCCACAGTGACACCACGTGTGCTAACACTGCATTACAGTATCTATCCATGTCCAGCTACAGTTTACTATTATTTTAAACTGGTTGTTTCCCTACATGAAGCACATAGAATAAATAGATTTGTAATTAAATTACATTTCTGAAACGGAATATTCCCTATTTTGTTCAGATAATGACAAGTTTATACTACCCTCCTGTTATTTTACTTCTGAATTCAATACCAGCCGTCGTTTGTAGAGCTGGGAGGGGGTGTGGGGGTGTCCTCCATTATTACTAGCTGAAGTTGCAGGAAGATTTTAACAAGATGGACTGAACTGTCCCAGTAAGAGCAGTGTCTAATACATTCAGAGATAGGCAAGAGTGTAAGCAGGCATACACATTCTCGCTGGGTTACTACTGCTTTGCCTCTCCAGAAACTTACAGAATTTTGCAGAAATTTCCATTCTGTGGAATTACTGAAGTTAAAAAAAGGAAGAGCCTCAGTCAATGGCAATATTTTCTTATTAATAAAGTTACCACCTACACAAATCAGCAAACACAAACTTAGTTTAATAATTGTTGCTTTCTAAACAATACATTTGAATTCAATTAGTTGCCAGATTAAAACCCCCTTCAAAACAAATCTTTTAAATTCTTAATACTTTTGAGAGCTTTCATAAGTTAAATCAGTATAACAAATTAACAAAGTAAGATTATTAAAGAACTATCTTCTTCAGTCAATTTTTTAATCTTGCACAGATGCTGGGCATTTCATCAACTAATTCTAAATGCTAAATCAAAGCCATTGCAATGCAAACACTTGACCATATGTAATTCAGATGATTAATTTCTTTGACTTCAGTGGGATAAGTCATCTTAATAATGCTCTGTACGAATATAAGTGTACCCTATATCAGTCTGAAAAGTAACTCTCTTTTTACATCTTCTTCAAAACATTTACCGAAAATAACTTCATCTTTACAGTACATATTAAGTAAACTCAGTTTTATGTAAACTCAGTTAATCAGTTTTGAAAGCAGCGGATTATAAACCAATATAAACTTTCTGTCTGTTTACCATCTAGAATGATACATCTTAAGCAATTCTTGACATGGGCTCCCATAACCCAAGAAATGGATGATTTCCCTATTTTATTGACTCTGCTGCTGAAATTATATTGCAGAATCCACATGGGCCACATCCACAATCCACAACAATTATAAACGTCATATCTGTAGAGTATGCTGCACCTCTGAGGTTTTTTAAGCATGATGTTCAAAAGAGCATTCTGTGACGCCAGTGAGATAGAGAAGTTTTGTCCACACCCTCTCACAGGTGCTTTAGCCACAGCTAAAGCACAGCTGTCTTGGGGTTTTGACTCTATTCAGATACAGCTTGCTTTTTTTTGGTGATACTCATACTATTCTGCTGCTGTGGCTGCAGTGCTCTCAGTAGCCTCAGAGCTGGCTCTGTCATCATGAGCAGGAGAAGGTGCTCCTGGGTCTCTTTCTGAACAGCTTTTCTCACAGGCAAATTCTGTTTGGGTTACCTTTTGATTTTGGAAGATTTTCTGTTGTGCTCATTTGCAGAGCAAGAGCTCAATTGCTGAATTAAACTCCTGCCTGGCAGGTGGTGTGCCTTGTACTTGTGCAGCAGCCCAACTTCCCCCAGATGTGTACACATGAGTACAGTAAGCAGGCAGCCACTGAAGAAACCAGATTCTGATCTCTCCCGTGAGGACATAAATCAGTTACAGTTGCACACTACAAATAATTACGAGGAAGTACACAAAAAAAAAAAAAACAAAAAAACACCACCTTAACTTGTTACAATCACACTCTTCAGGTCGCTTCTTCTTTAGATGACCTCTCACCTCCCTCAGATTTTTTATTTTATTTTGCAAAGTTTCAATCTAAAAAAAGAAAAAAGGCACAAAGACAGAGGTTGAAAAAACCCAGCATGATTTAGTCCTATTCTAACCTTCTCAAATACATTCTACTGTCACCAAGAGCTTCCTCTTCACTACCTTCCGCAGCTCTCACCACTAGCAAGCATTTTCAAATTACCTAGCTTTCCAGAAGGAAACAACAGTAGGAGGAAGCTGGTTCAGTTTGCCTGCTCTGATTCTTGACTCCAAAAGTGGAATGCGGTGCTGCAGGAATGGGGGGACACACAGTTGCAGGCAGACACACACTCCTGCATCCACTGTGATTTTGCCTCTTGAGCTCTACAGCACATTTGCAGGGGGAGAAAGGCTGCTGAGAGGGAAACAAAGTCCTTAAATTTCAGCGTGTTCTGATGCTGGAAAGGGGATGGAGCAGGACTGATCTGAAATCCCCTCTTCAGAGGTTCTGAAAAAGCAAAGCAGCAAGGTTCTGTCACTTTGCAAGCAGGCTTGGGCAGTGTCTGGATACATGGGATAGCAATCGGCAGTTAATTGGGCCACCCACTGGGTTTCATTTTAACTGCCTTTTTTTCACTAAATGAAACTCCCGCTTTGGCTCAGTCTGGCTTACACACAGCATAGCCCATTTCCACTCAGATAACTGCAGGCCTCTACATCGCAGAACAATCAAAATAATCTAGAGAACGATAGTCTCTACAGAACTTCCATTCGCCATCAGTGACCATAGGTGTAGTAGAAGCTCGTGACTGTTGAAGCAGAGACAGGACAGAGTGTTCAAGGAAAATGCACAAAGAATCCAGCCCTGTGACCCTAAATCAGGAACACAACTGGACAGAAGTGGGTTCTCATTTCCTTTGGCGCTCCATATTGGCTACATTTTCTGAAGAAAAAACAATTACAGGACCATGGTAATATTGAAATTGCCTTTTTTAATCTTAGAGGAGTAGTAAGTTTTTAAGTATCTGCCTTGTGTATCAATCTCTACAATAAAAGGGGGCCAAGAAGTTCTTATGTAGAACTTTACTATGAATTTAAGTAATTTGGCAAGAAATTACAGGACGTCCATCCCTTATGCTTCTCTTTGGCATTTGTTCCATCCTTACCTGGTCCTAAGACCCTCTTTCATACACAATACACATGAAGAGTTTGAGCTTATATAATTGAATATTAGTGACAAAAATGTCAGATAAAGTTTTACTGGTAAATTTCATTGGGCAAATTTCCTCCAGGTTCTTCATATACACAATCCTATGAAAAAGCTCAATTCCAAAGTGCAAGCTTAAGAAAAGCAGTAGCAAGTGAAAGAAATTAATTCTAGAAGCATCGAAACTAACGAAGCTCACTTTTCCTTGGGATTATACATTTGATACTGAAGGACTGTGTTTTGAGAGGTTCCCCACTGGGAAACAGGGCTACGAAGATGTTAAACAGACCCAGATTATTTTTTCCCAGGAGAGAGACAATTTAAGTCTTATTTGTCTCATGAGGCATATGACATTTCTCAGCTGTGCCTTCAGTTGCACTTCTCTCCTCCACAAAAACTTCTAATATTTTAATTATTTCTGAAATGTCTGTTCTGAAATCAGCAGCAAGTTCAAAAGGTTCCAGGGATGGACAAAGACACCCAGAGGCACACAGACAGTCTGTGATCCTATCAGCCCACAAAAAAACAACACTAAAAACATTACTGACCTCATGGTCAATATGAAGTTTATGGTCCTTCCAAGCTTGCAGTGACCTGTACAGATCTGTGTCACACTGAATTGTATCGTTCTCCAGGATAGAGCACCTTAGCATGGAAAAGCAAAGAGTGTTTATTACAATGGATACAGACACGCACTGAGCAACAGAAACAGCTGCTCTTAGTAACACAGCTCCGGGACAAACGAGACCATGCATTGGAAATGACATGCAGAATTCAAAAAAAATGTTCATTCAAGAAAATACAAGTGTGCTCTGAGCCAGGAGAGAAGTCTGGGTCTGAGTTGCCATGGAAATTTTTAAGTAGAAAAGTTAAATGAGAATATTTCTATCAAGCAGAACCTGTTGACTGTTTTAATTTCTATATGTCAATGGTGCTACACAGAATTCTTGCTTATTCATTAGACTTTCCACATAAATAATCATTACTAACTAGGAAGCGTTGAAAGCATTACTCAGAAGCAGTTTCCTGATGCATAATTATATGATGCAGGGGTTAAGAGTGAGGATAAAGTACTTCCTTCTAAGATGTATTACTGCACCATAAAAGAGAAGAAACTCAAAACAACAAACCAGAAGCAAAGAAGATTTGCTATTTTCTACAAAAGTGATAAAATCTTTCAAGGGTATCTCCTTCACTCTGAAAGCAAAACATCCTCTGACAATATAAAATCTTTATGTTTCACTAACTTCTAGTGAAATCCGGTTTTAAAAATTATTTAATAAAGAGGAAAGCAAAAATCACCACTTGATAGATTTACCTGGAAGGTTTATTAGGGGTTGAATACCATGCACTCATTTCTGAATGCTTGCTTAAATTAAAGCTAAATATTTGCAGTACTCCTTTATTTTCTTTAAACCACCTCATGTATTTTGTCCCATGGCCTTTTCTGCTAGGGTTGGCTCTTGAATAATATACAATCTTCCTGACAGTTCCTTGTGGAAATCTGGGATTCACCCACTAGGACAGCAAAAGTCAATTCAATTTGTTCCAGAAGGAAAAACAAACAGTGATTTATGGGTCCTGAACATGAGAGCTAGGGTAGGAGGGCACAGTTCTCTGATGCCTACATTTCCCCATATTGGTGAGTTTATAATTCACTTCTGTGAAGAGAAGTGAAATTGAAAACACAGATAGCAACTTCAGGTATCTGTCTTCTGCATGTTTACACGAGCCAGTCATTAAACAATTTAATGCATGTAATCAATAATGATTGGTGGATTTTCTGATCATTCACAAGTGGAAATGGTGACTAAATTAATTAAAGTACAGCTGAAGAGACAGCATTAGTCCCTAGATTCACCACTGAGGAAATTATTTTTAGCTGTTAGAGTGGTCAGACAACTGCCTTCCCTCTCTCTCAGTATGTTCCATTTCCCAAATGCTCCTGGTCCATCCAACTTCATTCATAATATAGATTTTCCTCTCCTAGCACTGATTATATAGGAAACTGTACAAAGCAACCAGTGACATAAAAGCAGTTCATGGTCTGGTCAGGTCCTTTGGTCTCCAGCCAGGAAAGGTTACCCACTGCACACTGATTTCCAGGGGTGAGGCCTCTCCTGGTTTCGTGCAGGTTTAACACCCCCTGTTGCGAAGAGTGTTGCTTGTCCTCACTGGAAACATATGCACTGATGAGTGGTTACTGTCTCCACCCACTGCAGAAGATAAAAAAGCACTGCTGCAGCTCTTCAGGAGCTTCATTACGCCCCTCTACACTGAAAAACTAAAACAAAACTGAAGACTATTATACACATGGGAAAAAGAATTTTAGTGAAGCTAGACTGGATATCCAAAAGGGACACATGCTTAGCACACTTCAACCCACCCATTTATGTAAAGGAGACACTTAAGGAGCAAAAGCTTTTCAAAATCTACCATGTCCACTTACCTGTTGGTCACTTTGATCAGATTAGGCCCTGTGTACTCTGCAATGCTACCAGTGCCACTATATTCCCCCATGTCTCTATCTTCCTCCTTGTGGAAAACAGCCCTCTGCACTTTGTGCTGCTTAGTGATGTTCCTTGGTAAGACGGGCTGGTATCCATCCTCTAAAGCCAGGTGATAGACAGCTCCATCCAGCTCAACAGATGCAGAACGGATAGAACGATTCCGGACATAGCTTGATTTGAATTCTGCACGGAAAAAGTGAAAGAGGGGCAGAAACAGCATGTTACAATTTGCTCCTCTTCGTGGTTCTTGGAGGGAAAACCCCTGCCCAAACTGTGCTGTTTGGAATTAACTGGATGACAGTGTTTGCTGCAGTTGTCCTGTGAGCTCCTTAACTTTGGCATGGGTGGGTGGCTGGATGGATACCACAGGGCATGAGAGGGCAGGTACGAGGCAAACACAAAAGAATGGCAAAGGGGCAAGAAAATGCTCTAGTCCAGCACCAGTGAAAACAAATAGCTCATTCAAATGGATGCTTGCTCTTCCCTCGCAATCACCAGATGGCAGTCACACCTTAAGCACTAACTCTGACAGTCATGACATCCAGGCTGCCAGTCACCCTCAGGGACCAGTTCTCTGTGCTTTTCTGCTGTTCACCATACAATCCTTCCCTGCCAGGATTCCTGCAACACTTTCTTGAAGCTGTCCCAGTATTCCCAGTGCTCAGCCTGAGTCTTTTCCCAGATGTATGTTCATTCTTCAAGGCTAGATCCTTGATTTTTTTGGAAGGGATTAATACCTGAATCTTTACTTTTATCCACATGCAATTCTTTTCTTTGCAATTCTTTTCCTGATGTGCAGCCCAGACAGTCAATTCCTCTGTGAACCACCACCCTCCAGTGCTATATACTCCCTCAAACTTTGCTTCTGCATTTGCAGCTCAAAAGCATAATGAAACATTTGTTATGAATTGCCACTGTGCAGTACAAGATTCTCATTGATCTTTTCCCTATTACTATTTTCCAAAGTTCTCTGTTCCAGCCCAAATCCCCAGAACTCCTCTTCTGTTTGCTCTGGAATGGCACAAAGAGAACCTAGTTATGAAATCTAAATCTATATTTAAACTTCCCCGCTGATGTGGTCATCTCTGACCATATTTCCTGCTCACCACCAGCAACTGCTGTGAGTCACTCATTAGGCACAATCATCTCATTCCTTGAGGAAAAAAGTACAACCTGGGTACCACAGACTCTCTTGTGCTCCCTGCCCTTAGGGGAGCCTGAGGCTTTACTTCGTATTTGAGGCTTGGAGTTACCACAGACATTACTAGAAACAACTAAGTCCCTTGGATCTTTTGGTCACTTCTCAGTTAAAGAGACTGAAACACACAGCACACCTCATGAGATCGGACTTCCCTTTGCAATCTGATAAGGCGAAAAGTCAACCGGTGTGCCAAATGAGAAGAGGGATCCTTCTTGCAATCCCAAGCTCCACAGAAAGGCCAGCTTTTTCAATGAGATAGTCTCCCCAGCAAAAGAAGCAGGGGGAGAAGAAAATATGGAACCGGAGGTCGAACAACCAAAATTGACAAAAAAGTACCTTAACTGTCACGTTCTGGCATTAATGCGCGTTGATTTTTTTCAATAAGCCTTACATTCATTTCGGATAGACTGCACAGTCTCAAAAGCCACTTTGCAGACTGTGGGAAGCAGAATAAACATCTCCTCTCACGTGAAACTGGGCCAAGCACAATATTTTTGTCAGTGCCACACACAGAAAGCAGAATACCAGCTGGATTATCTGGCTTTGCACACTTTCCATGTGTGGTTCAAAGTTTACTGCTGATATTAAGCGAGGTGAGTAACTGAAGGGATAAAAAAAAAAAGCCACAAAAGACCAGCCATATTTCAGGCACCCATTCAGGAAATGTTTGAATAAATGAGAAGGAAACTCCCATCTTTTCCAAGGCAGGAGGAAGTTCTAAAAAGCTACACCCTACCAATGAGGTTCAAAGTATAAGCTCCCATTTCTTTAATAATTCCTTCATTTTATCTTGTTCAGCTCAGCCAGCTAACAATTAATCTTCCTTCCAAGTCTAATATGCCAATCCAGCATGCTGGACCTCAGTAGATAGCCCCAGGGAACCATCAACCACATGTCCCTGAACAGCTAGGAGCCAGGTCACTCCTCTTTGCAGCCAAACTAACACAGCCTTAGCACTAACTAATTGGTGTGGAGTGAGGCAGCTCATCAAGAATTGCTTGTATTGCTTTACCCTAACATGCTACCCACAGTGTTGACTCAGTGCTGTGATTAGTATCAAACTCTGAAGTGGTTAAAATATTAAATAAGATCAATGTTCATTTGTACTATGCGCTCCCATCTGCTAAGTGCACTGCAGGCATAAATACTAATGTTTAATTACTTATTAGTCAGGTCTCCCCCAGGTTTTACTCTCCAATCTATTTACCTCTGTACACAGCCTACAAATAGCCAGTCCGGGGCTGTTAAATATTTGGCCATCTATGCTCCCTTCTTCAGCTTACTAAAGTCTGCCTTTGGAAAGCTCTCTGAATCTGATTCCTCTCTTCTTCAACTACTACAGTGTAGTGGTTTCACATTTACTAAATTCTGGTCTTAGTACTCACACTCTTTTTCAGTGGGAGAGAGACTTGGAGAAAAGCAAAGCGGGCTCAACCTTAAAAATGAACAAATAGTTTCATTAACACACACTAAAAGAATCGAAAAAGAAAGGTGGAAAAAAACCTAAAACAAAACAGAATGAAACTCCAAAAACACTCTTCCCTCCCCTCACAAACTGTTCACTTTCCTACAAAACAACATAAAGAGACCAAACTTGTAGTTTTCAGTCACTTTCACCATTTGAAAATAGTCTTTCATCAATTCTTTAGGAGAAGAGTCTCTTTTAGAGTCATGGATCCCACTGACAACCTAGAACAGTTCTCTTGTGGGTTTTTTAACTGTCACAAAAACAGCTGTCTGGGGAAACCTGCCTTTGTGACCCCTCCCATGAGCAGGCTCCTAAGCTGCTCGTGGGTCGTGGGTCTTAGACTGTTGCATATTGGGGTGTCAGCTTTTAAAGATATTTTTAACGAATAAAGGCAAAGGGTTCTTCATCTTAAGGTACAGAGATATCTTCTCACATCTTCACTGGTGCAGAGAGCTTCTCATCTCTATCTCTGTTCAAGCATCTTATAGGATTAATATTATTTAGTCCATCACCTTTGCTCAAATCCACACACAAATCTAAACAATCATCTCCCCAAATGCATATCTTTCCCATGATTTAAAGGAATGATCTAAATACAGAGTTCATTTCCACGGCTTAAATAAGAATGGAACAACCAACTCTTCAACCCTCTGTCACAATAATCTTTTCACTCTCGCTCTACTGACTTCATGCTGTTTTTTCTTTATGTTCACTCTGTTCCTTCTTTTCTCTCTCAGAGAAAGGCCAAGCTCTGGCAGCTTCATGTTGCCAAGAAAGGGTTAAATCTGCCCAGTCTTTCTCTCTCTCGATGCAGCTCATGGTGTTAAGATGTTCAAGGCCACACTAGTGAGGGGAAGAAGAACTCAGGCAGAAACATCTAGAGATCAGAGCACCAGGCAGTCCGGAATCACAAAAAAACCCAGGCAGGATCATAAATGCCTTCTCAGGCCACCCCTTGGGGTAAATCAGGGTGGCCTCAGCCTAAATGGTGCCCATGGCTCTTATCAGGAGCCCAGCAGAGATCTCCCCCTGCTCCAGGGAAGTTTGGAGAAAGCAGTTGTTGTAAAACAGCAACCTCTCCTCCCCGCTCCACCCGGGAGCCGATGGAATCCGGCCAGGCCTCAGGCCAGCTCCCCCGCAAAAGGGGGAGCAGCAGGCCCAACTCAATGTTACCTGTCTCTCTCTGGCCAAAGGAAAAAGGCTGACCTGCAGGAAATCAAGGGGTTTTATACGGTACTTCGTAAAGTCGTAACTGACAAGTTTCAGTGGTCAGAACAGATGCCAATATTCCAACTAACCCTCTGATAGGTCCCTGTCCTTTCTAAAGCAATTCCCAAGTCCTGACCCAGAAAATCATTCCACATTCCTCTATGACTAAAAAACTAAACTGTACTAACCCATAACATATCGAAACCAGCTGTCTTACTGTATTGCTAAGAAGTTGCAACCTTAACATTGAGTCACAAAATGGAGTCCAGAGGAATTTAAGCCAAGAAAACCAAGTGCTTTCAGAGCCCCTCCTCATCCCACTGTTGTCACACCATTTGACCAGCATTTTGTCAGTTTGTCTTTACTGGAACCTGAAAGGAACAAAGTTTTCCACTAACGTCTATGTATTTTGCATTTGGTAGACAAAAGAGGGGGGTTTTTTGTTTTGATAACACAAAGTAAAACTGGGAACTTTAAAGACATTTAAAAAATATATCTCTAGTGTCTAGAAAGATGGATAAAGTTTAGCAGTACTTTCCCGTATCCCATTCTCACAACTTCAATTAAAAATCATACTTCAAATGCATTATCTGTAAAGTAACAGACTTTTTTTTTTAGTAACAAAGAATGTTATTAAAAATGTCATTTTGATCCAGCATTGAGACCACCTCAAAAGTAAAATGAGTGTCAGGGAAATTTGAATAAAAATGCACTAGCCTCTTTGTAAACACTTCTGGTTTTTACTATTCAGTGTGGCCTATCATCAATTTCCTACATGCAGTCTAAGAATTCCTTTAATCACTTACACTCGTTCACCACAGGAAGAAGAGATCAAATCCACAGCCAGAAAAACATAATAGGCCACAACACAGCCAAAGATTTTGAGAGCCCATTATTTACTTTAAACTTTCTACCTGCTGCAAAGCTCTGCTTGATCTTCCTTATAAAAGTAAGAGCATACTAAAGAAATAGAGAGGACAAAAATGCAAACATTCCAGACACCTAAACCCAGACATACCAAGTATTAATGTTTATGGGTTTCTGGTATTTAAGTCCTTTGCAGTCAAGTTACGTATTTTTACATTGTCCAAATGGCCCTTATATGACACAGCCCTGCTGTGAAACAGACCTTACACAATTTAGAAAACACCGTTGCTTGCTAAACGCACTGGTGCACCTGAAAATGCATTCTAGACCATGCCTACACTAGAAGCAATTATTTTATCAAAACGTCTGGTGCTCCAGCCCCTCTACCAGCAATTTAGTCTAGCTTTTTAGACCATCTGTTCTCACTCTATGTAACTGGTTTCAATCTTTCTGAAAGACCAATCCTTATACCCTGTTAGCGTTTACAACATGCTTCATGCACCCTAGATGCAGGGCATCCATTCTGCTTTTCTGCAAATGACTGTAGATTGGAATCCAATAAAATGACCTTTTATAAATCTCTGTTGTGCACAGCAGAAAGTAGTGACCAGGGCACTTCCTTCAAAACTCCGCTACTGCTTGGAATCGCTGCATTAATGTGGACGTGACCCTCAGTCCAGTCAGAAAGTTCTGGTTTCTGTCTGGCAGTGGTTCAAACTAATGAAGAGCACTTATTGGCATTCAAGCAGGGCTGCAATGTAATCTCATGTACTCATCAAATTCTGATGAATTGGGCAGAACCAAAGGCGCCCTAACAATTATGCAACTCAGCACAGACGACACTTTATCCCAAATCTCACAGAACAGGTCATAAGAACCAAAATACACATCACGAGTATCCAGGTCACACTCTTAACTAACCACAGTCCAGTGAGACAGCTTTCCACACAAGCTGTTTGGAAAAACCTTGATATGTTACCTTTCCTTGTACTGCTTTGGGCTCACTCGCATCTTGTGTGTGATTTATTAGATAAGTGCATGTAGAAGAACAACACCAAAAGAAAAGGTCTCTGTCAACAGGTCCAAGCTAACCTCTTCCCTGTATAGCACACCCTGGATGTGAGAAGAGGGAAAAATAAAGCATCTGTGGAGGCAAATACTTTACTTTTAGACACAAGCAATGGCAAGGTGATTGTCAAGATCCTATTTTATGTTGCTGAAGTTTATGCCTTAAGGTTCAGTGAGGCTAATGAGCTGAAGAGTATAGTGTAAACTCTGTCTCTTCTGAGCAGAACACAGGGAAGAAGCACCGTTCTGATCCCTCTGTGAGAGGAAGCAAGTTTCACTTTTTTTACCTCAGTTTCCTACATACATAAACTAAAGGTAGGCACACACTTCACCTCCTTTGGATGTTGTGAAATTTAGTTAATGTTTAGAAAGCAAACAATGAGAAGTACTTAAGTAAGTGTTAAGTATTATCAGATAAGCATTATGTTGCCCTCACTTAAATTTTTTCCTGTCCTCATTAAGTTCCTTCCATCTACTGCTATTGATTCCCCATGACTTAAAAAAAAAGTAGTTAAATAAATACAAATTCTAGTGTTCTTTACAGATTATCAGCTGTACCACATATTTAAACATCAAGTATAGTTGATGGAACCAGTAATTGTTTTTCAGCTAAGAATTTGCTTAGGAACTACTGATCAGCTTGCAAGACAAATATAATGGGAGAAAATAAATTTAAACTCTGTTTAAATTTATTTAAATTTAATTTATTTAAATTGAAACTCTGTTTCAAGTTTGTGCCATTATAGAGAAAAACTAATCTGCTAAATAATTAAGGCTCTGTATTTATGGAGTGAGATGAAAGAAACATTACAAGTAACTAATAATTCTGTGTTGCCATTTACCTCTAATCTATAATTATACTATATACTTCAAATATAGATATTAGTCTGACTAAGGTTTAACAGAGTCATTTTTTAAAATGGGCTTTCTGAAAAAGCACTAATCTCTGCCAAGGAAACCAGAAACAGTCATCTCCTTTGGCTGTTATCTCTGATTAAAAGTCAGCCTTGTCTCTGCTGACTGAGCAGAAGAAAAGGATGTTAGAAGCAAGCAGCTTCTGTAACAAAGCACACACACCCTTATTAAAAATAAATTACTGAAGTAACAGCTCCAAGCATTGCAGGAACTACTGGAAACTGAAGTATTTGTTGTAGAACACTGTTCATGTTCCATGGCCTATATAACTGTGTGTAATTTGCCTTTTCAGCATGGGCATTTCCCAGAACTAAACATTCCTCCTACAGACAGATATTCTCAAATCTGATTGTCCAATATGAGACATGCTATTTCATAGCTGAGATACACAGAAAATATGCTAACACAATTCAATGCCTATGACAGTCAAGACAATTATGTGAGTTAACAAACAACAGCTTTCTAAGGCAGTGGGTTTGCTTACTTTTTTTGGAGAAGAGTTTCTTTCTCTGTCTGAGGAGGCTGAGCTTGTATTCATTCTCTTCACAATTGCAGTCTTCGCTATTCCTATTGTAATACTTGGGCAAAATATTGGAGGTGCCTTTGCTGTTGCTTGCAGCTGCCAAGTTTGCCATTCCCTTGCACTTGTGCAGCTTGAGTTTTCCACTGGCATCTTCCACACACTGCCATTTCTGGAAGAAAAATTTGGTCATTAAAAATTTGTCCCAACTGTGGTCTGTCTAATGGCCAGCTCCAGCAACTTATCAAATATTACTTGTAGTGAAATGGGGCTCATCTATCACCAGATATCTGTTATCAAACCAGGTTTTGTAATCTTCCCTTTTTAGACAAAACAGCAACTCTTTGGAACACTGTTGCATCTGTTTCTGATTTTGCCCCTTGGAGGCAGAACAATTGAAATTTCTTTAAAAAAAATCAATACTACAGCTAAAAACATGAAGGTGGCAAGTGACTACTTTCAGAAGCATACCTGTGGTGTAAATCAAGGACATTCAAGCTGTATCCTAACCCTGACAGTCTTATTGTAACTCAGCGCAGTGGGACCAAAACCTTCCAGCTTTATGGAAGCTCTCCAGACAGTCTTTAAAGTCCCTTCCAAGCCAAACCAGTATATGATTCTATCTCGTTCCAACCCCTGCCATGCACAGGGACACGTTTCATGAGATCAGGTTGTTCAGAGCTCCATCCAACCTGTCCTTGAACACCTTCAGGGATGAAATGTTTTCCAGGACTGCTCTACCAAACCACCTATTTCTCTTCAATGACCTTTCAAACAGTCAAATCAGCTGTGGAAGTCCTTAGCTGCACAAGTTTATCTCCATCTTGAACGGTTCTCATAATAGCTTTTTCCATTCAACACCCTTCGGCTTGACTTGTAATGGTGAGCTGGACTGGATGTCTCTGAAGTGAGATGTCTCCCTCTTGTACTCAAACTAGAGAAAATGCTGTCCCTGAGCTCCAATTCACTCTGATCCTCAAAACTTGAAGTAACTTGCTCACAGTTCCTTTGTGCTGCTGTCAGAGCTGTACCAAGGGCAAGGGAGTATAGTTGCCTTCAACCTGGCAGAGAAGTTCCACCCACTCATCACAAAATTATTTCACCTACTCCTTAATTTATCAACGCTTTACTAGCTACAGAGGCTTAGAGACACATAAAAAACCCCTTAGAGTAGCAGTTGCTACTGCTTTAAAATTTTTTTTCTCAGAAACACTCAGGTTCTTGTTGAATCTTGAGTTCCGTGACTTCCCTATTACAAGATACTGTAAGCCCGTGCCTCCAGGACTCACTGGAATATTGAGAATTTTCCAAATAAAAGAACAGAAATAAAACCAGCAGCAACTTCCAGAAAAGATGATATTTTATGGCAGCCTGCAGTCTATGAGGCAGACTCAGCCGTGTCAGTTTGCACAGCAAGGTTTTCGAAGTATGGGACAACAAACCCTGTCTTTTCCATTGACATTTACTCCAGTGTTTGCAGGACAGCAAAGTATGAAAACATGATCACTGTGCTTTTATTATCAGAGTCTAATAGGAGTCAAAAATGAAGTGGCCAGTTACAGCCCCTATTTACCTATCACCGTGGCAGAACCTCTCATTTAAAATGATCCGTTTTATGGTGTGCCCATTGATTTCCTCGGACACCTGGATGCCAAGTCTCCTGAGCTGGATCTGTGTTTAGCTTCCTGTAAAGCCCAAGCCTTGCTCTGATGCAGATAAACGCGGCTTAACTTACAGCACAACGAATCAGGAAATCAAGGAGAGATACTGACAATAGGATCTTTGCATGACGATCTTCATCTGTAAAGTAGTACCTATTTACCTAGATGCAGTAAAGAATTAACATCTGATGAATAAATTGCTCTCTTACTTTTATAAATGCCTGACACTGATTGGTGTACATACAGACTGAGGTTTGAACTAGAAGTTATTTTACTAGACTAAGCAATGCTTGCTTTTGCAGCTAAAAGGGATGTAAAAATGTTTGTTGCTGATTCCCATTTCATCTGAACATTATTTTTGAAAATATATAAACAAACTGCATTTTCTACTCAGTAGAGCTCTATGCTCTAGGTACGTTTTAATATATGAAAAGTGAAGTCTCAACAGAGGGCAAGTTCATTGCCATGATAAGAATTAATGCAAGTAATGTGCAGCCAAAAAATATTTTTTCTCTATTTCTTTCATCTCTTGTCAGGAGATTGATGCTCTTTTTTTCCCTCCAGGTGAACTGGAAAAAATCCTTTCGTTTTTGATGCAGCTGTATGCTACAGTGAAAACATGTCAAAGACTTTGCTGAAGGGCACATTGTATGCATTAACAGGCCCCACTGCTGAATGACTGCAGTGCAGAGCTACATAAATTACATTAGAAGCAAACACTGAACGCATGGCGGATGGGGGAAGGGGGAGAGCAGGAGAAGGAAAGTCTCAAGCCTTTACTTTTTTCTCCAAAACAGATATGGGCATGTGTGTGAATATGTCTGGGATTCAACAGCTGATCCTTGGTCTGCTTGTAGGTCCAAATGCAAATTCTCTAGGTTGATATCATGGTTCGATCAGCTGCAGTCATTTCCACAGGATGCTCTCAAACTTAGGGGAAAAGGGCAGGAATTGCAAGAAAAATGTGAAAACCTCTGCTTAACCGTTAGAAAGCTTAAACGCTGTTAATTTTGGCCTTTTAAGTAGCTTTCTAGTGCACACCATACCATCTGCTCTGTGGAGAAGGACCTGCGGGGTCCTGGTGGACAATAACTTGTCCATGAGTCAGCAGTGTGTCTTGGGGGCCAAGAGTGCCAATGGTGTCCTGGAGTGCATTGTCAGTTCCCTGAGCTGATCCTGCCCCTCTACTCAGCCCTCGTGAGGCACGTCTGGAGTGCTGTGCCCAGTTCTGGGCTCCTCAGAGCAAGAGAAACACGAAGCTACGGGAGCGGGTCCAGCGGAGGCTGCAGAGGTGAAGGGACTGGAGCACCTCCCGGCTGAAGAAAGGCTGAGCGGGAGCTGGGGCTCTTTGGCTGAGGGGGGACCTCAGCCACATCTGTTAGTTATGCAGGGAGGGCTCAAAGGATGGAGCAGGCTCTGCTCGCTGCTGTCAGTGGGACAAGAGGCAATGGGCAGAAACTGATGCATGGGAAGTACCACTTGAATATGAGGAAGAACTTCTTTACAGTGCTGATGACTGAACATTGGAACATACTGGCCAGAGAGGGTGTAGAGAATACCCTTGGAAAGATTCCAGAAATAGCTGGACAGAGTCCTGTGCTGTGTGCTCTAGAAAGGCCCTGCCTGAGCAGGGAGGTTGGAAGAGATCACCCATGTGTTCCTTTCCAACCATTATGCAATTCTGTGATCATGCATATACCTGTGGAAAACCCTGGAAGCAACTAAAATATTTTTAAGAGATAATTACTTAAGTAATTAAATCTCTGTATGAATAACTTCAGAGTGCCTCGGAGACGCTTTGGCTCACAGATAGACATGATAACCATTGAGCAGCAAAACATAATTATTTATAAACAGTGGATTAACTCAACTGTCAAGAAAACTAAAAGCCCTTAGTTCACCACATGCCCCAAACTTTTCAGATATTTTCTTCATTAGGGCAAATGATATGTTCCTAAATCAAGATCTCTAGTTTGTAACACCTCAAAAGCAGGAAGTCCTGAGAGGGGAGTTTAACACTAACCAAAACTCAGTGGAAAACCCAGACTGCTACACAATCTTCATCCCAGCTCATATCAAAATCCAAAGGAATAACTTGTCTTTCCTCCTGCAAAGCCTGGCAGAACAGCTACTCAAACCATCACATAAATGGCTTTTGCAATATATCCTAAAGTCTACCAAGCTCACATTGTATAAAACTTTCCAAACACTTCCTTTTAACATTAAAGCTATTCCAGCTGGAGATTTCCCACCATCCTCAGACCATGTTAGTTGCTGGGATCATGCTTTCTGTCACCAGCTGTGCTAAGCTTGTTCTGATGCTTTTTCTTCGTCCCCTATCCCACTTCCCATTGCACAACCCATGCTACCCAGCTATTTGCTTGCAAAGCAGAAAAGTCTGGGCTTTATTAGTTTAATAGGCTAAGCTGGTGGCAGTGAACAGAAATCTTGTTCAAATGTACACTGCAAAGGAAGAAAACAATCAAAACACATTTTGTAACATGTTCTTTCCAGCCTAAACTCTCTGCTATATGTATCCAAGACTAAATTAGGACTACAATATCTACGAAACATGAATCTTAATGGCAGCAGATGTAGACTGAACAGATGCTTTGTTCCGTTCCAGTAACACTATTTACCTTGAACATGCAAATGACCCATTACCAGAAAAACAAATATTGTGTTTTTCTGTGTGTTAAAAAACTATTATTTCCTCCACAGCCCTTATCACCATGAAGTGGGTTTTGCATTACTGTGCATCAATGTCTCCTTACCATTACAGCAATCACAGATGTTAATTCAAAGTCATTATCTGAGGCCCCAATCAGAAATAAATAGCCATGACTTTCTCTGTAGGATATTTTCCTACAATTCACTCATCTCCCTCAGCGAGTGTCTCTCAACTGACACTGCTTTCTTTGGGGGAAAACAGCCAATTATATAAGTCTTGCTACAAAATATTCCATTGAAACACATATCTTTCAGAGCTGAGCCCTAATTCATCCCATCAGTCTCATGATCTGAAGGTCGCGAGTTCGATCCTCACATGGGGCACCATTTGCGACAGCTCTGGCATCTTTTTCCCCACCAAGGTTGGGATTAATACATGGTAGGTGGTGGTTTGTGTTGGGACTTGGATGTTCATTAATTCTTATTTATTTACAGACTCACGAGCCACGAGCTCTAACTAGCAAGTTAGCAAATGAAGGTAGATTCTCTATTCCTTTAAGGTCTTCCCAAGGACAACCTGTCCAATCATGAAATGCCACCCAAACCACCCCTGCTTTAAACGCAACAATCAACCACCTGAAATCCGCAATGCGGACTCCATCAACCAACTACAGAAAACCACCCAAACCCATGAGGAAGAAGGTGAAGAAGGAGGACTCAAACAACACCCAAAGTCCTCCATCCTGACTCACATGCACCGCTATATACTAAAATCTCAAATCCAAGTTTTTTACCCTGTGAGATCACACAACCCCATTCAAACTACACACCCACAACCCCAGTGCCATCACTCAGTCTCGGAAGCCTGTTCCAAGGCCTCAAGTCAAATGCGGTGCTTGCCTGAGGGTCAGCATTCCCCAGCACAGAAAGCCTGAAATTCTCAACCTCCAGGGTTCCAACAATTCTGTGTCTCAGCAGCTGGTTTTTGGTTTGTTTTTTTCTGGGTTTTGTTTGTTTGGGTTTTTTTGGTTTTTAAAAAATTCCTTCCAAAACCTGACACTGTTTCCTAGGTCTGGTTGATAAATCCTCAAGCTGCACTGGCCTCAGAAAAATGAGAAAAAAGAAGCAATTTTTTGTCTATTGTTCCTCCCTTGGCACTAAGCAATGGCTAATAATGATTGTGGTGAAATCAGGAATATGATGTAGAGGTATCCTTTCTGAACTGCTAACGAAGCCACACATTGACCAGAATATTTTCATCACTGGTATGCCATGTTATGTGAGAGAACTGCAGGCACTAAGCAAGTAAGTGACGTGTTTTTACTTATGGCCTCTTCAGGCCAGTTGCAAAAAGAGAGTATCCCTTCATGATCCTGCTATAGTACAAAACAATTGGAGGGAAGACCCTTATGTCAAATCTTTCATTTGCAGAACACCCGAAAGAAGCAAAGTGCAAACTTTTGCATTTTGAATGTTCTCCGGTGAAAACTGCCACATAAAATGATACTTTTAATGCTATTTAAAGGCAATTTCTACTTTGTATCAGATTTGCATGTAAATAAATCTTTGAAAGTAAAACATATTTGAAAAGGAAATAAGGTGAAATCAGGCCACTATTTCTCTTCACGAGTTAGGAGTATTATTGTACTATGCAGGTCCTGCTGAAGAAAAAATTCCTATCTTTTAATTTTGGGAGTTTTTACATGTATAGCATGGATTCCCTATGGCAATCAGCACTGCTGCAGGTGCTGCATCTTTATCAAACGTGCACAAAATTGGCAACTTACTTAAAGAGAGATTTTGTGCAGCTGTTGTTATGATACTGTGGGGTTGCTGGAAGTACTCTGCAGAGCAATGCTGCTATCATAATTGGCTTCCACAAAAGCACATTAATGCAGGCTACCAGATGAAAGTGGGTCAGCTTCCACTCACCAGCCAGCTTAAAATGAAAGGCCAAAGTACACTGAAAAGAAAAAAATTGTGCGGAAGCCATTAGGTACTAGGATAAACTTCTTTTTTTTTTTAAATTTCATGTGGAAAGAGCTCATTTCTTTTAAATCCTTGAATACAGAGCTGCTCTTTCATCTGATTCTACAGACACCCTTTGTTGGATGCAAATAAGTAACACACACCAAACCCTAATAACTGAAAAAGAAAACACGTCAACAAACAGATTCCCATTGCTCTGAGAGGAATTTACACATATTAGTGATGCCAAAAAAATCCACATGGTGGACTGTGAAACAAGGTTTTAGACACCATGAATAGCCTCATCTCCATGATCTTGGTACTCTCTTATCAAAACGAATATGGGTTAAGGAGGGTGACAGAAATTTGCAAAAATAATTTTGTTGCAATAGATCAGTATTCACAAGCTTGCATGCTCACAAAGCAGAATTTCAAATTCTCCATCTCATATTCAAAGCTTTATTTACCTCTCCTTTAAGCTCTGTCCTTGTCTCTTGTCCTTCACTCCCCTTCTGAGTCTTTGTTCTCCATTTGTGCTTCTTGTCTCCTGCTCTCCTGGGACTGCTCAGATTTCTCTGTGCACGGAATAGCAGGTCCCCAAAACTTGTTTAAGTCAAAAGAAAGGGTCCCAATGATTTCAGCAAGCTTTCAACTAATTCTGACCCAGACAGGTAATTATCTTTGCATCAGGATTTGAAAACTCACTTTTTGTACTGAACACTCCAAGTACTGTTAAATAGTGTCCTGCAAGATCAGAAGACATCTGCTAAATAACCACTACATCTGCGTAACATCAACTCCCCAAGGCAGTACTATGTTATTAGCTTGGGCTCACTCTCCTTACTGTGCAGAGCTGTGAACAGCTCCAGCAAACAGACAATACCCCTTTGTCTTTTGAGAAGTTAGTCTTCCCTCACTCTGAAGAGATTTTTGGATGCACCCAAAGTTATACACAATTTTTCCTCAAATAAGCACATTCATCTCCCAGTATTCCTATTGTCTAGACAGACTACTAGGACATATTCTCTAGAGTAGGGGTTAGATGGATTGAGACTCCCTTGAGAGCTCTTCACAGATTTTCATTCACTTGATTGTTTGGCAATTTTTCCCGATGTTCAACGTAAATTTCTTTTTTTGCTCAATTCCATCCTATCACTTCCTATTATGTCTGCCCAAACTGTTCAAAGCAATTCTCCTCTCTGTCTCCTGACAATGAGGATGCAACACAAGCATGTCTTATTAGCAGATCTATGCTGTGGAATTTATTGGTAATATTGAGTATGGAGTTGACATTTTATACTTCTCTTGAAGTGAAAACAGTGATGAAATAAAAAACAAAAGCTGTATTTCCCCATACTACTTACTGGACAGTGTTGTAGTAGGAACACTAACTTTTCCTCCAGTTCC
The DNA here is from genome assembly GCF_015227805.2 of Hirundo rustica. Taxonomy (NCBI): domain Eukaryota; kingdom Metazoa; phylum Chordata; class Aves; order Passeriformes; family Hirundinidae; genus Hirundo; species Hirundo rustica. The sequence continues at coordinate 108,510 of NC_053465.1, forward strand.
TCAAATAACATTGCAAATTCATAAAACAATGGCTTGCTCCCATTCAGCTAAAATTTTAGCTCAAGACTTCTGACGACAATAAACTACTGCATATAGTATTCCTTTAAGTTTGGTATTTTTACAAAGAACAGGACATTGTAATTGCTCCATATACTAAATCTGACATAGAAGTCACAGGAGGAAAAGAACATCTGGAAAACTCTTGTACACATGAATTGGATCCAAACACCTAAGGAACAATGGACTCATTTCACAGTTGCACTGAACTGCACGATCAGTAGAGCCAGAAGTGTGGAGCCTGGCCTTTGACAGTAAAAAAAATGAACTACTGCAGCCTAAGTAACACATTACTGACTATAGCAGGGTAAGTCATTCATATCTCATCTGCAAGAACAGTCATATTCCACAGACTAACTTATCCTGATAGCCCTCGGGGGCTGCCAGGATAGGAGGTAATGCCAGTGTGATAACAGACATATTAGCATGTGGACCCATTTACCTTCACCCCTTTGTCCACAGAATGCGTTACAGTCCTTGGAAAGGGGTTCTCTGACCCATACCTGCATGAGAGAGCAATGAACTAGAGTCAATTTTGCCAAGAGTGATGAATTCTCTGGAGATAGCCATGCTTTGCCTTTGCACTGCTCTGGTAAATTTACAAAATCCTGTCCTGTGCATGTCAAGACCATGTATTGATACTACCCCAATTTTTTTTCCCATTAATTTCTCCTATGTAACTTGTATCTTGTATCTATCTATTGTCATATCTACCCAAAACAGTTATGCAACAAGGGAAATGACACACAATCAATGAGCGTATTTATGCCCATATACACACGGCCTGCCTCCAGCCATTACTGTACGTGTGTTTTCCCAGCGTGTTTTTGTTAAGAGGAGGGATACATTGAATTAATAGAATTCTAGTTTCCCATTACTATATGTAGTTCCAAGTAACAACAACAAAATGAATTAAAGAGAGAATTCAAAGCAAAGCAAACTCTATGTATTTGAAAAAAGCTAATCTGTTACATACATTGTAGCTTCTCATCACTAATGAATTCCAGACCCCATTCTCTTTGGGAAATAAAACATTAAAACAACCTAGGCGGTTTCCTTAATGGTAGTCATGGATCAATACAGAACACTTGAATCAGCAATTTTCTGACTGACAGTCAATCTCATAAATGCTGTAATAAAGCTTTGAGCAAAGGCCACAGAACGAACCACGTGATTTATAGGCTGGTATTGATGATGAGGTGAAGGACATTGAGACAGGGAAGGTGTCGAGCTTAGCCCAATTACAACTGCTTACTTGCAGTCAGGGGTAACAATGCCCTACCTGGCCAAGCTGTTCACAAGCTGTTTGATACTCAGCTCGCTGACAGAGGTCTTTCACACGCTGGTATTTGGGTAGAAAGTTTTCTTCTTGGGCATCTACCTTCTCATTCTCCCTTTTATGCAGCAGTTTACTGGAAAAGAAAAAATATTCTTATGTTAATATTAACCCCAACATACAAATACAGTTAGCTGAAAAGACTCAGAGGAGTAGTTATTTTCCAAGTCCACAGCATCCCTGGTAGCCAAAACTCAACAGTCCAGTAGAAACTAGCATTTAGCCTGTCCAATAACACACAAGTTATTCATGTCCTGCTCTCAGAGTGCATACAAAAACATATAAAATTAAAACACTGCATTACATACCTAAGTCACAGGGCAGTGACAACGGTCACTCTAGAGAGACCACATCACATTTGACAGGGCTGCACTTTGCAAACCCCTCATACCCCCATTTATATATTAAGGCAAAGGTGCAGAGGGAATGGCCAGCAGATGAAGATGCGGAGAGGAAGGGTTGCTCATAATCCCATGATACAAGCAGGAGGGTGGGGGACAGCAGCTGAAAGCAAAATGGGATGCCTTCCTCTCTCTCAATCCAAGTAAATGCCCCTTCTCCCACCACAAGGGCACATTTTTGCAGGTTGTAGGCAGAGGCCATGCATTCCCTCCAACCACACAACCACTGCCATTAGGCAGACTGCAGCGTGCCCGCTGGCACAGCTAAATGGCTTTAGATCGAGCAGAGTGCTGTCTTGCCTTTAGGTATTCAATATCCTTCCATTTAAAAAGACTTTGTGATTAACGCTTTCCTTACCCTCTTTCCACTAGGAACGAGTCTCTCCACACCTTCATCTTTTTCTTTAAATGAAACCTAGAAGGAAACAAGGAGAGGAAGACAATTCCCACAAAACCAGTAACCCAAGTTATACTCCAGTTTTCTCTCCCACCCCTAAGTCCAACAAGAAACGTGCCACGTAACTGCACAAGAGGACATCCAGCTCTATGAAGTAGGGACATACATCTCTCCACTGAAAACCAAGTATTTTTCTCACAGGAACCAAATCCACAGCAGGTTTACACAGTACAATTTCTTCAACACAAGCATGTTTAAGGCATAAGGGATTAACTGAATTTTCCTCGTTCACAAAGGATCACAAATTAAATCAGGATTTCCTGGCTCTTACACTGCATCTACCCAAAAAGTAGCCTATTCTAAAGCAGCTCCGCCATTCCCCCCTTCCCTCCACCCAGCTACTTATAAAGCAAACAGTTCTTCCCTTTTCCTTCTGATTTTCTCTGGCAAGTATCCTCTAGCAAGTCTAATTCTCTTCCTCAGTCATTTTCCAATGAAAGTACTGATGGAAAGCCTTAAATAAAAACTGCAGCTTTTAGTGCTAGCCTGTCTTTATATTATAGTTTGATACACAACAAACACCTTCAATTATCTTACTATTTATTTGATATGAAATGCTTTGCTACAAATGATGCCACAAGACATTTAAATCTATAACTTATATCGCTAAAGACTTTCCTGTGTAGCCCTCTCACTTCTACATTTAGTATATACAGACGCCATGTATGCCATACATCTAGAATATGAATGTGCCAAAATAAAAATAACCAAAGTGAGTTGTATATGCCAAATAGCCTTCCGACTTTCCAGTGAATGATGTACTCAGATAGACGGTGATTTTACTATACTTTCCTTTAAATTTTCTGCATGCTGCTGAATACTTGTTCAGTCTCTTGTACAAACACATGCATGTTTCCATGCAACATTTCCATTTCTTACCTATTTACTGGTTTCTCAGAATCCAGCAGCTTTAGAATGGATTTACCATCCATATCAGACGGAATATCCAATCCAGCAATATCTAGAATTGTGGGTGCGAGATCAATATTTAACACAATGTGAGGATTCCTGAAAAAAAAGCATAGGACAAAAGAGTTCGAAGTCTATACAATAATACTAAGCAACTCCAGCTTTCATAGAGTCCAAGGACCTGAAAAGGCTTATTTTGTGACACCTGCAAATAAAAGAGGACACAATCTGATTCTTTTCCATGAAGGGAATTAGCATATAATATATAGATAAATTGCATAATCTCAAGGAGACCAATACAAATATTTTAAACAGAGCAAATATTTTAAAACAGAGCAAAGCAGAAAGCAAAGCAGTTCATAAAGTAAAGTTAGTTAATTTTTGCAAAAGATGGTTAAAAAACCATTGGAAAAACTGTTTGGGTGTCTTACAGAATCAAAATGCCTGCCAAATATGCTGATGACTTTCTTAAAAAGCAGATTTGGCAGGTAGCACATGCTTTACCTGTTTCAAAATCTGGTAAAGAAATGAGTACCTCAGATTCTATCACAGTAGGCATGTTCTGAAGAGAACATGAGAAATATATTGCTAGGCACTAGTAAAAACTAAAAGTGACTGTTCATTTACAGTGTGAGACAGAAAAAGGAAAGGGATGGAGAAAAAAGCAGCACAGGGGGGACAGCTACAAAGAAGAAAAAAAAAAAAAATAACAGCTTGAACTAAAACAATCTTTTGAAGAGCACGAGTTTGCACACTCTGCAAAAACTTACAAATAGCCATCCTCTGGTATTTTGCAGAGTATGGCATGTGCTCCTCAGCCACCACAGTTAACCGTACATCTGAATTCAAACTGACTTCAAATTTGGATAAAATATTAGCATCAACTCCCAAGTAGTCAGACAGCTTCTATCCCCAAACCTACTGAACTGTCACAGCTAAATAAGAGTTCATATATCAGAGCATCTAGCCCTGTACTCATATGTATATGAACTCATGTGAACTCATATGCATCCAGCCCAGAATTCAGTAGCTAAATGAATGCCCAACATTTTAAATCATGTGATTTGGTTCTACTATAGGTCTGCTTTTGCACAAGTGTTTTCCATTTATGTTCACAGAATCATAGAGTATCCTGAGTTGGAAAGAATCTACAATGATCTCTGAGTCCAACTCACGACCCTGCACAAGCCCAGACAGCTACAAGAACCCCAACACATGTCTGAAAGCATTGTCCAAAATGCTTCTTGAGCTCTGGCAGATTCAGTGCCATGCCTGCTTCCCCTGGCAGCCTGACCATCCTCTGTGAGAAGAGTGTTTTCCTAATATCCAACCCAAACCTCCCTGTCAGAACTTCATGCTGTTGCCTTGGGTCCTGTCACTAGTCAACAGAGAGAAGGCGTTGGTGTCTACCATTTTGTTTCCCATCATGAGGAAGTTGTATACTGCTGTGGGGTCTCCCCCTCAGTCTCTTCTCCAGGCTGAAAAAGCCAAGTGACCTCAGCCACACCTCACAAGGCTCCAGACCCTTCAGCATCTTCATAGCCTCCTTTAGATGTTCTCTAAATAGCTTTATATCCTTCTAAGATTGTGGTGCCCCAAACTGCCCCCAGCACTCAAGGTGAGGCTGCCCCAGTGCAGAGCAGGACAACCCTGTCCCTTACCCGGCCAGCAACGCTGGGCCTGATGCTCCCCAGGACACGGCTGGCCCTCCTGGCTGCCAGGGCACTGCCGACTCATGTTCAACATTCTGTCGCCCAGGACCCCCAGGTCCTTTTCCACAGCTGCTCTCCAGCCTCTCTCCCCGCAGCCTGTCCGTATCTCCAGGGTTGTCCTGGTGCAGGCGCAGATTCCAAAACTTGCCCTTGTTAAACTTCAGACATTTGATGCTTGCCCATCTCTCTAATTTGTCAATGTCTCTCTGCAGGGCCTCTCTGTGTTTGCAAGGGTCGACAGCTCCTCCCAGTTTAGTATCATCATCAGATTTACTTAGTATTCCTTCATGTCCTGCACCCCAGTTGTTTATTACGTTGAACCTTAAACACTTACTTCAGCCATGTGTGTTGAAGTTGAGTGTGTAATTCCTCACAATATTAACATATATGAATACTGTTTATCAGCTGTGTGCTATTGCTTTTCCTTACTTCTTTGAAAAACAAGGATTAGAAATCAAGAAAGGCCCTCAACTTCTTAACAACGGGGGGAAAAAGTAGAACAAGCATACTGCTACACAGTGTTCTACAGCACTCAGCATATACAATCACTGTGTTAGGATGTGCATGCACGAAGGAAGGATGGGACCAGATGGGCTGCAATAAATGTTAGTGCAAAATCCCAGCTTGAAATATAGGAAAGAAGAAAGCTGCTAAAGTCACATTATTTAATGAGATACTATTTGAAAATTACTCCCTCTTTGAGAGGGTAAGCAAATGGGCATTGACAAAAGCATAGGTGATGAATTAAATTGATGTACCTGATTTGATTTTAATTACTAACAATTATGATGTACCATATTTGTAACAGAAATGAGAGGTTAGTAATGACTTGCTATGGTGATTGCTATTAAAATTTCCCCAGTATCAAAAGGGAGTCACGACAATTATTCTGCAGGAAAAACATAGAAGTTCACACAAAACACGTATGACTGAAGTTCTGCCATTTAAAGAAAATCAGGCTGAGAGCAAAGATCTATTTATTATCTGATGCATTCCCTCTCCAAGGTGTTTTATCCTGTTCTTCCTATTTGTTCTACTGTGACAGGCTCTGTTCTGTTAAGATTCTGTCAGAATATTTCAATTCTAGCAGAAACATGTTTTCATCTTCAGAAGTCTTTGAAAAATAAAATTCAGTGGGAAGGTTTCAGAGCTTTTATGGATATCTGAGTGTAGAGATCCTTGAACTGCAGTAGACAAAATGTGGCTGGTCTCTACCCTTACATTTTGCAGAAGCACTAGCTCAGTCACTTGGGGCATGTTAGCATTGACTCTCCAGGAAGGCCAAAAACTGCAGTCAAAGGAAAAGAGAGCAGGTTTTTAGAAGGCTATTCCAGCTCATTTGAAATTCCGGGCTACTGCAGACAAAACTCTTTCAGTGCTGAGGTAACATGTTTAACCTCAAGTGAGGAAACCCTCCCTGCTCTTTAGAGAATATTGTTTTTTTCACATGCACACCTGCTGAAAATAAATCAGAAACACAGTGCAAAATCTATAGAATTTAACATTTTTCTGCCTTCAGATAATGTGAATCAGTGAATTTAACCAGCATACAGAATGAGATGCTTTTAATAGCTATTTGCTGTCACATTACACACTAGATCCATTCCTCTGGGGTAAAGAAAAAATCATGTGTGGAAGACTGCGTGTGTTAATTATGCTAAAACATGCACACTGATATAAATATTAGGCAGCAATTTATGGCACTCTGTCCAAAATCATTACCTAAGTGCAAATATTTGCTATCTGAAATAATTGCTTAGAAAGTGCATTTACTTAATTTTTTACCTGATCAAAGCCACCATTTTAATTAACAGTTATACTCTGCATGCTTGTGTGCATCCAGCAAAAAGCCCTAACCATGTAGTCTAAAAGAATGAGCCAAAAAGAATATGCTGTGGATGATAATATATTAACTGGTCTTTATAAACTGAAACAAGTGACTCCAGTGTTCAGCAATAATTATCTACGTTATACAGTATATTTTTTACATTTAAAGTGACAGTTATGCATACAATTTGCACTCCTGAAAAGAATGCAAGTGTTTCCTAGATTGGACAAAATTCAAATTGATTTTTCAACTATATCCACAAAAGTTCAGTGGCTTGTGCTGCACACCCATGCAAGCAAAAAGGCAATGGCCTTGAGTTGGTTACACCATCCTGTGCTACCAGTTTCTGAGGAGACATATTCTGCCAAAGATAAGCAGGATGGGCAGAACTTCGTGCCTCCATTTGGCTGCCAGATCAATACAACTACAGGTGTGAACATGAAGTTTTCAGCACACAACACACACAGAAGCAAAGAACTTACAAGGACCCAGCCTCCACATTTGGTCCTCGGACATAGAAAGGAACTCTGATATCAAACTCATATGGCATGGACTTCCCTTTCACCAGCCCAAACTGCCCAATATGATAGCCATGGTCTGCTGTGTATATTAGATACGTATTTTCCAGTTCTCCCATTTCAGCCAACATATTGTAAATCTGAAAAAAAGCAAAACAAAATATAAAGTTTATTCCACTGTGTAACTCTACATGTGGAATGCAGAATATCACTTTCTGCCTATGTGTAATGTACAAATAACAACAGCTAAGGATGGCACCGAGTTACCACAATGAACCACTTGAATAATATATAATCACATCTTAATTTTACTAACCCAATATTGTGGCTATTAGAATACAAAATTCTGTTTTAAGGTAAAACACATTAGCATTTCCTCTAATGCTGGTATCTGATCCATCTAAACAATTAACATGAAGCAGAGATCATATTTGCCTGAATCAGTAATTGTAAGACATTAGTAACAAGCTTGTGCAATGCCATTTAAATAATCTCATTTTTGCCTTAGAGGACTCCTCTTATTTTTTTGAATAAGAATGCCAAGAGATAAGCAGAAAAATGGCAACACCTTTAAATCTGCAAAATCATTCTTTTTTCAGTATAGCTTTTAGTGAATCCAAACATTTTGTTGAAGACACATAGTTTGCATTAAGAAATCTCATCGTTACATGATGTAGACAATTTTAGAAGTACCAATCTACATATTTATTTACTTCCAGTATTTAACGTCCTGGGATGGGTTTACCCCGGGGTCATTCCAGTTAAGACTCCCATATCATTCCTTTTTCCTGCTGTTGTTTTCTTCTCTCAGAAGCTCAGTGTTACTGGATCAAAATAGACACACATTTTAAGTAGTTATTTCCAACAGGTGGTAGGATGACCTTTTCTTTATCAGAGGATACATTTTTAGGATTTATGACGTGTAGTTTTTCAGGCAATCCCTTTCTCTTTCATGTTATCTGTGGCAACAAGTCAGCTTGTTGTTCACACCACCCAGCTCAGGGTACCTGTCTTTAGGAGATGAGGAACCTTACACATTGAATAAAGAGACAAAATGATCAGAGGTGAGAGGATTACACAGTATTAAAAAACGGATGCAGTCCTCCTCCTTCTTTCTCCCTTATCTTCATATTAAGGACAATGTGGAGCTTAACTCAAGAAATGAGCACCTGTTTAGCCAAAAAAACAAAACAAAAGTGACTATTAATCTTACCATCTCCATAGAGTCATCCACTGACATGAGTGTCTGAAGGCGCTTTCTCTGTAGCATGTTAGTGAACTCCATGTGTATAGGTTTCATGGGACCGGTATACCTCATTATCCAGTGCTTGTCTGGATTTGGAGCATAATTATAACTGGGAGTACTAAGGAACAGAGAGAAAACCACAATGTTTTAGCCAAGCAGAAAAATGAATATTGATTTCTATTTAATTAACACTATAGGAAGTACTGTCTGAGGTACATGAGAAAATATTAAGATCGCTTTTGAAACGTCTTCTACTTTCATGCTATGAAACATGGGACCACGAAAACCTCTCGGGGGGGAATGAAATCTATGAAAACATTAAACATACCTTATGTTTCCAGCGATTTCATACTAACAAGTGTACATTTCAAGGCCAAGAGACTTAGCCTTAAAAGCCTTAACTCCATGAGTATGATCAGGATGAAGCATGTATTATAGAGCTCCTACTCACGCAACTGCTTTGTTTTCACTCTGCCCACAGTAGCACCAAATACTACATCTTGTGCAAGCTGTTAAAAAATAACCATAGAACTTGCTGTAAATGTTCTAATGTATTCTTTAACAGCTTTCTGGAGTTCAGCATGACTGGTTACTTGAATATTTTCACACTTATGCACCAGAGGAGCACAGGCACTCAGCCTACTGGTATCCAACTGCATGTGAGCAGCAGAAGTGGCCACACAGCCAGATTTTAAAGACTTGTGAAGAAAAGTGGGACAAGGAAATAGGGCTGTATTTTGAAAATTCATTCCAGCCACCAACTCCTTTGCTTGAAGTCCCTGCAAAATCCCAACAACCTGGCTCAATGTCCCCCCTAGAATATTTCACTGTTCCTCCAAGTTCTCAATAGTCCTGGGACATCATTAAAGTGATGAGGAAAAAATAACGTCCATAGTTTCACATGGTTGGAAGTCCCAGCAATCACTTTTTTATGCATAATTATATAATTGTATTACTATAGTTTAGCTGAACCTAAATAAAAGATTTATTTTACCACCATGATGTCAACTCTCTGCATTACCAACTCACTAAAAGCTATTATTAAAGCTTACATTTGCAAGAAATACTATTCTTACATACTATATTTATTCCTTATTACTTCAGGTTGAAGACTGTTTTTACAATTTCTTCACATCATGGCTCAAACGCATCACGTGCAGAGTCTAAACCATTAAAAATTACTTTTCCTAGGTAATTTGATTAGGCTTTCTTTTTTCATCTAAAGCAGTAAACTCAGTCTATGCAAATGCACAAGCCAAGAGAGTGACACAGTAACACAGAGAAAAATATCAACTACTCATTTATTTATCTCTTAGCAACACAAAATTTCCTGATAAATTCCCATTTGGGAAAATCCTACTTTTGGTTTTGTATAGGCAACAGAGCATCAAGGTAAGTTACTAAGCTAAAAAATAATGTAAGTAGAAACTTCTCATCGAAATACTGCATATCTAAGGTATCTTTGAATATGGCAGTCTTATGAGATTTAATACAAATATTAAACTAATAATCTGACAGTGAAATGTTTTATGCTGAAAGCCTCTGTCAGATGCTAACTGAAAAATGTGCATAGGTGGCAAGGGGAGGCTTCTTCATACAGGGAGGAAAGGGCTGGTGCCTATTCTCTCTGTATTGTTAATAGTCTCTTGAATTTCAGAATGTTAATGTGGTTGAAATAATGACATTGCTTCTTTGAAAATGCTGACATTTATGGAAACTGTTGCTATGTGATGCCCAGAATGAATCAAAAATGCTTCACAAACTCCTTTTCCGCTTACTTTGTGATTTCCTGGCTGATTTGAAACCTCCCACTATTTAATCCAACCAAAGCGCCCACAGTTTCCTTGATTACTACAAATGTAACCCTTTAATCCTTAAAAGATTTGTCTCTCTTATGGGAAAAATACAAAAATTAACATTCCTAGAATCTAGCTGAGACAATTTCTTTGAAGGAACCTGACGAGAAGCCCCAGACAGATTGCATTTGACTATCTGCTCTGTGAATAATTTTCAAACAAGACAAGGCTGCAGATGCACATGGAGAGGAGCTCTACAGAATGTGATGGAGAGAGTCGAGTCTGCAGTATAGGACAGAATGGTTATACCAGCCAGAACACAGCACAGAATCAAGAGAACAGCAGCATAAATTAGCCAAAGTACATACCAGAGCTCAGAAGCAAAGCAGCACCATGACTAAAATCCAGACCACTGGCTTTTAGCTATTACTAGCAATGCCACACGATGCAGTATGTATATCAGTCAACGCCAAGCACTACCATCCTGCTTTCCCTTGGCTTTTCTTTTCCACAGAATCTACTTACAGACTTCACCAGTACTGCCACAGGAAAAGGTGGAGTGTCGTACCACATGGTGTACTCCCTTCTGCTTTGGGGACTAGGCAAACACTGTGTTCAGGGTATTGCTTACTGCTTTAAGGCAATTTGTAACTGTTCCACCTGCATTCTGATCCTTCCTTACAATATCCATGTTACAATGATACAGTAAGAACTGCCTGCAACCCTTTATCATTGACAGACTTATCTGTCACTGAGATTCCTTAGAATTTGGGAACAAGGGGAAAAATGGAAAGTAGAGAATAAACTTGCATCATTCTCTCACTCTGCACATGTTCTGCACTTTTACATTTATTCCTAAACCCAGGCCAATGAAAACTGTGGCAGAATACTACTACTACTACTACTACTATTATCATCATCATCATTATGCAGTGCTGGAAAAATTGTTTAGAAGACAACTGTCAATTTCTTTGTGTAAGATGTACACGAAATCCTGTTTTATGTTCATATCCAAAAGAAAAACATGTTTCCTTAATCTACCAGGATAATTTTTTCTTTTTACAAACAAAACTTCTTTTCACAAAGTGATACTTCCAGTGTAATTGTTATCACTGTAAGAAAAGTCACTTAAATTAAAGAAGGGTAATTACTTTATAATTAGAAAGATAAACCCAATTAGTGTGAACAATTAAGTTTAAAGTACTAGCAGAATAAAAATAGATGTATATCATCCATATTTTCCATTGCTTCAATCCTTCTACCCTTTTTCATTCAGCTAGGAAGTAAATTGTTACAGAATGTTGCATGATAATCATCTCCGAGATCCAAATGCTTTCCAAAGGAACCTAATAAAACCCTAAGGTCAATACTGCATATATGCCATGAGAAGTTGCTCATTGGGCATTTCTGTAGTTTTCATTTCAAAGAAAACAAAAGAGCCTAAGTTGGCAAACAAATAAGAAACACTTCACTGTTGTAGATCTGTGCCACGGATTCTCTGTGTCATTGCAGAAAATAATGAAATATATAATTCTAAGTTACACAGCAACCAGACAATAGAACAGAAGAAGCTTTTTCTCTCAGACTCTATTTTAAATAAAACAGAAAAGCTCAAATGGCTTTCCCTGGACTTTGGACTAGGCCTGAGGAGCTTCAGCCACCAACTGATAATTATTTCCACTAGTTCCCAGCTTCCACAAACCCAAAGTAAAACGGAATTCCCCTTAAGAAGGAAGGGGGCAACACATAGGGAGAAAGTTACAGATGTTAAACATCAAGGAAGGCATGAAGCCAGTAATTAGAAAACTGTAGGAACGCTTTCAGTTGCATCAAGAGGTGATTTGGGAGAAGTATTCATTTTACCTCCATGTGAGGAGATACCTGGAATGGAGCATTAAGAGCTGTACATGCAAAGTGTCTCTGTGCTATGAAAAGAAAACACCTCAACATGGAGCTTATGAACATGTTCCTTCAGGAACCAGGCCATACTGCTTTTGGGATCTGTTCAAGACATTGCATCATGCAGAGACATTCCAGCTCATTCAGAAACAGCCTGTGTCATTTGGTGCTGCAGGCCTGTATTTCCGTTCTTTCCATACATGACACAAGAGTAATACATATTGTGTACTATAGTTTATAAGTAAGGACAGGGAGATAGAGTTTCTTCCCCCAAAGAGATTATAATCCAAGAACCAGATTTTGATCACTCTGCTCAGAATAAAAAGTGCTTTATTTTCCAAACAGTATGTAACAATGTCTGATGAATTCAATATGAATCTTTCCATTTATCTCAATGAGCTACAATTCTAAGTTCTAGATGCAGTAGCCATTCTCAAGACACTTGTACTAGTCTGAAGAGATTAAAAAAAAAAAATAAAAAAAAAAAATCCAGAAACTCTTCTTATATATTCATGACAAAATTCTGCCAGGAGTACTACAAAGAAAACGTTCCCCCTGAGGTACCCAGACCTTCCATATTCCAGGTTTTGGTTTTTTCTTACATGTGTTCTGAGGCATTAGGAAAGAGTTGTGAGTACTGAGGGGCTGAATCTTCAGGACCATGAGGAGCAGCATGGCTTATAACCATCAGTACAGGCCTGTGAGGATACATCTTCTTTGATATTCTGAAGAAGGTAATACTGTCATTGGTAATCAGATCAGTCAGATAATCCTGCAAGTAGAACCAAAAGTATAATGAGACATGTGAAAAGGATTTTCAAACCAGGGGGCAATAAGGAGAGATCTGAGGTATCATAAGAAATAGGAAAAAAGAAGCTACTTCACTTAGAATGGTACAAAGAGGAAGTAAGTTACAGATGTTAAAAAACTCAAAAAACTAGAACCAAATAATTCTTTCTTCACTGCCTAGAAATAAAAAAACCAACAGCTTCTAACTTTTTCTCAGAAATGAATGGCATTTAAAGAGATAAAACAGTACCCTTACTTCCTAAAGTGGGTAACTACATTATGAAAAACACAATACTAAACACAACAACCAAGTATGAATTTTTAAAGATTATCAATATCTTCAAGGTGTATAATCCAACCTTACATCATAAAAATACTTTGAAAATCTGAATGGCTTGATGTTCTTTTATTTTTTTAACCTTCTTCTGCACCAGAAATCACTAACATGAGAAGATGGTGGGCTAACTGAACCAAAGACTTCATTCAATATTACAGTGACAATCTGATAGAGATATAGCTTGGAGTCTCTCGCTGGTTTTGCTTTCAAGCCAGCACACTCTATCACATATATTGTTGAGAATTTAGAAAACTTCCTGTAGAAGAGTTGGACTATTTCTATATTTTCTAAGAAATATCACTGTCATCCTTATGATATCTACAAGAGCTATAGGTATTGAAGACAGGATTTTTAATGACATGCTCTCCCTTAGGGCTTCCCAGAAAACACTGCAAATATAAATACCCCTCAAACATGAGTAGCATATGAAACTACACCTTAAAAAAACCCCCAAGTAACTGTCATGCTACAGCAGAATGTAAAATCAGACATAACTGCCTCTGGTCAAGCCAACAAGTACAAGGTGTGGTACGGACTGGATTGCATCTCCTTTTGCATACAGCTTTCTGTCCATAGTTAAGACACTTGCTCCTCTTCACCTCTGTCAACATCCTTGGTCTGAGAAGTCAGCTTGTCGTTCAGAGGAAGCCTTTTCCATGGACTATATTTACTTCCCCCAAGTTATTTCTTGTCTATCCCAGAACAAGGCTGGCAAAGTCTCCATTTGTAATTTTACACACTGGTCACAACACAAGGCATGACTGTTACAAAACTGCCATGATTATGACTGTTACTGGGATGGCATTTTCACTCTAAATAGCCATTAAATGCAGCACCTCCACTGATAAAAGTACTCAGGGGAAGGGAAAATGTACCAAAGAAAAACTGATTTCTGAACATGCTTTCAATGCCTGAGACAATATTTGTAGTTGAGAGAGAATACTTAAGCGCTCTCAAAAACACACTGCCATTAATCTTCATCATGCTGCTTTTCTAAGCTGGTCAATCACTTTAAGCATGAAACTCATCTCTGATTTAGCCTTTAGAAGAGTTCCGATTTTATTTTAAAGATAGAGGTTTCGACATGGTCAAAGTGAAAATCACTGCAAACCCAGGATTTACCAGGCCAAAACACCAAACAGAAACATTTAACTGAACTGATTTCTTAAGGGTTTTTTTTTTAAGATCCATATTGTAGAGGTTGTAGTTGTACAAGTTAAAACTAATCTAAAAAATCTAAATGTTGATAGAAACTGAAAAAGATAAATTAAAGTAGAATATATCCTGTAAGAAAATCTGGAAGAATTTAATTTTCAGAAGAGTTTAGCAGTTACTTTAGAGGACAGAGAATAGTCAGTGATTTTTTTTTCCTAGTTTTCCACTGGTAGGTAATTAACTTTATTGATATTAATAGATAGGACTAAAAAAAAAAAAAAAAAAAAAAAAAAAAAAAAAAAAAAAAAAATCATCTGATTATATTGGTCACTGCTGAAAATTCGTGTTTCCAGCAACAAAAATGGCAGGAAAGAAAGAGAAAAAGTCTTCTATTTCAGCTTCTGTTTGCTCATTTGAACTCCAGTGTTAACATCAACCAGTGCCGTTGTACTGCACACTGTTTCCTACTGTAGCTGTTAATTATGCAAGAATATGAAGATTATAAAAAGTTTTCATTTTCATCATCCTTATTTTTTATTTATTACCAAACTCTGTAAGCAAAACTGAAACAAGTGAAAACACACACATTTTCAAGTCTTGCATACACAAAACAGAGCGGAAGGTATTGGAACATAAAGCTCCCTGTTGGCTCCTTGGTACAATGGAGATGGAGAACAGCGCCTACGAAATGCCTTCACTGACACTGTTCCACACAAGTTATATTTCCATCAAACCATTTCAGTACACAGCTGTAAAGACTAGCTCTGTCATTCTTCATAGATCAGAAGGAAAACAGTAGTTTGCCCCTTCCCCTTAGCAGCTGGTGATGGAAAAGGTAACCCTAGAAGACTGTGAAGTTTTATCTCTCAGCACAAAGTACATCCAATTATAAAAGGCAAATAGGAAAGTGGAAATCATAGACAGGAAATCCCAGACATCAACCTTTTAAAGAAGAAACTGGCTGTGAACACAATGCGAATGAAACGCAAACAGGAAGGCAGGATTTGCAATCAATAAGAGAAAGCGAACAAAACATGTTAAACAAATGTACATTACAAATCGCTCCAGAGTAAATCAACATCCTTAATAATACACAAACTGGAGCAGTTTATGGACAGATTTAGCTACCATCATATACTTCAGAGTCACTTCTGAGTACTTTAAGACTTCACTAAAGCTGGTTCCTTTGGAAAGGAACACTTTTAGCTGAAATAAACATATTCCTGACCATAAACAGATTTTAAGCTGTAACATGTTAGATGAGAAAAAATAAAGCTGCATTTGACAATGTCTACAAAGCATTTTTGTAAGTTTGTTCAGGATATAACATCCTTGAAACGATATTAAAAAGCACATTCATCTGTATGCACAGAAATACAAACATAATAGTTAAATTCTCTAATCATTCAGAATTATCACAAATTGTACCAAGATTTTGTGAATACTACTTAATAGCGTTGCTGTGAAAGAAGTTCCTTAAACTAAAAGGGTAGGTCTAGCTGGAAGGAAATGGATTCTTACCTCATTAATGTTTGTGTAATTCCACTGCCACAATAATTATCATACAGAGCATAGAAGTAGTTAACATGAAGCATTTAAGTCTACTTTTACATCTTCAGCTTGCAATGTTTAATACAGTCTAACATTATTTTACTTGTTTCCCCTGTTAGTAACAATGTTTTTGGTAACATAACCTTCCCAGAATAGAAAGTAAGAAAGTCCCAGCACTACTGTTACTGGTTGTAGATAATGTTACACATGGCAGCTTTCAAGTACAAAAAGAGACTGAAACCATAAAACGCAGCTTTCTTGTGGTCATGTCCAAATGTTAATAGAAATAAATCAACAGGACCTACCCTGGAGTAGTCATATCCATGCTTCTCCTTCACGCCATTTCTACAGAGTGTGTAGTTGTAAAATCGAGAATTTTTAAGTAATCCAACCCATTCTTTCCAACCAGGAGGCACATAGGAGCCATTGTATTCATTAAGGTACTTTCCAAAGAAAGCTAGGGGTAGAGAAAGCAGAAATATAGTAAGAAGGCATAACAGAAACACTACAGTTAAACAGATTCATTCTTGTCTTGTTTTTCTTAAAATAACTTTGTTCTCTCCATCACAACAGATCTAAGAAAAGAGATAAGTTCTGAGTCTTAAACTTGCCTCTGCTTTTTTAAAATTTATATCTGATTTAAATTTATATTTGATTTCTTTATATGTAGATAACATGACAGAGAAGTGCAATATGGCATATTTGATGGGGCACTGGAGGGTGGATGAAACTTGCATCTCTTCTTCACGTTGCTTTTCATCTGCACAGGACCTTGTAGGAAGTATTTCACTATTCTGGTTCTTTTTCTGCTTGTGCTTTGACTTTTCAGGTTACCGATTATTCCCCATCAAGCAATTATACACAAAGACCAACTTCAGTTAAGTTTTAAAGCATTTCTGTAATAAAAAACCAGAAAGCAGCAACTATTGCAGAGTGCATATTCTACACCAGGGAACAGTTAATCTAGGAATTTTACTTCTGACCAGTATCTAGATATCAAAAACTGGCCACATGTTTATTAAAGGGGGAATGAACCTCAGAAATATTTACCAATAGCCTTTCTTCTCCTTCTTATAATTTAATGTTAAAATCACTTTAAAATACCAAAAGTTCAGACAGTGAAGTACAAAATACTGACTTGAATGCAGTCAGCCACTGTATCCTCTTGCTCTAATATTAATGGAAGGAAATGGAAAATTGTCACTTAATTTTAATTAATTAACTAGTTAATTATTCTAAAGCCCCATGAAAATGCTGAGAATGATTATTGCTTTTATTCCAAGTAAGTATTTTATAATGGTAGAGATGGACCTCGCACAACCACTTTTCTCCAGCCTCAAATACACAACTGGCGCAAAATAGCATTTTATTAATTCTTCATATAATTCAAGCCCAGGCTGAGCACCACAGACAGATAGCGACACATTACCATACAAGCAGCAGCTTCTCCCTTTGTTGACATGTTCATTTAAGGAATAGGGTTAGCTGTGCTATAGAGTACTGCTCAAGAGGAACAAGGAGGGGAAGTGAGTCAAAATGTGTACTGCGCTTGCTGCACATTGAGCCTTATTCAGACACAACATAAATTAAGGGAACTCTCTCAGAAAAAGCACTGAAGCAAAAGTGTCCTTCTTCCAGGCTGCAATTGACCCACCATCCCTAGTTCTTTTGAATTTCTTAAGATAAACATGTCTTTTCATTTCCTGACTGCAGAGAAGGCTGACAAAATACTCTATTTCATCAATTTAAGACCTCATCATTCAGCCAGGTGGACGAGCAGAAAATACAGCCTTTCCTCAATAATTAAGATCAAAAGAAACTTTATATCTGTATTCCAATGCAACATCTTGGTATTTGTTGATGCAGGACCAAAGTATGCAACAATGCATTGTGCATTTTAAAACCTATCTCACAGGAAGATGCATACGTTCATAGAAAACAGACCATTACAAATGTTTACACAGGAGCACTTGGCAGACAACTGCCATTCAGGAATGTTTGTCACAGGATCTCTTTTCTTTTCCATTCTAATCATGTCCTGCTCTAGGCTGAAGTACCAGCATCCACTATTTTAAATTAGTCATGATTCAGATGTCCTTTACAGTGACTTTTCTAAAGATTGATTCATCCGCTGAATAAGTTTACTTAGATAAACTGCCCTTCTTGCTCAATTTCCCATATTATGCTATGGGAGAATATATGGAGATAGGGAACTCGAGTTGTGGGAAGGTGTGTGGCTACATAGCATGTGTTGCTACTCACGACTGGCAGTTTTTAAGTTGTGAGACAAGGTAATGCAGAACACAACATACTTGTAATATCTATTGCCTCAATGGCTTCCCTTGTTGAAAGGAAACCCACCCTCTGTATTCCCATGCTATTTAATTAATCAACATAAAGTGACAGCAAGCCTGTGCATGACAGTCAAAACCCTGGCTGTTACAGCCAAAGACTGAATTTCCCTTGAGCTTGGCCTCTCTATTCTTCCAAGTACAGTGCCTAACAAAGTTGATCAAGCTTTTAAAAGTGCCAAAGTTAAAAAATATAAAACTGACAACCAAGGCTGAAACCAAAGAAACAACTAGGGGGAAGACGCACCTTTTCCATCGCCTGTATTTCACTTGTAACTTGTGCAAGAAAAACTTGCACCACACATTGCTCTCTCCTGCCTGTATGTGACTAGCACATTCCCAAAGGTGTCAGCAACAGAACAAGGCTCTAGATCCCAGCCACAAATGCCACTACCCCAGAGATCACACCACAGTGCAGAAAGACTGATCCCCAGAAAAATCATCTTTTGCAATTGAACAAAACACAGAGAAATCACAGTGGATAAGGAAGTGGCAAAGGAGATGTGAAACCGGCAGCAGAAAAGAAAAACAGACAGAAGCTATGAAATGGAGTAGAAGAGTACAATTTTTGCCTTCAAAATTACACAAAAGAGGAAAGTGGAGAGAAAAAACACAGGGAGGCCTGAATTATGAATTGATTAAAAAGCTTTCTCACGCCAAGGTTACGAACTGAAATAAAAAAAGCAAGCCTCAAAAAGCTTTACTCCTCATTGCCTCTTTTCCTACTCCTTTAAAAAACCCACAAATAAACAAACAAAAAACCTGCCCAAACCAACAAACAAACCAACCACATCGAAACCAAGGAATTAAGAAGCTAAACTGTACATCTGCAGGGCAAACCAAAGGACCTCAAAAATAAAACAAACAAACAAATTAATTAATTCCTGTGCTTTCTGTATCTTCCTCTGTTCACCGTAGTCATGTTCCAGGAGGACTCTCCATTGCAGAGAAACTTTATTCATAACCTTCAAAATATTCTCCTTAGCAGGTTTCTTTTGAAACTTGAAAAACTGAGTAGACAAGGTTCTCAAGTACAATCTCCTGCTGTCTCTGAAGCAGGTAAAGCTAATCAATCTCTGGTGAAGGGGAGGGGGGGCAGGGAGAGGGAAGGAAAAATAAAAGGTAAAAAATACCTTATTACTGCTGACATCCTTCATAGTGGATAACTCCAGACTTTAACTGGAGAACAGAAATGAATGCCAGCCTCCAATTACAGCAATTTCCATTTAAATTTGTATACAGCATGTCACATTTAACTACATGAATGACGATCTAATTTTCACCTTATGATCACTTTGTACTTGTAAAACCCCTATTTCTATGTGTTCCAATAAATTAGTTTCCAAATTAAGAGAGGAAAATGTAATAAAGGTTCACTAAGATCTTGGGCCTAAATTTAAACATTAAGTTAATGAAAAAAATGTAAGACATATGAACACCAGAACACTAACAATGCAAATTAGTAAAAAATGCAGGATCTTGAAATACAACCACTAAATATAAAAAATATTACAACAGACAAAGCTCAGTAAACACAAACCAAATAATCTGTGAAGAATAAAACATTAACCTTCGTTTGATACTCATATGCTCACCGGTACTAGAGCCAGGAACAACAAATGGAGGGGAACAACAAGCAAATAATAAGGTACGAGCACTTTCCCTAGTTTGTTTCTTTCCAGATTAATTCAGGTCTTCATTTTAGAAAAACAAAACAAGGAAATCACTTAAAGACCAAGACTTTGAAGTAATAACACACAAAATTCATGTGAACATTTAGAGAGAAAATAATGATCTTGTTACAATTACTACTCAAGGCTTATACTAGTTTATGGAAACATCAAATAACTACGAATTCAAGGGAAAAGACACATACTATTAATAATGAGTATAATACAATATTGCAGTACATATACACTATAAATAACACAAAAAGAAACAGGTTTATTACCATTTCTCATCATGACAAAAGGCATTAGTGAGAAATATAACAAAACCACTGTCACAGGCAAAACACCTAAATCTGATGTTGGGAGGAAGCAAGATGGAATTAGATGTGAAACATATGCTACGTGTTTTCTGAAATCCATTCTACATGATATTTGTTCCTGAGGTGCACACATGCAAAGAGGATAATTTGTTCCTCAGAAGCACATTTCATCTTGCCAATTATTCCTGAACACCTTTCTGGGAATTGATTGTCTAGACAAATCATACCAGCTGACTGCCCCGAAGCACAAAAGGACCAGTCCCTTCTCTCTTAATTTGTTTAATATATCAGTTTTATGAAAAAAGTCAAAGCACTAATTCCTTTTCATAGCATCTTTCTTGGGTTTTCTGCACACTTCAGGTAATTGTAGGCCATATTCTAGGTTTGCTAGGCCTTCAGTTCAAACACGCAAAGCATTTTATTCTCACCTTCTGAAAAACAGAAGTCTTGGGATTTCTGTTGTCTCTTTGTAAATAAAAATTTCCTCAAGTAAAAATACAAGGAAGCTAAACCAGCACTTAAGCTCTGGCATTATACACTGCTGCAGTCAAGAAGAAATTAGAATTAAAATATTATATACATTAGCCTCTGTACTAGTAAGTCTAAGGAAGCTTTCAGATGGGCCCAGCCTTGATCTTACCTGTCCTGTACCCTGTATTGTTGAGGTACACTGCAAAGGTGCGTATTTCATGCTGAGCCTGCCAGGATGGAGAAGAACAGTTCTCATTGTTAGTGTAAGTGTTGTGGTTGTGGACGTACTTCCCCGTCAGGATAGAGGAGCGAGATGGGCAGCACATGGGCGTTGTCACAAAGGCATTGACAAAATGAGCACCTCCGTGTTCCATGATACGCCTTGTTTTATTCATCACTTGCATGGAACCTGAAAGAGGGAAAACATTTCAGAATTATCTCCTTGTTTCAGTCACAAGAGCTCAGATGCTAGAGATCCAAAGGAAGCACAAGTAGTAAGGGCATTATTATCCCTAAGTGAACCCAAATCCAGAGAGATTACTCATCCCACCTCAGTGGAGTTCTCCCATTGTTTCAGTAAGGACTAAACACTGAAGTATTTCTAAGCAAAGATTTGACTCAAGGCTGTTGACATAAATCATAATGCTACTATCATTTCTCTCTCTCTAAATCCAAGATTTACAACCATAACTATCTGCAGCATCGCGACATCCCTTCTGGAGCTGCTAGTACTGTTCCAGCAGCTGAGGATGAAAAGTACTTTATGCAGCAACCCTGACCAAAGCTTCCAAACTCCATTAGTGTCTTTTAATCTTTGGTTTCACAAGAAACCTGAAACACTACCTTTTGTACCAGCTTTATGCAAAAGGCTGAGGGTTGTAACCACAGAATCATTTCGTTTGGAAGACTATTTAGTTCAAACTACTGCTCAAGAAGGGTCTGCTAGAGTTGTTCTCTAGTTAAACCATTCTAATCCCTAATGTGAGGTGTTAGGAGGTATTGATTTCTGTAATTGTCACCGAAACAAAGACACCAAAAAGCTCCCATAGTAATTTCCAAAACAGGTTCACTGAGCTATCTGCTTCATCCATTCTGGTAACAGTCTTACTATCTACATTTTCTTAGGCTTGATTCTGCAGAATCAGATTTTTAGGTTACTACTTGGGGCAGGTAACACAATGTTTTATATAATCATTGTCTAAAAACAAGTAAGAAAGGGACTTGGATAAATTGGGATAACATGAATAAAAGTCTTTTTGACAACAATTAGTGAATGCCACAGTGCTGCCTAAATGGTTTTTCTGTTCATTTAGACAGAAATGGACTGTTAAAAACTTTGGTTTTGGTCAAAGACTAGATCTTTACCATAGACATCTGCCCAGCTAAATCTGGATCCATATCAGCACTCTTCCTAAACCTAGAAACACCAAGGATGATAGAAAAAAGAAATTTAGTTTCCCTCCTCTATCAGTGAAAAATAGTTAAAACTACATCAGAGCAAGTTAGGAAAAATTTTCTTGATCTAGGAAGAATTTCCATTTTCTACAGAATTTGTCATGGTACCTGTCAACAACATGACCTTGCAGAGGAGATTAAACCTGTTCATCACCAACCCTCCCTCCTTGTTATGAGCAGAGAAAGCCAATTGACAACATGGAGAGGAGGGTATGGGCTCATGCTAGAATAGGGCTGGGGTTAACTTGCCCAAGGCTGAGTTGGATTAACAGTTCAGCTTTAATCAATGCATTCTGCAACCATCTGGCACAAACTATATTGTTTCTGTCAATAACGGATTTAGGTTTCTTCTAAGCTCTTTATGCAGGGATTTCATGATGAAAATGCAACAATAAGTTGATTGATACAGAGAACATTGATATAACCAGGAGTCAAAATCTAGAGGGAAAATGGTCATAAGCCATATAAAAAATCTGACTCTCTGGCACCATGAAGGAAGGCTAACTGCTGCAGTAGATCATTTTACCTAAAAACTGCCATGGCATTAGTCTGAGACCATTTTGTTGAAATGGGTATTAAAAAAAAAAAAAAAAAAAAAAAAAAAAAAAAAAAAACACAACAACACCCACAAAAAACAAAACTGTGCATTTCTCGGGTCAGAGCATGTCACATCACTCTGTGACAAGAACCAAGGCACGTTACTGCACTGCCCCCTTAAACTTGCTAAACTTCACATATCAAAAAGGAGTTTCTGAAGAAAGCAAGATTTTACTTTTTTGTTTCTATAATAGCTGTGGTTTAAGTGTTAGTGCTTAAAGGTACTAGCAGCACAGTTAATTATAACAGCTAATTATATATTATGTGAGCCTGAGAACTGTGGATGTTTCCTCTGTGTTGTCTTATGAGCTAGCCCAGGCATAAATAGGCAGTCTGAAAGAATGTTTTATTACCCGATATTGAAATACAATTTAACAACCCCTTTAAATGACAAAGGCATCTGTGCATAAATACCAGTACATGTTAAGGCTTCCCTTGGGGACAGTAAATTTCTTTAATAAAAGAAGCTGTACTGCTGTAATGACAATGCCCTATATATCAACAGTCTTTACACAAAAACATATGATCTAATCTGCTTCTCCAGCTTGAGAACTAACACAGAGTGACATGGCAGCGCAAGGTAAAAATCCAGCATACTCGTCTGTATAATCTTAAATAGGCCAGCTTTAAATATTTTAAACAGCATTTAACCAGCCAATCAAAATTTATTTTCTTCAGTTTGCCTCCAATACACAGACATCCATTCTCGGGCAGATTACTTATGTGTTAATCAGCAAGTGGAACCTCACCACATCACCTTCTGAGCTAGAAAGCCTTCTGAGGTTTCACTAGTGGATGTAAAACAGGAAGTCATGCTTTGAAAGTGTCAATATTTAATTCAGAAAATATTCTGCTACCCATCTAAAACCGCTAACAATAAACAAAAATCTAGCAGTTAAAATTTCTAAGACATTTTAAGAAAACATTCATTGACTACTGTGAAAATATGGAAGTTTAATCAATGTGGTGTGTTAAAAGTTACTCAGTGAACAAAACTAAGCAAACTTTATGTTGAAACTTCACTTCAAATGTGTCCTTCCATAACTTTGCATATCTTCACAGTTCACCTTAGGGATAAAACTGATATTTTGACTAATATTAATGGAGAAAATATACCAATTATTTATGAAATAATACTGACTTCCTATTAGTTATGTTTTGTTGGAGGGAAAAATTTACGTCTTATGGAGCTCCAACTGCTGAAGAACTTGTATTTGTCAGTATCAAGCGATTTCCTTACTCTGAAACACAACCTCAGAATTTTTTCCAAGAAACTGAACCCCAGAATATTATTTAATTGTCCCCATAAGACTTATTTTTTTAATTGTATTTGAAACACATTAGACACCCTTTTCACATCTGCATTGCCTTTTCTTCACTCCAAGACACCCTCACATTTAACAAAGCTCTAAAGCCCCATCTCCACAAGAAAAATTATCTTCCATGCTACTTCTGTACCTTTTCAGAGGAAGGTCTCAAAACATACAAATCATCCCTCATTCAGATTTCTCTAATGCGGTTGAAATAGCTCCTAAATAATCAGATCTTTCTCCAGCTAGACTATCAAATGAGCTGGTTTGTTAAAGCCATAGTAGTATGGTAGGCAAACCTAACTCAGCTGGAGAGTCCACCACACAGGGGACATCAGCATATTACTAACTTGGATTTTAATGGCTGTAATGAGGAAAAAAAAGTCTTTGTTCCTAATCAATTATTCCTTGTTCCTCTTCTTTATATTATGCTTGTCAATACAACTCTTTTTATTAGACCGTCTATCAAAGATGTATGTGTCAGTAGCTCTTGGTGTTCTCATTTGTCATCTCCCATTTGTAACCATTACAATCTACACTCCTCCTCCAGAGAATCTGCATTCAATCTACCAGCCCTTCATCAGTATTTTCCTTCTTCAAATTCAAGGCTGAGGTTTGGTTTCCCAAGTAAAACTCATGATTAACAGTAATGCGAATGGCACATAACTTAATCTATCTTTAAATAAATGAAAGGCTATTAAAGGCACTTGAGATTGTGTTGTATTCCCTTTCACCTCCAAAGTAGCTACAAAAGAACAATGAAAGCTAGAAGATCCATCAGTTACAGAATATTCGTAGAAACAGATGAAATCTTAACCAAAGCTTTCTCTGCTATGCTTCCATAGCTTCCAACTTTTCCTTAGCTTTTATTTGTAACTCACATCTTATTTTCATCTTTCTTAAATGCACTAACCACAATCACCACAAATGGCAATTTTGATTAACTTGGACAGCTCACCAGACAACAGGCGAGAACAAAAATTAATTCAAACAAATATTGGGTCTCCCAAAATCATTAGTGGCAAATGACAAATTTCCAATCTCAGCTTCATCAAGTGGATTTTCCTTAGTGAGATTCTAATTTGCATGGACGCATGCCCATTATCCTTGAAACTGGAGACCATCAAGTTATCAGAGAAGTGAAATACACTGCCCAAAGGACTTAGACAATTGCATCAGAAACACAAAAGCCAGCATAAAATATAAGACGATAAATTTTTTAGGACCACCTAAACATACTTGGGTTCTTTGTGATATATGTTCTTGAAATTGCTTTATTTGTGATCTAAATAACCACTAAAAAAAGGCGGTAACAACAACAACATCTGATCCTGGTAATTTGAATGACATTTACTTTCATGAGATTACTTCCATAGCAGGCTTTCTTAACACCGGAGAATAACGTGACATCTATGATACTGCAGAGATACGGTAATATTGATATGAAGGAGGCACCTGTAAAGAGACTGCCATGTTGCTGTGATTAACTTCTCAACAAGATGAAAAAGTGTATGAGAAGTACAAGTTGATTAACTTTATGTTCTACTTCTTCTGTGAGGTCTGTTTTCCAAATTTTCCTATCCACGCTAGAAATTGGATGCAGAAAAATTTGGTGGTAAAACTCCCCCCACCAGAGTACACATAATATGAGCTCTCATTTTTCAGATGACTCAGGCTTTATACGCACATGAGAGTATAATTCTAATGCAAAATTATTAACGTTAACTGATTTGACTTAGTCACTTCTAAAATACAAGCTTGTTCAGGTAACATAACAAAAGGCAAACTCTGCCAGTTAATTCATTATTCCAAATCATTAGGCAAAGCATGTGTTTAATCTTCATCTCCTTTCTTCAACAATTAACATAGCATTGATAACAGAGTAGATCTTTTTATTCCGTGTCATTTTGGTCAGTAATCAACTACACATCTACATGGACAATTACAAGAATAGTATGACAGTGTTAGGTAACATTTAAGTAAATAAAATTAAAATTGTGCACGTAATGAATGCCTGCAATTACACAAAATAATTTGGATAATTACATGGTGCAATTATCAGTTACGAATTTAAAACTACTGTTTTGGCATGCAACGTCCCAAGTTATATTTGCAATTGCCAGAAGCAAAGTTTAGGTGTTTAGATGAAGACAGACAGGTACGAACCGTGTATTTCCACAGAAACAGGAACTTTAATATTTTGGGACTAACTTTTGCTGTCCCTGAATTGCAAGCAGATAGAAAGGATGTTCTACATAAGGGCAGGTTTAAACTTGTTCTTCCTATCATTTCTCACACTGAAAAAGAATTCTTATTATGAACATAGGAACCTACCTTCAAGAAAAAGCAGTGTCATACTCATTAGCTAAAATTCTCTTTATACTGGGCTCTTACCAAGTTCTACATCCTGATCATCAGTAAGAACAAGGATGATGTTTGGGCGGATGTTTCTACGGTCTCTTTGAAATCTTCCCTTCAGGCGCTGATTTAACAGGAAAGTTGAACTTCCATCCAACAGTGATAAGACAGTCATCATGAATAATCCAAGGACAACACTATGCTGTGCCATGTTGTGCTGATTTAATGTTCTTTCTGAACAAGGTAGCTTAATGGCTTCTATTTCTTTTTCTTTGCAGGTGTCCTATAAGGGAGAGGAGGGAAACAAGTATTTATCTATGTCTTCACCCATCAAGGAACAGCCAAGTTCCCTCCAAAGAAGTAAAAAGCAATGTACTTGGAATAATCTTATCTCCAAAAAAAAAAAAAAAAAAAATTCTGAAACAAAAACAAAGAAAACCAGAAACAAAGCAAAATAAGTGTAATTTTTCTAGTGCCTGGTAGAAGCAGAAATTTGAAAAATTAAATTCATGAGGTGTTTTCAATGTAGGCAACAAAATTTCACTCAAAGCTCAGATCTGGCAGCAAGTTCAAGGATTTGGCGGGGTTTCAAACTGTTTTGCTTTCATACATATAAATAGCAATCACCTTCCATTTCCCTTCCAGTGATATGTTTACATATGAGATTTTTGTTTATATCAAAAATGCACATGTTGAAGAGAAAAAGCCCATATCAACCATTATTTTTAAACAGAGTATAGCAAAATTAACTGAGCTAACAACATGTTTGCAAAGTCAGAGAACACTCAGACAGAAGATCTGTTATACACTGATTTATCTTACAAATTCCATTAAAGAGTAAAGCTGCCCTGATCTTGGAACTATGGTATGATATTGTATGAAGTCTACTACAGCTTTGATGTTAGTGCGAGATCCTTTTAGCTTTTCTGTTGGCTTCCAAGATTATACGCTTTTAAAAATACCATTATTAATAATTAACACATTTGAAGTCCCATTACTGCAAATGTTTGGGAATGGACGCACCAAAGTGACTTGCACTGCCTGTGACTGAATTGCAAATTGGAGCACATACTCCAAAATTGACTTGATTGCAAAACAGAGCACATCTAACTGGTATTATCCCTGTCAATGAGGCAATAAAAATTTCTTAGCAATTCCTACAAGGAGATTACAAAAAATGAATTAGCATGCTGAAAAACCTTTGAAATCGCAGTTTTGCTCAGTCATCTTCTGATATAAAGGGATCTTCTCTTGCTTTCAGAAGTCAAAACAACATGAAAATGTACTGAAAATTATCGTACTAATTATTTTATCAGATCCAGCAATGAATGAGTCAGTTTTTTATGAACTCCCTACTTTCCCCCTGTCTTTTTCTGGACTGGTGCCAAGAAGAAAAATCAATTTAAAATTATGCAAGAGAGATTCTCTGCTTTTTGTAAAGCCCAGAAATGCCAGAGCAGAAAGAACATAGCCCAATGTGTCTTACCCTAAGAAACGTGTTGGCTATTTGGTCCCTACAGAAACAGTTTTTACTCCAGCAGATTATTTCATAGCCACATTACTACTTCCTCTCTGTCAGCAATTGCTCTTTAAGAGATACTTTCTTAATCAAAGTTTTCATGCAATAGCAAAACCACTGGTCTGAAAAATTATAGTCAGTTTCTATGCTCATATAAGAAATGAATTCTCACATAAGTAAACAGATACATTGCTATACTATGATGCAATAGTTATTAAGGCTACTTTCCAAACTTGCACGCTAACAAGGTTTTGAGGAAATGAAAAATCCTCCTTCCTTACTAGTCTGTCCAGTGAGTTGCACAGGCAGGTGAAGTAACCTTTTTTCCTAGAAACTGAAAAATTTTTAAATATCCTAAGCACTTGTTCCAATGGGTATGGAAAAATCTTTCAAATTGTACAGATGCAGCTTTAGTATCTGCTGCTGCTGCTTAGAAATATGCTAGGCTACAGCAATAGAAACACTGAGAAATCAAATCAATTTTCATCCCTTATACTAAGAATTCCATCTGCAGCAGTACAGCTGGGAAGAATCATGTCAGATTCAATGTGTTGCCACTGTCCAGAGTAGTCAAAAGCAGCTTAAGAAAGAAACCTAGATCTGTTTCAATAGGGGAGGATAGAAAAAAGTTTGTTTAGCAGGCAGATATCCTTGGACACAAGCTTTTTGAGAGAGGAGGTAGAGATAATGCCTTCTTCTCTTCCAAAATTGCTACGTATGTAAGTCCTTTTTTAAAAAAAACCCACAAGTGACAGTATAGATGTTTTCCTTATGCACAAACATTTTTCTGAAGGTCTGGAAGTTCATGAGGGTTTTCTTCAGTCTATACTAGCCAATAGCTTCTCAAAATAAGAGCATTTGCTGACTTTTCTAGAAGCACTTGGAAGGCTGCCCATTCTTACTGTATCTGGTCATAACATCAGTGTTGTGCATTTAACAGTTTTTCTTACATTTTTCTCATCTTTAAAACAAATGTATGAAAGTAACCTCATGACCTCATTGCCTCTCTCCCCTCAGCTGGTCTTTTCCTCAGCTTATTGCCCCTCACACACTCCATTAGTAACTAAAATTAGAAGCTGTGCCCAGTTCAGAGAGCTGCTTAGCTGCCTATGAAATACTTAAGACATTTGGGGATGCACATAAACTGCTATCCCACAGCTATTTTAATCACTTGTATATTTGTGGTTAAAAGAATTAGTGATCTCTGAAAGGATACTGCGAGTGGAGGAGAGAATGTCATATCAGGTACAACATGCATCTTCCACCAAATCTGTTAACTCTTTCTCACTCCCCTACAATGAATATTTTTCAGCTATTGTGATGTGTTATGTTCCCATTGTTATAAGGGTAAGTAGTCCTGGGAATCAACTCAAAGTATGTAATTATGTGCAAAAGTCATACCAATAACTAGGCAAGAAAATTAAAGCCATTTTAGAAAATAACCTATTTCTCAAAGTGTATTTTCACAAGACATACATGCCACAACTAACAGCATATATGCAGTACAGTCCAAAAGCTAGCTTTAAGTAGTCATCAGAATAGCAACACAAGGGTGTCTCATGAATTGCCAGTGGTGAAATACAGATTTTTTTAACCCCTATTCTTTGAAGAACTTCCAGGCAGAAATGAGACAAAGTTTCTATAAACAGCTCTTTTCCCATTTCTGTCAACAAGGTTAATCTGCAACTCACAGATAAAGCCAGAACAGTTCCACAGCAGTGCCCCAATCTGCCTTCATTTTTAATATAGCACCCTCTCCAACGATGCATTTTGATCTGAGTGGTACAGATGGTCCCTTGCTCTGTGTGCCTCTGCAGGCCATCCTCCAGTATTAAAGATGCTCAATCTGTAACAGCGCTCATGAGAATTAGGTATGCCTCTTATTTTCTTCCAGATTACACATATGAACTTGACAAATCTAGTCATGTTCTCTGTTTAGGAAAGTGCTATCAGAAATTTATGAAATCGTCAGATGAGGCATCTAGTTGAGCTTTCTTAACCCTATCAAACCTCTTAGAAGGCTGTTTTTGAGAAAGTCTCATCCTCTTACTTTCTCCTTTGTGGCAACACAAAACATTACACTAATTCACATTATAAATGTTGAAGAGATAAAGCTAGCCATCCACACTCCATTTATAAAAGAAGTCATCACAGAGCTGTTTCCAAGTAGCTCTTACACCAAGGAAAGGCTTCCTTGTAACACTGCCCTCAGTAATTAAGGTCAATTCTATAGCAGCATAGGCAGAATGCACAGGGATGACTGATGTCAGTTCTATCCCAGATGGCATTTTTAACATGCTATTGATTAGCATTGCTTGGCACAGATGTAAAAGGCCCCATGTATGCAAAATTAGTAACTGACAGTAGCTTGCATAGACTGGTGCTCCCAACCTCACCAATGCAAGTCCCAGCACAACTGTCCCATGTATAAGCTCTGTGAAACTCCACTGAAGTCAGGTAATTCAATCATTACAACATAACCAAGAGTAACATCTGACTCTTCCTGTAACTCTGTATCAAATATATAAGTCTGCTTCAAGTCTACTTCTAGAAATTACTGCTTCTAGCAATGTTCGCATTAACCAGTTCTGGGTTTTATTGGTTTTGGTTTGTTTTTCTTTTAAATAAATATACTAACTTATTTAAAAACACTAAATACAGAATTGGTATGACAAGTTTCAACTTGCCCAGCAAGCCACTGTAGAACAAGGTAACTGCACGTGAGCCACATGGTGGAACTGCACAGTAAGGAAAAACCGGCTAGAAAGAAGCAACATACACGTGCTCTCAATACGGCTGGAAGTCAATACCAAGCGGAATATTTAAGCAGACCTAGGTGTGTCATTCGTCCAGCATTTAAATTCTTTGAAATACATGTGCTGGAGTAATTCCCTAGCAACCAACCCAATTAAATCCATTCTGCCAGTTAAATGGATTCAGCTGTGCTGCTGCTCTTTTAACTGGAGTCACTCCTTTGCCTTTGCATCGTGTTAGGTCTTTTCTCACTAAAGCTGTCAAACATCACTTCAAACCATTGTATTGTGTTTGTAAGAGATGAACACATTTTTGTAAGTAGATGGGAAGAATCTTGTTTGCAATCTAACAGGGTTCCCAGGGAAGATTGGTATCAACATTACTGCTGTAATCTAACAACATGCTACATTTGCTTATAGTTTTCTACTTTCTCATCTCCCCGCCCTGCCCCCCCCCCCCCCCACCCGGCAGTTAAAAATTTATGAGAAAGTACAAAAATCAAATCCCCAGTGCTAAATGTGACTCTTAAACATTACAGTTTTACTGATTTAAAGTCAGGAATGGAGCTTGCAGACTACTAGAGAATTGAATTATGATTCAGACACATCCTTCTGACTTGCTTGCCTTATGCTGGTGAACTTTATACAAAACCTAAATATCACAGAGAAGCTTGGTAATGTTACAAAATCTCATTCATATTTTGTAACTTTATTTTAAAAAAGCAGAATTGTAAATTAGTTATCAATTTCCCTAGCAACTGATATTTTAAGAAATGTTTTAAGCAGCTCAATCTACTTTCTGTCCACTGCTTGCATATGACTGTTAAGAGTTTCCCAGTGCCACACAGAGAATTAATTAGTCCTCTGATAGGTTAAATTGCTATTTGGATCCCCCAAACACACAAAAATAGTCATGTTTTTCTGCTCCATATGCAACAACCAAAAACAACTTGAAAAAATCAAAGAATTATTTTGCTATTTTACCTATCATCATCACGTAACTATATATAACAGATGCAGTCTTCGACTTTAATGATAATTATATTAACTTGCATTAAGTACAGTAAAAAACACAGACCCTCACTTCTGAAAATACCATAAGGGAATGAATGCAAGCGCTTTAAGACAGAAAGAGTAAGCAAAACCAGAACCCATTCCACAAATACGTTTTATCAAGTAAACATTATTTTTTGTAGCTGTATACAGGGAAATAAAAAAGCCTCCCTGTGTTTATACAGCTGCAAACACACACAGGCGTTCAGATACACACTCTGCCCG
The DNA here is from genome assembly GCF_015227805.2 of Hirundo rustica. Classification (NCBI taxonomy): domain Eukaryota; kingdom Metazoa; phylum Chordata; class Aves; order Passeriformes; family Hirundinidae; genus Hirundo; species Hirundo rustica. Next base: position 140,583 of record NC_053465.1, read on the forward strand.
GATCCGTCCGGTGATAACGCCAAACGCGAAGCGCTATGGCATCAATTGTCTTTTGGGAATTGTTTTCCGGACAGCCCCGGCGCGGCGCGGCTCCCTCAGCCCGCACGCCCGGAGCCCCCCGCGGCCGGGCCGGGCCCTCTCCCCTTGCGAGGGGGCGGCACGACCCCCCCGGCCGGTCCGCAGCCGCCGGCGGCAGCGAGCGAGCGCCCACCCGCCGGAACGGGCCGGCAGGGCCGCAGCAGGGCGGGGGAGATCCGCGGAGCTTGCAGCAGGGCTGGCCGAGGCCGGTGGGACCGCATCGCCTCCAGTGCCCGCCCGCCCCCCGGGCCTCCTCACGCAACTTCCAGCCCCACCCGGTCCCTATACAGCTACCTCAAACCCGCCCGCCCGGCTTCCCCGCGATGGCAGCCTGGCTCTGAGGCCAGCAACCCCACAAGCGGCACGGCCGCCGCGCCGCCCCCAGCTCGCAAAGCGGGGCGGGGGCTCCGGACCTCCCCTCTGGCGCTCCCCACTCACCCGCGGAGCCGGCGCTCAGCCGTGCCAGGCCAGGGCCGGTGCACCCACCGCCCGCCCGCGGAGCCCGGGGCCCGGCGGCGCGGGCAAGCGCATCCTCCGGCCGCGGCGCCGGGCAGTAGCCAAATCCCGTTTCCCGAACAAGCGTTTAGAGGAAGCGCTCGGGCGAGTGCTGCCCCCGCCTCTTCTTCCTCCTCTCCCTTCTCCTTTTCCCGTTTAAAAAGTTCATTTACCTCGAGGATCCTCCTCCCGGGATTGACGCAAGCGGCGCAAGGGCGGAAACCTGTTCCACCGGCCCCGGGCTTGTCCAAAGTCCAGCTGCAGCACCGCGGCGAAGACGATGGCGCAGCGCAGCCCCGCACCCCGGCGCGTACGGGGGAACCGGGGGAGGTGCCAGGGCCAGCCCCGCTCCAAAGAGAAGAGGCCGACGCTGAGCTCCCGCCCGGTGCACAGAGCTTTTATAAGCAAAGGGGATAGCCCACGGGGGGCGGAGGAAGGGGAATTTAATTGCCCCTCGTGGTCTGTGCTTTTCCTGTCCCCTATCGCTAGCGTTTGCCTAGTGTTGCCAGCCCCACGCAGCAGCTGTCCCCCACCCCGAGCGCTGTGGGGCGGAGGACGGAGGTGGCAGACCCAAAGGGGCTGAAGGCCTGCATCTGCCCCAGACCCTGCCCCAAGACACCTGCGAGGGAGAGCCTAAAGACTTCTAAAAAGTCATGTTAACGCAGACCCCATTCCACTGCTGCAGTTGAAACTAAAGGGCCCAATATTCATTACCAATTAAGAAAAGCTTAACAAAGCTCTTCGAGGTAGGGACTGTGTTCACAAAAGGCGCTGTCTACACTACTTGCAACCAGTTACATTTTACTCCTTTACCTGATTGTTTAGGTAACTATCTAAATCGGTCAGTTCTTCAGAGGATTCTTTAAAGACTTAAGTATCTTTTGAAGACACTAGTAGATGAACACGTTAAAAAAGAAAAACACCCCACATAAAAATGAAATGTTTTCTTCTAGCATTCCCATGCTGATAGTATCAGACATGCCACACAGGTTATCTCAGAATTTCCTGATGCTTCTTATTACATCTAATATTATGTTCAATCTATGATTTATTAGGACTTTTGCTTTAAAACAAGCATTGCCCCCAGTGACCTCATCTGGACTTTGTTAGCCTTCTCTCTCCAGCAGTCTTGAACAATTTTTCATTCTTGGCTCTGTTCTTGGCTATGCATAGACAGATCCTAAATTAATGTCTTGGGGTGACTGTATGATACTGTACAGTGAAATGGCACCCACTTCCCTGCAAACACAAGGATGTCACTGCTAAGGTACCAAGCGTGCTCCTGTATGGACAGGAATGACCAAGAGAGGTGAAACGCTAAGTCAGTACTAGATTCTTCACACTAGAGGTTGCAACAGCACAACTGTGTTGGGATAAATAAACCACTCCCTAACAGGGAGTTACACTAATCATAGACCCACACGATGTGCATAAAACAGGACCTACATCTTGCTAACATTGTGATAAAATAATTTTTACTGCTTTCTGAGATAACATTTGACCTTTTGCTAACAACTTTCAACTCGAAACAATTTACAGACAATTTTACAACACACCCATGAGCCAGGATGTTCTGATTCTGCACATTTTAGACATGAATTAGTGTCTAAAGGCAGCTGAGACACCCAGAGTCAGCCTTTCAGGCCTGGAACAGAATGAGGAACCCAGCATTCCTCTGTCCTAACCACAGGCCAACAGTTTCCTACCTGCAACAGGCAACCTCTATAAACTACCTCTACAGGGTCTGCAAGCAGTAACTACCAAAAAAATACTAAGTTTGGTATACAGTGGTCCACATTTCACATTGAAGAAGAAAATTTACTATTTCACATTGAAGAAGAAAATTTACTATCTCCCTGTATTTCTAGAGGACTGCAAATGGGATTTTCCATTTTAAGAAACACATGACCCAATATAAAGCTACAATTTCATTAATACAAACTACAAGCATCCAAAGATACTAAGACTAGGATTAGTGACATTAGTACAGGAATCTAAATTTGATTTAATGTCACTGGAAAATCTGTCACAATAGATGGCTCATTTCAACAAAAGAGTATGTTCACCTCACAGGGAGTGCATGTAATTTCCATTAATGTTAATGGGAGTTATGCAAGTGCATTAAGAGGATAATACAACCCCCGGTCTGAGACAGCCCTGAAAAGTGGAAAGTGCTTCCTCTTCAAGCGAATGGCATTTCAAAAGAACTTGTTCTGACCCGGTTACAAAACAAGACAGGTAACAACGATGATGCATCCAAACTTAAAGCAGTTTGGTGATTTCAGCTAGTTTTCCTACGGCAAAAAACTCAAGGGATACAGATGTATTTAAAATACTGTGGTTTATTTGAAGTCTAAGGCAATAAAATGTGAAATTACTAGTAAAACAAGAAGGTCTGAAAACTGACTTGTGCAACGATGAAGAAACCTTTCAGGTATCTCCCTTTTAAATAAAGGAAGTAATTTTATTCACTACCTGGAAAAGGATTCCATTGGTATGTATGGATCATCATAGCTGATCAGAGTTCAAAAGATGAAATGAAAAAGCAAGATCATTCCCTTTCACTGACACACCAGAGCTTTTACACCAAATAAACTTCAGATTTCTCTCACAGCATGCCATTGAACAGCTTGAATTTATTTTGCTGCACCTCAAATAACAAATGTTGCCTATCATCTAAATAATTTGTCTAAAATTATCCTAGGATTTACCTATTAAAGTTAGGAGAAAACAGATATGCAGACATTTCTTTAAATATCACACAACTATCTACATTGTTAACCACAAAAATTCCTTCAAAAATTTAATTTGCAGGTCCTCTGTCCACCTTCCTCTCAAGTAGTATAGCACAAAAACATGTATAAAACAATGCATGTTGGACTATTAAGTATGGAGTTGCATGTAAAGGGGAACGACTGATCCAGCCACCAGATAGTGGGGGTCTACAGCATTATCTTTTAATCAGTCCTGAGACAACAGCTAAAACTTAAGGGCGTAAGAAGCACCATGGGGAACTGTCATGAGGAAATGGCAGCATGTCAATGATACAGGGAAATAACTTCTGGGAAACAAGAAGAGTCAGAAGGAGTCCAAAAGCCCTTTTAAAAAATCCCAAAAATAGAAGCTAAGCAACCTCTTGTGCGAAGCATGTCTTTTTCATTGTTGCCAAATATACTGTGCTTTTAGAGCTTGAATATCATCCTCATGCCATATGAAACAGAAAAACAGGGTTGGCTTTCACACTTCTACATACTTAGTCAATGCCTTCTAACTCTCCTTCAGACTTGCTAATCTTTAGCTTTTTAGGAACTTATATGTAAACCTCTCACACCACTAGTCATTTAGATTTCCCCTCTCTGCTTTCATGTTTCTTAATGTGTACACATGCGCTTTGAGCCATCTTTAAAGACCTAAATATAAGGCAAACAACAGAACACGAGCCTTGCTTTTCCTCAGTATAAATTATTGCAGCCATCAGTCCTCAGTTATAGCAATTACACTGCTCAGAGCTCTCATGGCTGAGTTTATAGAGTTTTATTTTTTACTACTTTAAGCAACTGCATTTCAGTTGCATAAAATGCATAAATAATGCTTCAACAACAAACCAAAATGCTATTAGGAAGGCATAAACAACACAACACGCTCCACTCCTTGATCCCAAACATGATATGTGTTTTATATGACAGACTCCAGCTCAATATGATTCTATGGACAATTGCTTGACACTTGTCTTTTAAAGTCAAGTCACACTTTCAATAAATGTTCAGTCGCATTATGGGGGAAAATGGCTTATACATTTTGAGCTACTACAAAAAGTGAAAAAGGGGAATGCTACCAGGAAAAGCAAAGGAGAAGGGAAAATAAATCACCTAGTTTGCTTGAGCTAAATGCTAGGCATTGTACTCTTCTGTGTGAAAACAAAGATTAAGTATAGTATCCTGTATGAATTTGGTTACAACTACGAGTTTGCAACACTTAATATAATTCTAGTTTAATATTAATCAAATTAATTTTGATCACAGTTTGTAACAGTGAATGCAAGCTATCCAGCAAAATATTGAAGCAACAAAGATAATGAGGAAGGTGTAAGAGCAATAAAAGTAACACCCTAGCACGGACAAAAGTGACAGCTCATCTACCTGGACAACAAACTCAAAACAAATCCTTCCTGCAATGCCAAAGAGAAATTCGTAAGGAAACACTAGCAGAATCCTGAAACTCATATTAAAAAAATAGTATTTGTGTCCTGAGTATCAGTATTATTAATAATGCTCAAGGATGTATCTGAAGGATGAAGAATGTTAACTCAGTGAACTATTGCTGGTCACACAGCCCATAAAAGGAAGAAGATCAGCAGCCTCCTTCTACCCGATTTATAAGTGACCCTTAAAACAGCTGCCTATAAGTCAGCAATAATTTAGTCATTTAATAAAGATTTTTTCTTTTTATGAAGAATTATTTTTCTTTTGTACATCCTGATCTTATTTTCCTTGTAGGCTTTCAACAGGTTGTACTACATTGCTCAGGCTGCCTCCTGTTCCAATACTTGGATGTTTTATGGATATGGAGCAATGGGCCAATCATCAACTGAACACATTGTTTAATTGATGAATAGCTGCACTCTCAGCACAATTTTGTATGTGATGCAAAATGTGAAAGACTACTATATTATTTTTTACTAAAAAATCTCCCAGGAAAGACAACAGCCTCTCCCTTATCTAAATAACATTTCCTAAGAAAATGGTAAAGTACATAATGATAAAATACTCTATGTCTATCTAAAACAACTATGCTCTGATTTGTAAGTATTAAAGCAGAAAAAAGTACAACCAACTGCTAAAGAGGATGGCTAGAACAGCAGACCTCAGCGTGACAAACTTCAGTCTTTCCTGCGGTCCCCTGGGCATTCTGTGTTTCCCAAGGGTCTCCTCACATGACCACAGTGGCTCCATTTATCTCCAGCAGCCCAGTCCTAGCCCAGTCCCTGAACAGTCACCTCCATGTCCTGCCTCTGCATGTTTCACACACTGGCACAGGTATACAATCTATGTTATGCACTTTTTGCCAGAGAAAGGTTTTGTTTGCAGTCTTTACATTCAGGTAAACTTGATGCACCTACAGCAGAAGCACTTACACTTAAAAAGACCTATCCTGCAGGCACATAGTCCAAAGGGATGCACCTGGACTTTACCTCCATTAGGAAAGTTTAGCTGAGTTTACTTCACTTTTCATTGTCTTCTAATTACCACTGTTCACCTCAAATACTTTAAATAGTAATATAGATAGATACAGATATACGGATATACAGATATATAGATTAAGATATGACTAAATATTTTTATATTCTAAGCTGGGCTTCAAATGGACGGCTGCAAGAAATATTAGGAGAGAAAATTACACAACTGCCTGCATTTCGCACATGCAGAAAGTAATTTTCTTGTCCCCTTGCCTGAATAGCACAAGTGAGGCAAAGCTTACAGTGGGATGTGATACCTGTTATTAGATCAACTGCTACAGATGGGAATGAACAGACACAGCCTCAGGCATATCAAGCACTCCTTCAGATCTGAAAAAGAAGCAGCGATCTTCAAAGTTAAGCTGCTCTGAATTTAACTAATGTGTTAATCAAGCCATGTGAAAGAAAGTAGTTCCTATCTCTGATATAGGAAGGCTTGCTAACAAAGGAAAAAGAGACAGTTTGGATTGTTAAAATAAGGTAGTAACTCATCTGCTGAAAAACACAGACTTTTTACCGGGATGGGAGAAATGAGAAGAGTGGTTAAGAAAATTACAATACCTTTAAAACCGGTATGTCTAATAAGTCTAACATTTTTACCTTTTATCAGAGTCATGAATTTTAATATTAAGGCTTATCTTTTGAAGGTGCTTTATGGATTTCCCTTGAGGGTCGGGACTGATCCATCAGAAATAAGGTAGTTACTTTATGAGAAATGTTCACCTACCAGTCACTGGCATCTCTCTTACTGATCATCGGCAAGGACCTTGGGGATTTCTTGATTCCCTCTGTGTAAGGTCATTTGGTGCATTTGGGCATGCAGGTTACTTCCTGTAGAGACCACAGAGATGTATCAGCAAGTACACATGCAGTTTTGATAGTGTTATGGTAGCTTCATTACTCTCAGTACTGGGAATGTGCAATCTTTTGAAAGACATAATGCTTACCTTGTGAGTTCTTAAAATTTAAACTACTATAATTCTGAAAAAGTTAATTTTTAATGACAAATCAGTTTATTTTTCTTGTACCGGTATCAAGGGTAGAGAATATTTACATAATATTTAAGGGACACTAAAGCCATCCAAATTCTTCCTACTTCATTCAATACAAAAAAGACACTGAAACAGAAACAAGCTGCCCCTGGCTAAAGAACACATTACTTTCATTTCCAAAACGGTAAAAATGAAGTTGAACCTACATATGAGCTTCAGCATCACTCCCCTACCTTTAGAGTTTACAATCTTCCATAAGGTAGTGACAAGATTCCTGCATATGAAAAAACCTAGATCATAACTACAATACTATACCATTAATGGCCACCAGTGACGTCTCAAATCACAGAATTGTTTGGGTTGGAAGGGACTTAAGGATCATTCCTTCCAATCTCCTGCCACAGGCAGGGACACATTCCACTATCCCAGGCTGTTCCAAGCCCCGCCCAACCTGGCCTTGGACACTTTCAGGGATCAAAGGGCAGCCAGAGCTCCTCTGGGCAACCTGTGCCAGTGTCTCAGGTGCCACCCTCAGATGGAAGAATTAAACATCGTGGTTGTCCTTCTGGCTTAGAATACATATTGTTTCTGATTTCAATCATTATGTCTGATGCCGAATTCAGAGAGAAATGTATTAATGACTGGAGGCACAGGTTTCGGATTTTTTTCTATCACTGCAAAGCTCTGGCATTATCAGTAAACAACAAATTACAAGATACCTTACTTACAGTAAGTCTCATTTATGCTCCTAAAATAGAGAGGATTGATTTTTCAGAAGTAGCAAGCAGCCACACAAAAGTTCTGAAAATTTATGTACCTTTTTTTAGGTCCTGAACACTCTTGATGCCTGGCAATGCAACCTCTTCATTTGTACTTCAGTTCACTTTATATTATCAGTACGCTCATCACCCTGACTCCAGTGGTAATTCTTGAGAATTCTTTGAGAGTCCCGAAGTACTTTCACTACTTCCCGTGCCAAACGGGAGTGTCTGACACAAGAATATCTGAGTATATTTCCACAGGACTTTAAGAGATTATTTTTTCACAGAGAGGTTAAGCATCACAGACTAGAGCTGCAGCTCTCAGGACACTTGAGAAATTCCACACGCCCAGCTTAGAAGTCCATATCTAAGTGCCCAGAGCCCTCTGACCTAGCTCCATGCTTTGTCATCTTCTGTGCTGCTGTGGTAGGCACAGAGATGATGCAATGGCAAACAGGAGTTCTCAAGTTCCTTTTCATCTGAGAAGAATTCTTATACAAGAAGTCAATACTCACTAAAATACAAAAAGGTTAAAAGACATAATGATTGAGAAGAGTTCAGCAGGCAATATATTCCATTGCTGGAGGCAGAAAATTTGATGGCTTGAGCTGCAGCCTAGGCCACAATCCCAAAACATTACATTGAGAGTATCGCTGTTGTTAGTTCACTGACTGAGAAAAGGTCAACCCATGAATGTATCTGCCGGAGTATATTTTGTCTGGCTACATTCCAGACTGGCAGAAATATAGGAATAATTTAGATGGATCAAATTAATATGAACTGTCTGTATAGACAATAAATAACAATAAACCCATGCATATAGATTCCTTCCCTTTAAACAGCTCCAAAAGGCAATAAAAGCCATAAGAGAAGAGAGAAGCAGGCCCAGAATGAAAGTCAACAAGAACTAAATGCAATAAAATTTAATACAGTGCAGTTCCCATTCAAATGGGTGCTGGAGTTTAATGATGCAACCCGACTGATCATATCAAACATCATGAACTCCCCAGGAACATGAATACCATCCTACTACTTAGTAGGATTGGCAACTAAGTCAATCACAGCCTTTCTTTGTGCCATCCTCCTCTTACTTACTGGTAGAATACTCTTTTTGAAAGTGATTTTGCTCTTTCAGAAAGCTTTTTATTTCTTGCACCATAGTTCAGTCAAGAATGCTAAAGAAAAAAAGGGTGGATTCATTATTTGAAGTAATTGGAAAATACCTCCGGATACCATTTCTGTTCTTCCAGGGGAAAAGGGTTAAAATTAAAATAGCTGATTTTAATGCAATTGAAAGATTAGTACCAGAACCCCACAGCAAACTAACAGCATGTGTAATAAACAAAAAGAGGTTGAAGAATGCTGAGATGTCACTGGGCAAAGGATCTAGGGTTCCAAGATGGCTGCAGCTTCCTGACCTCACTGTGAAAGTGAATTAAATAACAGAATCACTAGATGAAAGTTTCACAAAGAAGACACAAATCCTCCAGAACAGATTTGCGTGAAGTAAGTGGACTCCATATATCTATGCAAGACACGCATCTGTATAAGGTCAGTAGCTCCAAGGAGATAAGGAGAATACAAGAGAAGAATAGGTCAGAGTAGGAACTTCTCTGAAGAGCTAATGGGTTATGTGAAACATAAGGCACAAAGAGATTTCAAAGTTAAAAGGACTTTTTTTATTTTTAATAGGGAAGAAGCAAGGAAGCACACAAGAGACGTGACGGAGAGAATAAAACCCAGAACAGTGATGACACATCCATTAAAAGCCACAGGATGAATTTAGGCATCTAGAATGTAACTGTGCAAGAAGCTGGTACTGAAAACTAAGATAATGATGAGCTCTTGAACTCAGAATAGTTGAAATTACCCAAGACTTCTCATGCTGAAGACAGAGCAAGTCCTAACACCAAGCTTTAGCTTATTCAAAGATAGAAAGAAAACACCCAAAGACTTCACCACTGCTCTATTTTTCCTACTGAATGAGGCGCCTTTACAAGCCTTTGGTTTGCCAAAAAAGGTACATTACAGAAAGAGTAAGCTGTAGCCCCACATCTATGGAGATGTTGCTCTGTGCTGTAACACAGTCCTTCAGGACTCCCTGCTATTTTATCTGCCCCAGGAATAGATTTCTATGCTTCTCTGAGGTTGCTCCCACCCACACACCTTTAGAAATGCAGACATATTTTCCGGTGCAGGAACAGCTTTGAAATACCTTAGAGTTACCTTTTGAGATAATTTGCATCCAGGATGCAAATCAGAACTCTTAAAATATGGAATTTCAACTGAAATCCATAGCACTGCTTCCTGCAGAAGCTGGACTGGCCTGGAAGGTTTTCTTCTCTGACATGGACAACTTAACTCTCAGCTACAAATAGCTAACAAACTTTTCCTGTTATTTAATACCGACTCCTCTCCATTTCTGTATATTTTCATCGTTGGTGAGCAAGGTAAGGAAACTGGTCCTGTCTCTAGCTAGTCCTCTCTGTTGTCAATAACCAAACACTAGGCACTGTTAAGCATCTATCATTAATTTTTTTTCCATTATCCCATAAGAGCTCAAGCTTTTAAATTGTCTTCTTTGCCTTACATTCTTGGCAAGTTTCTCTTTCCACTCTTTTAGCAACATTCCTTTATCCCCTGTTTTAGTAAGTGTAATTATCATCTTACAAAACCACGTGAACACTTGTATCTTCGTACACACATTCATAGTAATCAACAATACTGGCTATTTTGTTTTCTTTCCCAGTCTTGACAACTTTAAACTGTACAAAAAGCAGACAATTTTAACTACCAAGTTTACATACCTATTTCTTCATGCAGCATGTATTTTATACTCAGAATGAATATACTTTTATAATTTTATATATAAGAATACTCTTGGGCCACAAGAGGCAATGATGAAGAGGGAGGATTTTTTCCACTGCATTTTAAAATGGCTGCAGAAGATGGTTTTTTTCAGTCCTTGGTAGATTGATTATTCCATTATTTGCAGTACTCGGCAATAAATCTCAGAGTTTAGGCTGAAGTGAGCACTTTTCCCTACTTTGCATCTTCCATTACACTGTTATTAATCATGTTTAATCACTCATCTTACTGCCACTGTATTTTGGGAGGATTGGCTTTTTGACCCAAATTATTGATTTTAGACTTTTACCCTTTGGAAACTGGGTAAAGGGCTTTGCAGTTGCTTAATCAAAAGTGACATGATGAGGGCAGAGGAGCTGCAGACCTCAGGAAAACAGCAACTAAACAACATGTCAAGTTACGACAAAATGAAATTAAGAGTCAACTAAAAAAGCAAAATGTAATAAATTAAAATTACAGCAGATAACCTCATGAGATCACAGAGTACAAAGCACTCCTTTGCCTTGTAAAACACATTGCTAGGAAAGAGGAGACCAAGATTAAGAAGGAAGTTAAAACTACAAATTCCCACAAAAAGAAAAATGCAAAGCCATGTTCTGTTACAGAAGTGTCAGTTAATGTGATCTGGCTCAAGTAGATTCTCAGTTGCTTATCAAGATTTTTTTCTCAGAGGAAGCAACACTTCAGCACCCCACAAGAACAATGCACAATGTAATATTCTAATAGTTGGCTTCTTCCCGGCTTACAAAAAGAAAAATTCTATTTTTAAAACAGTCGTAGAATCCCATTTGTATCTTTAAAAAGAGTGCATATATACCCTTACTTTCATCTACAATATCTTGGAAATGATGCAATAAACAATAGATACAATAAACACTATCAACTCCATATGAATAGCACTAATGTTGGCTTCATATTTTAGAAGAAAGCCCCCCACTCCCCTCCCCCCTCCCCCCCAAAAAAAGGCATAAGAGATGGTTAAAATTGTCAGGTTCTTGTACAACCCAGTTAGAAAAGAGCAACTAAACATGGAGAATTTGTGAACTTACAATTAAAGAGCTCAAGTTCCTATTGCTGCTTCCTGGAATTCTCGGCATTGTTTTTTTCTGACCCTTCACATCATATTTTGTCCTGTTTGTCCTAAGTTACGCCACTCCAATCCCACTAACCTCAGTGCAGAATATGAGAACCAAAATGAAATCAAATTAACTTATTAAGCAATATGTTTAATTAATGTGCTTTTTTTTATGCATATCACATATTAAAATGTGTAACACACCGGTGAAAGATATTCTCAAGACCAAACTAAATGGGCCACTAAAACTCTCATCAGAAGTTTGTCACGTACCCTGCATCTACAGCACTTAGTTGTCAGTAACTTTTTACACTATGGCTGTTATGCAGTAGTAGTTCAGGTCACATGCCAGTGACCTCCCTAGGACCTCCTGCTGGTGATTAAAATCATATTTTTGTCAAAGGCCACTGAAAACATTCCAGTATCACTTCTTTTGTAAGTTAAATGGGAACATGCAAGGTGTATCATTTCTGATACGAAAGGTGGCACTACTGCAGGGGAGGTGCTGTTCCCTGGCTATGTTAACTGAATGAAGATCACTAATAAACTGTTTATTAAAGTGAAGTTGACATCTTAGAATGTGATAAATGACACAAGAAGCTCAAGAAAGGAAAATCAATAATGATGCATCTTTAAACATAGCCTACATATGTGTAAACAGCATGGGGTAACTCCCCTGACCAGATTTTCATCCGTGTGGCAAAAGATACTGTTAAGAAGGGTCCTTTGGAAGAAACTTGAAATTTCAAGTATATGAGTATTTCAAGACTGTACCATATACACAAATTACTAATAAATTTTCAAAGTCTTGGAACAAGCAAACTCTTCTACTACACCAAACACAGAGGTAAAGTCAGCCTTGCTCCTGTGTCTCTGAGGATGTATGACAGATTTTGAACACTGCTCAACAGCTACAAGAGTCATGGCACATCTGCTTCTCAGTATTCAGAAGGATACTAACCAGTCAAAAAAATCACTTCGGGCAAAAAGGTACCTGTCTAATACAGGCAAACAGGGAGGCCCCCTGAACTTGCTAGTGGAGCAAGTAATGCATGGGTGGCTCAGAAAAGATGTAGCTGTACACTTGTATTGCTCTTTCAGTGGCTATACATACATGCTTGAGTCCAGTTGCATGCTGATGCAGACTCTGGCATAGAACTTGGAAACAGAAAAAAGAAAGCTCATTTTGGCAACAGTAGGCCTTCCTGAAAGCATAGTAACTGAACTCTGACACTACTCAGATTCTCTGAATCAACAGAGGCCATTCAATTCGACATCTGTTCAGCAAAGCTAATCACATTCAGTGTTTAAACTTTAGAGTAGACAGTGAGACGAATTAGAAATCTGAATTCTTAGCAAGTAGAACAGGAAACCATTGGTAAGTTTTTAAAAGCCAAAAATTCCCAAGGTTCCCTTATATGAGGAAAATTTGAGATGTTTGCTTTAGAATTTTAACTCTCCACTCATCAGTCAGCAGACATACACTGTCCCATTAGTTGTCAAAACAAGTAAACTACTGTCTTAACATCTCCAGTATTTGAAGCCTACTTTGCTTTGCAAATCAATTATTAAAACTGTTCTCTCATGAAAAACAGATCCTTTCCCCATTTTCCCCCTCATTTATAGCACTACAAGTGAACTATTTTACAAAACAAGCATTATTTCCAATAAAACAAACTAGCTGAGGTAGGTAAATCACTGAAACTCACTGACAAGAAGTTTTATAAAAAGTTAAGCAGCTGATATACAGCAACATTACCATGAGCCTCTTACTCACACTTTATTTCTCAGCATGACACAGGCAAGACTTTGTTTCTGAGGTATAAAGACTCCTAATTAAATCTCCATTCTTAAGTGTACCAGGGTTTCATCTTTATATGAGCTCAGATAATTATATTTAATGCTGAAAAACATTAATTTTCTGCCTAAATTCACCAAATTACAGATAGGATTTCCTTTCAATTCTTTGTTGTTTCCAATTTCTTTAAAATAAAGTGCTACACATTCTTTAGGTAGAAATTAATTGCACTACTGTTCTAGTCTTCAGAGTAGGCATCTGAACAGCACCATTCTTAAAAAAATTCCATTTTATCATATTGTTAGTATGTTGGAATGATCTTAATCCACAGTCATAAAATTCCACGTAATTGCCTGTATCTTAATGGCCTTAGGCTTTGAATACAATGACTGGTCTTTGCTCACTGCCTGTCACTTTTAGTGCTTGCGTAGTGACATTGTATCTCTTAGGTTCTTTTCAGCCCTTTAACAACTATGCCAATTAATAATGCGTCAGTCTCTCTCCTCTAGCTAATTTTAATTGCTGTAATTTATGTCCTTAGACAATTTTTGCACTACAGATGGAATCTATACTACTGTAGCTGAGTTAGAAGATCACACTCTCAAGGTCCTAAGCAGATAAATAACACAATTCCAAGTTTATAGACATCATCTATAATTGACATCAACTACTGTTCAAGGAAACTATCATGATATTACAGATAATAAACAGATCATTTTTATGTTCTGGAACAGTGTGGACTTCACCAGTAGGGTTTTGACAATTAATTATAGCTTCATAGTGCTTTGCGAAGATACTCAGAGGCATTGAAAAGGAAAAAATCCACCTAAAATTGGCAAATATAGAAGTTACACACTTCTTCAATGAGGCCTATACTTTTACATAGATATCCTCAAAAATACATGAATGCTACCTCTGAGGCAGTATTAGAAGGCAGCATAAACACTCAGGCCTAAAGCCTGAGCAGTGCATAAGATCAATTACAGTTTTTTATTAAAACATGTTAGCAAAGCTCATCAGCACAAAGAAAATAAAGCAGAAAGAAAAACTGTTTATCATTAATCTCTACTCAGCTTTACAGACAACCCAAAATGAAGGGTATAACCATGAACTGTGTGCCACATTAGATTATTATTCAGTTCATCTCCTTGCCAGTATTAGGGATGCTTCACAAATCATATTCCAGTGTTTTGCTCAGTACAGCTTACATTATTCCACAGCCCTATAAAGTTCAGTCCCTCTGTTTTTAATGTAATTTCCTCTTACTTTCAATCCACTTCACCAAAACCATAAAGCTCCTTATGCCAGTTGTCTCTGCTTCCTTCCAAAGTCAAGCATCTTTCTGGCCTAGAACATCACACTCTAGCCTCCCTAATAATTTTTCTTAAGCACACTGGCCCCAGTCATCTCTGTCCAATGGACAAAGAAACATTAAGAGAGCCTAGAGCCTGTGTGTGCTCTTAACAATGCACAGTACAATCCATTCAATTTAACCAGCAGAGCCTCACATTGTACTAGAACACTTTCTCTTCTCAAGAGTATCAAAACCCATTAAAGATGTATTACAAACGTCAGTTTTAGACCAAATCATATGTCCCCTTTCATGGAGGATGAAAGGTCAGATGAATGGTTCAATATCAGTAAGGTCAGAAATCCATGCAAAAAAAGATCTCAGTGGCTAACTTGCTTGCTACCTCTGTAGACAAACATACACTGGATTTAACTTACTCTTACCTGGAGTTCACTGGGACACTATTGCAGATTACTGTAAGACTAGTCACCCCTCCCTGGGTTCAGTGTTGTACTAAATGAAACTAAAGATCCTGGATATAATTTGCTATTTCTGCTATTGATATAAGTATTATATTTCATAGGGGGTAAAAACATTAAAACTACTCAAACACAGTAATAAGCATAATTCTTGCACAACAAATGTGCGCCTGGTTAATCAAATAAATTTATCCCTACAAGTGTCACAAACTGCAATTTGTCCCAGTTATTGTTAACTGATCCTTTCTCTTTACGCAGTGTTGTTTTTTAATAGGTGAGATGACTAACTTAAACGGAGAAGCAAAGCTTGCTGTGGCTGGCAATGCATATATATCATTCAATTTCCAAGCACCCACTGAAAAATTTTTGAAACAGTACACATTTTAAACTAGTCTACAGTGAACTCTATTCTTGCACATTATCCTCAGAACTCATCTAAAACACTCCATGAATTTACAGGCACAAGTAAACAAAAAAGATGAAATCCTTAAATCCTTTATCACCTTGATAATACCTGTTCAGCCAAAGCATGCCAACTTACGCAGATGACATCCATCATTCTTCTTGATTTCTAGAAATTATCAATTTACACCTGCAGATGAAGTTTGCATCTAATGACTTCAGCATTACTGGTTTTGGTGGGGTTTTTTTTTGTTTTGGTTTGGTTTTTTTGTTTTTTTGGGGGTTTTTTTGGTGCCATACATCTGACAAACTTCCTACTGCTGTGAACTGTCATAGCAGATGAGTCAGTTAAGAGGTAGGTACTTTACACTCATTTTTTATGTAGCACTGCAGTTATTTCTTTTTAACTTCATGTACTGTATCTTATTCTCAAGCTGGGGGAAAGCTCAGCTTCATCTTCATATCTGCTCATAGTTCTGATGACTCTAGTTTTGCCTCTAAGGCATAAAATGTGCAGAGGTGTACCTTCTCTTATTTCTTTCAGAATATCCTAATCCAATCTCTACTACCTTCTTTTAACCTCACGCATTTGCTGCCCTCCCCCCTACCCCCGCTCCACTTTTCAGTCTCTAATAACTAATGCATGGCTGATAGGCACTTTTCTTTCCAAACTGTATCTGGGGATAGCCAACACATCAGACCCACAAAATGAATAATGCTTTTTTATTTCTGACTACAAAACTCCCCTTCCCCCAAGCTGGCAAATCGGGATCTTTTCTTCACATAGTTACAGTCTCTGCAAACTGCTACTGTCTCAACGAGAAGCCAACTAAATAAATTACTCAAAACGAAAGAGCTGCTTAAGCTGTAAGCAACCTGCAACAGCTGCTGAATTTTTAAATGCTCACATCCTCCCCTCAAAGCAATGAAATATTCTGTATAAACAAACACCAGGTCTCCAAACCTGCTGGGCTATTAGAAAACAGGGTTAAAGAAGCACGAGATCTGGAAACTAGCAGGGATAATTAATTTTTCTTGAAGGATTGCAACACTGTCATTAATTGCCTTGACATCTACAGAGCATAGGAACAATGTCAATAAAAACTGATGTTCAAGTATCAGCTGTACTCATCTTTCAACTACGTTTTGCATATTGATTTTGACATAAATGTGTATTACAGAGTATGATTTTTTATTGTGAAAATCCGTTAAGACAAAAGGTGCACTTGAGGGGGAAATGTCAGCATTATTCTGTGGACATTAACAACTATCTACTGCATTTTCCACTAGTTGTAACAACTGTTGTTCCAACTTGAAAAGACATTTTTCTTCCAAAATAGAAAACCAGTTACAGATATTTTTCTATAGGAAGCATCTGCTATTTTTTGTTAATTTGTTATTCTGAAGGCTTAGTTTAAACTGGAATGTGTTTATAAGATCCAGTGCAGAGCTTCCAAAAGCTTGATGTCAAATTATTTATGTAACATCTGCTAAAAGAAGTAACATAAAAATTTATCAACCATAAGCCACATCAGAAAAGACATCCATGGCTCCACAAACACTTAAGTGAGCTGAAGTCTACTGCCAAGTTTCCAGCTGATTTAGAGTGAAATCTATTACCTCTGTTCACCACAACCAAGTATGAACCCAGTTCTCCACAAGCCAGTATTTTCTGTTTTCCAACTATTTTCAATTGCAGATTTATACTTCACAATAAAGAAAATACTGGGGGGTTTTCCAAATATTTAAATTTAGTAAAACTTACATATTGTGGCACAAATCTAAAGGGGTTTTTTGCTAACTGCATTAGACAAATATTGGGCACAAACCCAGTTCGAAGTGTGTGAACAGGGACAGTGTTGGACTGACAGTGTTCTCTGCACAGTAACCCAAACAGGACATATCAGGTTTCACAGGTTTCATCACTTTTTGCACTTCCCAGAAAGCATTTTTCCTATCCCCACGTATTGCATCATACTGACTTCATGTCGTATTTACTTCAAAATCAGTCACATCAAAAGAAAAGCAAGACCTTCTGGTTGGGGAATGGGAGGAGGGAAGAGTTGCTGAGTATGAAGTGTTACGTGAGGTGCCAAATGTACCCCCTACTTCATGTGGCAGATGTTTAACATGGGAAAGCAAATTTTCTGTCCAGTTCTGCCATTCTCTCACATACCAGGTACATGGTTTGCATCCTCTCTCTCTGCTGCATGGCTGCTAACTGCACAGGGATAGCGCTTACCAACTTTCTGAGTTCAGGTTCAGGTGTCCTATTGCCAAGAATCTTCTCCAAAAAAAAGATGCTGGAGGCTCACATAACAATTACATAAAAGTATTACACATAAAAAAAAAATTGGTGTAAGTTTTCACAAACTGCTCGACTCATTTTACTCTCTTTTTATGTTGCGTATAAAATGATGTTGCAAAATCAAATTTTATTTTTCATATAAAGACAAAACAGGTATTAATAAGCTTCTTCAACAGCTATTTCCAAGCATAGCCATGACAGTAAATAGAACTTATATTGTTAGAATAATGTTTTGGTTCTCACTCTCTCAACATTCTCTAAATTGTCATGGATACTACAATTATAAAACAAAACATCTAACAAACGACAATATTCACTTCAAAGTCACTCATTTAGTCACAAATACTAAAGCTGTACGGCAATTTACATTTTAACTTTTAAGCAGAAGTTTTTTGAAATTATATCCATTAGGCTAAACTAGATTAATGAATATCATTAACAGACAACTTACAGTCCTGTTTAAAAGATCAAAACCCAACTCTGTTTTTTACATATTTGCCTTTCAAATACAAATCTAGTCTCAACATACTATTTTTCCATTAATGTTTACACTTAGAACTATTTTCAAGGACAAATATAGGAGATGAGCTTCTTCACACCATTTCTATATTATAGGATATTTATGCAAAGTATTTTCAGTCCTTTGAGACAAACAGTGATAGTATCTAAAGTGTCCTCAAGTGCCCACAATGGAAGCAGTGGCAGTTAACCCTCCCACAAGGATCAAAGTGCACTGAAAAAAGAAATCAAACAAGAACGGAATCTCTGATAAATTCAGTTAAGTAATTGAAATTAAGAACCATTACGAGGTAATTTCTTTTCTATAAACAGAAGCATTTCAGAGATATTATTTATTATTATTTATTCATCAAGTATATATGAAAACTTTGGTGAAAATTCAAAATATTTTAAAAAATCTCTTCCCTTTTTGCAAATGCACAGGCAATGAGAGTCATATTCAGTGAAGAGAATTTCTGAAATTTCCTTCTGAAATACTATTTCAGAAATGTTTTAACTTTTTCCTTTCTCTGTCACTCTCATGTTTCCCTATCTTCACCTTAAAAAGTTAATTACACTTCATTGCATTGTGAGGTACTCAGAAATTACTTGTGATAAATGAATGCACAATGTCAAATTGCCCCATCAACAGAAGGGCCAAGTTATTTTTACTCACAAAACTGAACCTGAACGCATACCACATGAGAGCATTACCCAGAACACAGTATAATAAATGCAGTATATTTTTCTTACCTGGCCTTGAAGGAATTCAGGTTCAGCCTTCTATCTGAAAATGTTCTTCTTGGCTTAATAGCAGCAACTGCAAATTTGTACAAATTAATAGAAACATCACATATATCTATACAGGAAAAACCTCTCATTGATTTCTTTTTAATCACAAGAGCTATCACTGAACTTAGGATTTGAAATACATAAAAAGCATACTCAGAACTCTTTCAAAAGTTTGCAATCTGGTTTTTTTCAACTACTAACCAAGAGAAGAAATTCCCTTATAAATTTATGAATAAGGTAATTACACTGTGTGTAATTTCAATCTTGTCAATCGCAGCTGGTTTTTTTCCTCTAGCAGTTGGAATACTCAGAGCTGAAATAGGCAAAGGACCCATGGAGACCACCACCAAGTCTGAAATCCTGTTAAACAGCTAACAATACCAAAACTAACAGACCTTGACAGAATAAGCTCATAAAAAGAAAAGATCAGGGACTAAGCTGTGGGGCATTTTAACTGCCTTTATACATAGAATTCCCTGTACTCTCGGATGACTGACAGAAAAAGTTCTCATTTTCAAGATGCTTCAGTTAGTAAAGAGAGAGAGGATTTAATATCTCACACTTAACATTCCTTTTGTTTCGACTTAATTTTTAAGAAAACCCAAACAAGACAGAGAATTATATTCTACGTCTTCCGCTGCCATAAGAAAAACAAAACAAACCCCAGGAAAATACAGGACACATTTTCATCATTTATGTTTAGGCACAAAGCCACATTGTAACCACATAACAAACCACAACTTCAGGATTATTTCTACAGATTCACTCTTTTTTTTCCCGACTTTACAAAAAGGAGAAGGGCTGCAGTGCCCAGTAGGGTACAACATGGCAGATCTTTTAGATACATGCTCTTAAAACAGAGGAAAAAATTGGTTTAACCACCAGGTAGAATATATGCAAAGTCCCATTTTGATGGCAGTGGTTTCACAGCAAGTGACACTGCTCGTACCGTGCTGTCTCAGGAAGGTTTTTATTATGTTCAGTGTGTTTTACAGGTAACAAGGAAATGAGGACAGATAAAATGGTATGCCAGTTCTTCCTCGTTGTTGCAGGGAGCTGATCTCGAGTAAAATTGCAGAATATACCCATGGCATACACCAAGCAAAGACACCGCTTATTTGGTGTGGCACTCTAAGCCACCTGACTGAACAGATCAAGCTCCCAAGAATATGTTCATGGAAATTTCTCCCATTCCTCTAGATATTGCATATTTGTAACATCATCAAGAAGCGATTCTCATGTCATAAAAACAAAACAAGTGTCTGAACAAAGTGTCCTGTAGCAGCCCAAAATTCCACACTCCCCTGCCAAACCCATCTCTCTACATGGATAACAAAAGACTGAGGATTGCTGTAGAAGTGTTTCCATCAGCTTTCTGCAGAGTATTCAGTAAGTTGTTCCTAGCTATTCCTGTTGCTGCCACAGGCAAAATAAAAAATAAGCAAGGATTTTATCTCCAAAGGATATTTGTGGTAAAAATTTCAAGGAACAGACAGTGCAGAAAGGACTGGCTCTAGAACAGCTGTTTCTCAAGGCCTCACCCTGTAAGCACTCGATGCTCTAATGCTCAGGAAATGCTCAGGTTGTTTTGGATTATGCATTACCTAATAGATCTGTGACACAGACAGTATGAACTGCTACTGCGAATGGGCATGAATAATCATTCCGTGTTTTTCAGCTGATTGTTGTGTAATTTCACTTCCTTAAAAAGAGTATATACTTCATGGATGAGCCCACCCAGGTGCCAGAGAATCTCATTTGCATCAGAAAAGTGGTTTTCAGATCTGTCCTTAGACAAGATCTTCATTATTATTTTATGGTTATATTCAGATCTATTTGCGTAACACAGACATTCAATAATAGAATGTCATCAGTTGCAAACTTTGCTGCCAACATCTGTACTGCTTCTAGCTAAATTTAAAGCACGAAAAAGAGAGGAGCTCCTGGGAAGCTGCCAGCAGTAATGTACTCCTACACTTTAAGCAAATAGTTTGTTTCCTCTACAGGAGACAGATCAATACTCAAGAAACAAACAAAAACAAACAAACAAACAAAAAGAAACTATTAAAAAAAATCAAGAAAAGCTAAAAGTTTAGTCATGAAAATCAGGGTGGAGGAAAAGTGAAAGAGAGCTCCTCATTGGCATTCTACAACTTCTGCAGACCCCTATGGCCCATTAGCTAATTTCTGTTAAAACACAGAGCTCTGGAATGATAAATGCCAGTGGCACTTTTCTAAAGGTTTGTGGTTACTGAAATAAACACGTCCCTGTTCCCAGGACACCAAAAGACAGAAAATTAACCAGAGGTTAACTGGGTCATTAGCTATAGCACAATATAGGTCACTGCAGATTTAATTTCGTTTGTATTCAGCTAAAGAATCAAATACAGCAACCAGTTCTCACAGCAGGAAAGCAAGTAACTTATCAGCATGCTGACGTATCTTAGATACCAGGGCACCATGTCTGTCATGATTCATACCACTTTTAACTGATGTCACATTATTTTGATGAAACAAAATACTGTGTCTACAGCCGCATGCATACAACTTGATCTAAGTATTCAAATACATGCACAAATACTGAGTATTTAACATCACATGCAGTCTGGGGTTTTGACTTTTTTTTAATCCACTGGAAAATATTTAAGTAAGCTTTTCCTCCAAAACAGGGTTGGCAAGAAAGAAGTCAATACACAAGACTTAAAAAAAAAAAAAAAAAAAAAAAAAAAAAAAAAAAAAAAAAAAAAAAGTCATGTGGGTTAAGAAAAAACCCAAAACATTAAGTTTTAATGACTTTGACCAGCACCTAAATAACATACGTAAGTATTTTGTCTCAATACAGTCTCTTATGAACAACATACCTCAGCAGCAGCTCTATCATGAGAAGTCCAATAGTCCAAACACTGCAAGAATTGGCAACACTAAATAAACATTTAGAACTTGTTTGTACCCAACAGATTTGCATCAGTTGCACTAAAGAAGGTTCTGAAAGACTGAATCAATTATCAAGAATTCTATATAATGTATTTCAAACCAGTGGGGTTGATTTTTTTTTTAAGTAGATTGATCTTAAGGCCTTGAAACAGGATTAAATAGAATTTAAAAAAAAAAAAATAGATTAAAGCAACAACTTCAAAACCTTTAATTCTCTGCAGTAACATTTTTATTACAAGTGTGTAGCTTTCCTAAAATTCAGAGACATATAGTACTCACATTAATAACTTATAAACCTAACACTTTTCTTCACTTCATGCAGAGCTACAGAAATGCAGCTCATGAGTTCTCTTGCCAAAACTTGCATCAATATAAGAATTGGGGGGGGGGGCGGGGGAAATCAGTGTTTAACAAAATTCCATTCCATACTATTCAGTCTAGCTTCATAATCACATGAATGTACAATTTCTACAGCACAGGGTTTCTAGAGCAGATGATGTAAATTAGACATCAGAAGAATCACCAAGCAAATCATCTCCCAACACAATATGGTTTCCACACCATATGGTTTAGTGTCATTGTCTGAAATCAGTTTTTCCCCCATCCTCCAACAGATGATGTGGAATGTTCAGTAAAAGCTAAAATTTATAGCCAGCTAAATGTTATTATGCTCCTGAGACATCTTTTACAATACAGTAGTAAATCAACCCATTAAAGACTTCCTGGGAAATTAGTCTATTAAATGCCTCAGCTCTATGCCTACTAAGAGACAAAGAAATCCTTACCCTACCCCAGCTTAACACAACAACCTTCACAATATACAAACACATTCATAGGTCATCAGATAAGCAAGTCTAAATGCTGCTTCTGAATACAAAGTTTACACAGGACTTAGAATATAGTTTTAAATTAACAAGTCTTACTGGTTTTTTAAACTAAGTCCCAATCATTAAGTGTTTTCTTTCATTGGAAATGGTATCTTTCAACCTGCCACCTTTCTAACATTTTTTTTTTCTTTTTCAGCTGTCTTTTTTTCCAAAACAATCTTATCCTGATCACACTTACACACATATCTTCAAGTTAGTTCCCTTCTCTTCGTATCACCTTACTGATCCATACTCAACAAAGAGCTCAAAACTGCAAACTACCACGCAGAAGAAAGCTTCAAGAATCTTTGAAAAGCGCAATCCAAACATAAATTGCCAAGAATTGCTGAAAGAGTAGTACAGGTTCAATTTAGGGAAAACATACATTTATAGGCAAAGAAATACCATCAAGGGTTACTAACTGTGACATGTAAACCCAGTATAACTTGTAGAATTGCTTCTCAGTATCATACCTCTTTACATCTGTATTCTTCTTACATGCTAAAGTGCCTATTATCAGCTGCAACAAGAGACAAAACACTGAGCTTGACAGGTCTCTGTAACTGCCTTGGTGTGAGAATAAGAATACTGGATTAGGCCAGGGTGTTACTTACCTGCAGTGGCCCAGCACTATCCTTACTTTTGAGATTCTTAAACAGGTATATTTTAAGTAGACCAATAAAACACACACAAAGTTATTTTCCAATTTCTGCTGATACAAACTCAGGTACTCCAGTGTACTTCAAAATATGTTTTCACCATCTTCAGTACATGCATGATAACATTGCTTATAAACCCACCGCCAAATAAAGTCTCGAAACAGATATGCAACATCCTTGGCCTATTCAGTATGGTAGAAACTGATAAAGTTGTGCCCCCCAACTACATAAACATGAAGATAGCTAGGAAAGTAGATCTCTCTCTTCTTTTTTTGTCATTTAAAGAGACTAACTACTTGGAAATTGTCACACAAGTTTTTCTAAAAAAGGAAAAGACAAATCACAGTACTCAAGTAGAAGTCTGACAGATCAGAAGAATTTGCAGCAAACTGCATTGTACTGGAAGGGATTTTTAGCTCAGCCTGGCATCTTCTACAACTTACCATTAATAGGATTACTGTAATATCATTATTAAATCCTACTTCAGAAATAAAACAAGTTCCTATCTACACTAAATAATTTCATCTTGGAACTCCATTCGAGGCTCCTACCACAAAGAACAGCTGACATCTTCTGCAGAGGTTTCCACTTGAAGTACAGTAACTTCTCTGTGGTTTCTACAGAATACACGCTAACAAAGGAAAGAAGATAATACAGAAAAAGTTTAACATTTTTTTCTTTAATGACAGATAATATAATAGAAAAAGTAAAGTTAGACTATTTCCTTCAGAACACAGTGCAACACTGGAGATACATTTAACCAAGAGGAATCACACACTCTCCCTAAGGCTACTGTAAAACAGAAACAATCTGGGATCAAAGGTTCAAAGGAAGCTACTTCCCCAGTTGATGATCTTCCCTTCCATGTCACCCCAGTACAGAAGATGAATACAACAAACAGTTTGAATATACTGTTTTGCAGTATCAGGGTCTATTCTAGGTTATAACCTTTCTAGAGGTAGCAGGAGATCACTAAAAGGTAAATTAATTTACAGAGGACAATATTTTTGCCTTTCACGGCCCCCCGGCCCATGTCCCCACAGATGATGATTCACTTCTTCTGATTGATTCCTCTACTGGAAACATTTCTTCAGCTTGTCAGAATAGTGAAGTACAGGACTACACAATACAATTTTCTGGGAAGCTGACATACACGCAAACATTTCATTTTAATTGACTTGAACTTAATAAGCTTAGTTTGTGTTGTGCAAAATAAAACTAGATGGTTAATTTTCTCACAGCTTATAAAAAAAGGGGTAGGAAATAGAAATCAAGAGTATAAAAACTGGTATGTTGTGGTTCAGTATATTAAAATCCTGATCTGCTAATTGTGAGACTTTTCTCACCAGAAAATAAAAATTAAGACTATGATCAAGAGTCAAATTAACCAAGTCACTGAGATAAATCCAGAGATTTTTTTAAAAAACTCAGACCAGACGTTTGAAAGACATTTAACTGTCCTTACCTATGATGCTTTCAAATTTTATTTTAGGTTTGGTTTGGGTGTTTTTTTTTTTTTAATTCAAAAGCACAAAATTTGAAAAATTTGTTTAATACTACACCATATAACTACACTGCAGTCCTTAGGATTAGTGACCTATGTGCTAGAAACCAGTGCCAACAAGATATTTAAGTTCATGTTGCTATGCACACATGTCTATAAGGATAATCAGCACACTGGAAAATTCTGACCTTGGTTTAGGTTTGTTTTAAATCAAAACCACTTTGCAACAGTGGTTTCCAATGGATGTCAGATGCTCAACACCAACCATCTTGTTCTAAGAGGCTGCCTATAGTATGTTTATTTAGTAATGCAGAATGGCATCTAACTACACACTAGCTGATGAGGATGAAACTGCTTAGGATACAATAACATGTAAATCAAGAGCTCAAATTTAGTGTTAATAGCTTCTCTGCTCCTGATATAAAATTTCCTTACTGCGTAGTCCCCATTAAATTTCTTCACACCTGTAATTAAACCAAGGGACTAACTTAGCTTTATCCACCACAGTAGTCATGGAATACTTTTGATAGTTACAAGTTAAATCTTCCAGTAATTCTTAATCTTTTTTAAATTAAATATAACTGTTCTTTTAATTGCTTGTAATGTCTCCATTCCTGCAGACTGGCAAAAAAAAATCAAGGTATCTGAAAATTATTTTAGTAATTTTGAAAATTACTAACTATCAAGGCTGCCTGGTTCTTTTCAAACTGCAGCCATATTACAAGATAAAAGCACGATGAACTCACAGTTTAGTTTTATTGTTTGATAGCACAGAAACTTCAGCTGTACTTTTAATGACACTGGCTGAAATATAATACTGTCACACTTTAGAATGTTGGTGCAGAAGCTATAAAATATACTTTAAATTGTACTAGGTAATAAGCTACTCTAAATTCATCACATTGTTGAAGCCTTTACATTCTGTAGCTAGTGACGTTAGTTCTCCAACGTGACACTACAAATCCTTACTCTGCTAAAGACAGGAAGGGTAAAAGTCATAAGGATTATCTGAAACTAGATTAAGCCTTTCCCTAAAGCCTTCCCTAAATCCATGGTTAATGCATTCACCAATTAAACACATAAGATAGTATTACATGTAGCCATCTGATGGTAAAGGACTTAACAAGTGACCTAAAACCATTATAAATGAAAATGTAAGACACTACCAAAATTTTCCAGAAGATTACAAGAGGAGCAAATTGAGACTACAACACTTTTCTACAGTGGAGTGCTGGACTACTTGCCTAACAAAACCAGGACAAAACCCAATTCAACATCAGTGCCTGAACAAAAGGAAGACACCAACACATGTATTAAGTACGTAAAACAGTCTCCAGCTTTTTTTACAGAGGTGAAAATGAATCCTCCATTGCTTAGAGGGGAACATTTTTGTCTTGCCATAGAAGAATTTCCAAAAGAATATTTACATTTTTCTACAACCTGCAATTTTCTCATTTGTCAGGGCCCAAAGACCTTTACTGCACACAGAATGTTTGCAAATATTTAATCATCATTTTACCAAACAAATGTCGCAGTTTGAATTAAAAAATCAATTAATATTGCTGATGCTGCTAATTTAACACCATTAATGTCATACTGTTAACAGCTACAGAACCCACAGGATCTTGTATTGTATCTAAGGTTGGCTCGTTGCAAGTCTGCTCTCCAGCAGACAGCACTGAGAAGATAACCCATGCAAATATCACAGGCAAGGTAATGCAATAAAATTTTTAATGAGTGCTTTGATCTTACAGTTAGACTATCCGATGTGTGACTAAAGACCGACCATTAGACAGAGATTTAGATGTACTAATTAGAACTCATTTATCTACTCTTACAGATGCCTCCACTTTCATCAGTGTGCTATGATCTGGAGCAGTTGGAAGACCCCCAACTGAACCACAGACACCATTGCGTCATGATACTGCTAGATATCCAACAAGAGATGAAGATTTACCCAGTGAATTAGAAGGCAGAAGACACATTGCAGTGTTGTCTTTGATGGCAACCAGTGTCTCACACTTCTGTATGCGCAACTAAGTTACATTTGGTGAAGTAATTTGTCTCTGCACATATTATCTATGAGAAAAAGCTTTCTAAGAGCAGAAACATATAATTTTTCTCTAAACCACTCAAGTCTTCCACACTGACTACTTCTCCCTCTGATAAAGAATGGATGACATAAAGGAGTCCAGTTATTTAGGAAGTCCTTCAAATGATGCTGTACTGTAATATAAGGGAAAATAAAAAAATAAGTACTAGTCTTCTAATCATGCGCCTACAAAGTATTTGTTGTTGAAGTAATGAAACTTCACTTCTTAGGATTTGGGTACCTTAACTTTCTTTAGAAGCAAGCTGCAATTTCCCAGACTGCATATTTCAGCCACAGAAGTAAAATGTATGAGTTTAGGATTCTTATATTAAAATTACAAAAACAGAGCAAAACCCTACTCTAAAGCACATTCCTGTCCTTTTTGATTTGTGTTCTTTCTGTTCACAGAAAGGCAGAAACTCTGGGGTAACATGCAGGGATAACATTGCAAAAAAAAGATGCATAAAGAACTTCACACCATTAGCACATCAACAGCAAAGACAGAATCCAGAAGAAAAATATTAAAACTATAAGCAGACCTAAGAAAATCTATATAACAGGTCAATTGATCAGAACATCCAGACACCAAAAACCTGTAAGGTATTTTCATTATTCCATTTCCAGACTGAAAACAACATCCACTTCTGACACAACTCAGCATCTAATTTTTAGGTGCACAATCTCCCTTTCCCAAATACTCCTCAAAATCACGAGTTCTTATACACAGCAATTTAATATACTAAGCTGCAGAGTCATAATCAATGACTCAGTTACGGAGATCATCAGAACTGTCAGATCACAGTAGAAACACACTGTTTACAAGGCTTCCTACCTCACCGAACAGTAATTCAAAGTTTCCACTGACTGCTGCCTAAGTTTTTAGTACAGCACGTTATTTGCCACTGCCTAACAGACTGACCATGGGCAAGTCACTTCCCCCGCATCTCAGCTCCCCACCTGACAGCCCGTCCTCCGCTCCACACCGAGCGCCGAGACCGAAACTCGGTAATTACTCACTACAAGCGGCTCTGCATCGATGAAGCTGGAATAAAGGGAGAGGGGGAACGGGGCTTTCCCCTCACCTACAGGTGATAAAAATTCCCGCGGCATGGATTCCGTCTTCCACCCGGGGAAGAATCCCCCCAGCCCTTCCCCATTTCCCAGGCGCACCGGTTAGACCGGAGAGGAGGCAGCTCCGGCTCCCGGCCCCGAGCGCCCTCAGGGCCTCGCGCCCTCAGGGCCTCGCGCCCTCAGGGCCTCGCGCCCTCAGGGCCTCGCGCCCCGCCGCCGCCGCAGTCCCGGGGGCCCCGGCCGACTGCGCGCGGATGAGGCGCCACTCGCAGTCCCGCCGGGCGGACACTCACGGGCGCTGGAGCCGTGAGAGGCGATCAACGTTCCGGAGCGGAGGTGGTCTCGGCACCCCGGAGGGAGGCGAGCGAGCTGAGGGCGCTGCGCTCCCGCCGCGGAGCCGCCACTGCGGCGCGACCGCCCTTTCCCGCGCCGCTGGCCAACGCAGGCCGCACCAGGACCCGGGAGCCGGCTTGAATCATCTGTTGCGAGGCGCCTCCCCCAGCCCTTTGCCGGGGGCTCCCGCCCACGCGCAGCCGAGGAGGGGGAGGCCTGCGGGGAGCCTGCAGCCCCTGCAGGGCGCGCGTCACCCTGGGCATCTCCGGGGCTGGGGCCGTGCCGCGCCTCCTTTCGCCCCCTAAGAATCGCCCCGTACCAGGGCCGGCGCTTCTCTCTTAGCGCTCGGCTCCCCTCACGGCGGGCTGGGCGTTCGCCTGGACAGCCGCCTCAGGAGTGCCAGGTGGGGCAGCGAGAGGGACGGGGATGCCAGGGAGCAAGATCTGCATATGGGACTTCTCCTCTGGTGGGCAGGCGATAAAGTCCCGACCTGATAAAATTTTTGCACTTCCCAGCCAATAGCTGGAATTTTCCACGTGGAATGTTTCACGGAGAAATCGGTCTCGTCCTGCTTCAGTGTCAGAAACAGGGCTAAAATCTGTCTGTGTTTAGATTTAGACACCTCTTGTAAGCAAGCTCTCCCAAAACAGTCAAGTCTCTTTCACTATTTAGCGGGTTTGAGTTTTAGCCTTTCACGTTCCCAGACGGAGGGTTTTCCCCACAAACATGAGGACCATCTATGTGCCCAGTCCTTTATTTTGGGTCTCCACTCCAGACAACAGTAGTTGAGATACAGTGCAGGTGTAGAATTTCACAATAGCAGAGCAATAGTTCTGTATTATTGATACCATTCTGTATAGTTTCGTATTAATTTCCTTGTTACAGACCTTTCTCTGATCATGCTTTTTAACCAGGTGCCTATGTTTCCTGTTGATCCTGCAGAGAAAATACAGGGACTGAGACACTAGCTTTATTCCAGCAGGTTCTAGAGTAATATTTTTAGGAAGTCATGTCAAGAAAAAGATGCAAATTTATCTCAAATTGCAACAACTTAAAGTTAAGAAAATAATCTTGAGATTCATGCTGTGTGAAGGAAAAAAGGTGCATTTCTTTAATGGGTTAACAACACAAGTTCTAATTTTGTATTTTTAATATATTTTTGAAACTCTAAAATTCTTGTTTCTCACTAGAACAGTATCAAATTACACATTTAAAACCAGAGTATGGGCCAGTCACAATTTGCAGGACTTGAGGATTTGATGTAGAGTCAGATTTATGATGGGGTGAATGTCAAAGGGTCAAAATAAGCTCGATAGTCTTGCATTTAAATTAATCATAAATTAAATTAATCATACATCCTTTTATTATTAAAAAAATATTATTCCTGGAAGCCAACCAGCTGTATTTTTATACTAATTCTGTTATGACATAGCTTGTGAGTGGTTCAATGTGTTACTCCAAACAGACACTTTCAAAGATGGGATCTATTTCTCACACACTAAGAAAGTTTTATCATTGCATTAAAGGGGCTCAACACAGCTGAGCTTTATCTTATTGTTACAAAAGAAGTCTAAAAAGTACACAAAATTAGGTGATTACGATCTTTCTTGCAATTTCATCCAAACGGATGAAATTTTGTCCTCAACATGCATGTGTAATGCCTCTTTATCTGAAGGGATGTTTTGTTATTACATGATATTTTTAAGAAATTATTTCTATATAGTTACAATTACCAGAATGATAAATTGGCTAGTGAATCTTCCATTAATCTTACAAAGCTATTCTTAAGCCTAAGTTATTCCCATATATATTCTAATCAAGACTGATCATAATAATTTTGTGAGATATTATGTCTAACATTAATGCAAGGTTTTGTCTTATTACTTTAAGAATGTTATTATTGATTTTATTATTAATATATAGAAATTCCTTCTAACACCTTAAACAAATTGACCTAGGTACCAAATACATGCATGAAAAAGTGGAGAGCAAGCTGTCATCATATATGAAAGACAAAGGATGGTTGGAAATAAAACTACATATAGGCACACAATTGACCTCTGAAACAGTGAAAACACAAATAACTTGTTCAATTGTACAAGAAATCTTGGCAAAGTCTAAAAGCATAGGCAGGTAAGTGTATCTCAGTCCACTGCTATAATAAACAATGCTGGTAAATAGAAAAACTTATGTCTTAAGTCTCAAACCAGTATTTCTTTATTGAGTGGTTTAATTTACAAAATGACTGCAACAAAGGCAGTTGCTTACCTTTTTCGAAATATGTATTCTTTCTGCTTGCTAATTACCCTTTTATTACTTTTTGTATGGATTAACAATATGACAAATTCTGAATGCATACACCATACATGTATGTCATGGATGTTAATAGGGAAAGATCAATTTAGGCTTTTTCTTCTGTATTTTTACTTGCCTCTTCTTGGAACGTGACCTTGGGCAGTTTGCTGAACTTGTAAATCATTCTTTCATCTGTGAAATCTGGGATCTTGACTGATCTTCAAGTCAGACTTGAAAAAGGGCACTCTATTAGTAATAGTATTTCATTAATTTATTTAGCTATAAAAAATTAACTACTAAATAACATATTTGAATATAGACATTTGATCATTGTGCGTCATAACATATGGCAATATGTGCTGCAGTCCAGAAAGCCAGCTGTATCCCAGGCTGCACCAAAAGCTGGGTGACCAGCAGGTCAAGGGAGGTGATTCTCCTCCTCCACTGCTCCTCTGGGATTCCACCTGGAGTACTGCATCCAGCTCTGATGCTCCCAACACAAGGAGGTTGTGGACCTGCTGGAGTCCTTCTGGAGACAGACTGGGAGAACTGGGGGTGTTCAGCATGGAGAAGAGAAGACTCCAGGGAGACTTTAGAGACCCTTCCACTCCTTAAAGGGCTCCAAGAGAGCAGGAGAGTGACTTAGGACAAGAGGCTGGAGTAACAGGACAAGGGGGAATGGCTTTCCACTGACGGAGGGCAGGATTAGATCCATATTAGGAATAAATTCTTCCCTCTGAGGGAGGTGAGGCACTGCCACTGTTACCCAGAGAACCTGTGGATACCCCATCCCTGGAAGTGTTCAAGACTTGGCTGGATGAGGGTTTGAGCAACCTGGAAGTTGTCCCTGCCCATGGCAGAGGGTCTGGAACAAAATTATCTGTAAAGTCCCTGCCAACGTAAACCATCCTATGATTCTAGGACAACAGCATTTTCTCCTTTTCATTCTAAGCAATATTTGGCAGTCTACAGAGTATAAAGTAAGGTTTAAAATCTAGGCAGTGTTTTTGTCAAATATAGTAAACATCTTAAAATCATCAAAGATCCTTTGTGAAAATCTTTTAGAGAATAAGCCTTTTCTTCCTTTGTTAAGCAATGCATTAACATTGTGTGCAGAGGAAAAGCTGCAAGCAATTATAGTTCAGGAGACCAAAGATGGAGGATGAACACGTTTCCTCAGGGTTCACCATGAAAAACACTCTATCCCTGAAAAACTTGGTTTTCTTCGCAAAACATTATTGCAGTGCCTAGTTATGGGAGTTCAATGACATGAGGATCTGGTACCACTAAAAAAACTATTCAAAAACTATTTTGGTGTGTTTTCCAACACACATTTTGTGTGTGTAGTAGGTGTTCATTAATGCAATAAGCTGAGAAAACACCATCTCTTGCCATTCCCACACTACATGTTTGCCCTAGGAATTTTGGTTTTATGGTTGTGTGCATGTTGCTTATAGTTATACTGTAATTTTCTTTTCTCATCTTTTCTTTAAGCAAAGCTGAGAGAAATGTTATCTAATAGAGTGATGCTTTCAGCAGAGTTAAAAATATTGATATACATTAGCTGTTATAATCAATTATTTTAATACCTAATGTCTATGAAGATCCATTAACCTTAAATCAATCCAACAAATCTGATTGTTCTTGCCAATTTCCCATTTACAAATAAAGATATATCAAGTTACATTAATAGCATCAGTAATTAAGGTGTGAAGGTAAAAGCAAGCCCTAAGATCCAAAGTGCAAGCTTGGGCCATGGATTTAGTTCCAGATCTTGAAGCAGGCTGTTCTCTGAAGTGAACCAGCTGAAACAATACAAGTGGAACTCAGCATGTGAGTGCAAAAACAAAGTTTTAATTTCAACTCACCTCTTCCTTCCTAGTGGTAAGAAAAAAAACAAAAAACAAAAAACAAAAACAAACAAACAAAAAAAATCATCCCTGGAACTGAAGAAACCAGTCAGAAACATACCTTGGAGCCTTAGTCATAAAGAAGTTGCTTTGTTATAAAGACAAAGCAGATTTGTGGGAATGTTGCCACTTTTTATAAAGTGTCGAAAGCTAGGATTTTTTGTTGTTGTTTTTGGGGTTTTGTGTTTGTTTTTTGGGGTTTTGTTTTGTGTTTTGTTTTTTGTTATGTGCTAGTGATGACTCAGGAACTGTTATGAAAATGAATGTGCTATTTCAAATGTGTCAAGATATAGCCTAGATTTAGACAGTGTAGCGTATTTGCCTAAACAAACAAATTCATCTCTGAAGCTGCAGAACTGATACCAGCTGAAATGTCATTTAGCTGCTGACACTAGTGAGCAAGCGAAAACATGGATAGGCAGTGCTAACTGCTGAAAATACCAGTGGATGTTAAGTTCCTACCCCACAGGGCCATGTCTTCTGCTGGCAAACAACTGTATTTGTAAGGGGAAGGGGAAAACCAGAAAAGAAACAATAGCAAGAAGAGATACAAGAACTACATAAGGAAATAGCTGTCTAAACTTCAGCATGTAATATAGTGTATATTCAATTCCAAGATGAGTCTTTCTGTGTAAACACAGCTACCAAAACTGTGAGGTTTTGCATGTTTGATAACTGGTAACTGTTAACTTCAATCTCATGTTTCCTATCCCCTTCCTCAGAACACATTAAGGGTAGTGGATTGTCACTCCAGTGCTAACAGGAAGTGTTCAGCAATAACAATCTGTAGCTTTTAGAGCACTTTTCTGTTGCAAAGGGATTTGCAACCACCGATGAATTCATCAGTTCTGTGTTCAGTTTTGGGGAAGCACACTATCTCTGTATAGTTGGGCTTTGTTACGGGTCCTGAAGATTGAAGTGTGCTGTGAGTTGGATGAGTGAGCAAGTGCAGAGAGGCAGTACTGGGGTGATAGCTGCTGAAAGCATGCTCTTTGGATAGCTACAAAGAACATGCTTCACAGTAGCTGTAAATCTTTGCCTTTCTTGAGGTGTGAGATGATACACAGAGGTAAAAAAAGCCTCCTTCCACAAGTTAGATTTCTCCTTTGATGTGTTACATATAAAGGCAAGGTAGCTGTGCTGACAGAAGGATGAGAATCATCAAGTTCCTTCTGCTACCCACTCATGCTCACAAAATTACTTTTTTGACTTTCTATGTCTTTAAAATCATCACTTGCTGTATTGGTTTCTACATTTAACCTAAAATGGATTTTATTTTAGACACAATCCCTCTATAACATGGAGTCTGTCTTTTCAGTCCAATTCATCAAGATGAATCCACCTGTCTGGATGCATTCACTTACACCAACTGTCTTCACTTTAGGTAAGAATGGGAGTCCTTGGCTTTGTACCTTTTACAGCTTCTGTCTTAGAACACTGATTGTGCCTTTTTCAGCGAGTAGCCTAAGTGATCTGAATGATATGTATCCAAAAGTTACCCTTTTAAGAGCCCATTTACAAGTTGTTGGTAACTAAACGAAATTTCTTTATTTGAAGCACATAGTACAGTCATGGACTTAAGTGCACATAGTTAGAATGGAACGCTGGCAGTGAGGCTGTCTGAGCAATTGCACGTATCACATGTCAGTTTTGATACAGTACTGAATCGGGCAGATTGTTACAGAACGTGTTTTTTTCAGGATTTGGGTAGAAGACAGCACCTGAGACATTTTAGTAAGACTAGTATTTTTTTTTTTCCTATCTCCAGTATGTTGAGGAAAGGCATCTTGAGGAGGAATACATGAAGTCTTTTCATTGGGGAAAAAGAGACAGAGGGAGGAAGTATTTCATATAGTTTAGAATTCTCTGCCAAGTTACTTGCTGTAGAAGCTTCTGCAGGGACACTTCGTAAGCAAAATTTCCTTGGACTCTAGTAGGGGACTGAATACTTTTGTAAAGATGTGCAGCTTTACATTGCAGGACAGTGTTCACATTATTTACTGTGAAATGGCTGGCTGCCTGCCAAACTGAAAAAAACATTCCCTTGCTAGCATTTCAGCTGAAGAAAAAAAATGGTAAAATAAATACTTCAATATTGCTCTATTACAGTATTTAGACTCTACCCTTCAGACAGAAAAAAATGAAATTTATTACATCAATAAATGACCCCCTAAAGAACTGAAAACTGCCAGGGCACTCTGTCTCCTTGATTCTAATGAAGTTTTGCAATTTCACCAAAGTCACAAAGTTGTGATTGTACCGATATGTCATGCCTGTACATACGTATACAACGTATATGGATAAGTGAAATGCTTTAATTGAATTTGTAATGGGAAAGATCAAATAATCCCATAAAATGTGGTGCAGATCTCATGATTGATGATTTCATTTTGAACAAGGCAAGTTAAAAATGAGACTAAGAGCAGACAGATCTCTGAAGTTACTCAGTCTTGCATTTACAGATTGTGCACAAATCTAATACAGTTCATATGGGTTGAATGTGCATAAGGCATATTTCTGATTACAAGTCCATGGATTTTTCCTATTATTTGTGTATTTCTAAAGTAATGTCAATCGACAAAAATGCAATTTCTTCATTCTTAAATGCCGGAGGAATTTAACACAGTTGTCCCTGGGAAATGTTTCCATTGGTATTTGGAGGTTGTATTTCACTTATACAGTGGTACTACAGGTACACTGGTATATTAATCAGTGGATCTGTAGTTTGCAGATGAAGAACAGTAAGGCTGTGCTGTTAAGGCTTTAAGTCAGCTCCAAGTTTCACTCTTCACCAAAAACAAACACTCATTGGTTTACTGCTGTCTTCAATCACACATGTTAATTTATACCGTATTTAAACATTTTCTTCATGTTTCCTGTTCTACATCTAAAATATAAAGTAAAAAGTATAACTATATGCTAGGCTGCACAAATATACATTTGTAAATATTAAGAGAAGCAGGAACCATTGTGAGAGATTAACTTGATGATCTGGCACCTTCCTTTTCTGGTTATATGGCAAATTTTTCACTGGTTACCACTGTCTCTACTCTGGTAACTGTTCAATACCATAGATACGGTTAGGCAGTATTTTACTTGCATATGCCATGTGTGTTTCTATGTAATGAGCCTTAAAATCAACCACTCCCTTTGGGACAAGCAGTTTGAATCACAGTCACACCTGGATATAGCTGCTAGCCTTTACTACTTAAAAATCTCTAACAGAATTGCCATTTTCTTTATTGATTTAATATCTGGACTCAAACCAGACCTGCACCAGTGAGATACATGTCAGTATGTATGAAGACAGATTTTGAATCTTCAGGGTCTCAAAGACAGTTGACTTGAAAGTACTTGCTTATGTTAGGCAACAAAGAATACATATGCAAAAAGCAAAATTTCTTTTCCATTTTATTCTTCTCAAATATAGTCACTGAATATATTCTTATATATACTTTCTTTATGTTGTAGTTTTCCTGAACAATATGCATGTGTATAAGCTTGTCTTTTATTGAAGGATGGACAAGTGGTGGGCTGAGGTCAAAGAGCTTTAGATATAAATTGGATTGTGAAGCATACAACAGGTATGAGTCACAAATGAGACATCACAGTAAGATATCCTTCATTGCGCATAACCTTACTTTATGTAGAAAGCAAGTGTACAGTCCCATGCTGTGCTCTTCTTGCTGCTTGGCATGTTGGCACAAAGCACAGAAATAATAAACAATTTCAACTGTTTTCTTCTTACAGAAAGAAATTCTGATTTAAGAAATATATGCTCCCATGACAGTGACATCGCATGCTGCAGCTCTTAACTGTATGAATTCTCGGGGTTTGCCTTTGCATTTTGTATTGACAGAGTAGAGAAATCTGAATGTGTGCATGAAGGGGGAAGGGACTGAGCTGTGCAGCTTCTAGGAAGAAGGAGCAGCTAATGAGGATCCCACACAGAGATTTTCATTATATGGTTCTTAGGAGAGAAACTATATTGTGGAATAAATACCCAGGCCATCGTTTGATTTTTAACTCATTCATCACTAAGATGAAAGCCTGCTGAAGTAGATGGACATTTCTCAGAGTGAAAAAATGGGTTCTGGTTTTTGCAAAAGGATTGAAATTTTGTCTGGAAAGTCCATTGAAGCAGGAGTATTTTTTTATTAAGCAGATTTTACCAGATAGTGTCCTTTTTCAATATATGGTATCATACAAATTATCCCCCAAAAGTTATATAGCAAAAGATAGTTTAACGTGCTTGGAACAGCAGCTGTAAGGATCATGATCTTCACAGGCAGAATGTAAACATATATTTGTAAGTATTTGTAATAATGTTTATTTCTATACTGTGATGGTATAAGAAAGAATAACTGCAGAATATATAAAATTGCCATGTGTTGTTTGCAACCTGAAAATGTGTGGGAACAGAGACCTCCCAAGACAAGAGCTTTGACATCCACACATTCAAGTTTGGCCTTAAAATACATGAATCATGATGTTTTGGCTACTGAATCATACAAGATAACAAGCAAAGACAGTGCAAAGGGATTGAAGAATAACATTACCTAAAGCAGTAATGATTTAGAAAGAAAATTCAAATTATTTCCTGCCATTTGGTGCCTGGGTTATTTTTTGGGTTTGATTTTTCTGGGCTGTTACATGTTTGTGAGGCTTTCTAGATTTTCTTTTAATCATCAACAAAACATCTTAAAATTTCCTAAATTAATTTAGGATAACTAGCTGAGAGTTATCATTTGAACTTTCATCCCATTGCTTGATCACACTGGTTTTATGTTTATTTCACTTATTTCTTAGCACAATGCATGAGAGACCTGAATATGAAGGAGAATTTCTTATAAATTGTATTATATTCTTTTTATTTGCAGCTGTTGTGTTTCTCACTTTGTGATTACAACAGGCAAATAGTGTGGACAAAAACGAGTAGGCACATATAAAAAAATCACAGATTCTGTCTTTGTTCTGTTTGATTGTAAAACTCAAAAGTCAGCTCTCAGTTTTTATCAGCTGCAGTGGAAATTTCTAAGTGTGGTCATATAACCTAACAGTGAACCTGGAAAATATTGATTATGACTGATTGCATATGCATTTTTGTTTTACCTTCTTTTATTATTTAAAGAATTAATCTTAAAGTCAGCCCTTCCTTTTTGTGTAGCACATAGTATGCCCTTTTAATGTTGGGTAATACAGAGTAACACACATGAAACATAATTTAAAAGCTTTTGCAGATGAAGTTTCCTACTTTCTGGGAAGGAGCAGCACAGATAGCTATACTGACTATTGGTTTTAAGTCCACTTCACTCTAGAGTTCCTATGTCTGGTCTTCCAGTTACTCTGCTATTTGCAGCTGTATGAGTTATGCATATATCTGGATACAGTCTTTTGAGAATAACAAAATGCTCAGTATGACTAATTGCCAGAAATCTCCTAGGGGCTTTTCCTCACTATCATCATGGCATGCAAAACTCATTCAATCCAAGGAAATCTCTACTTGTTTAATGTACATATTGTTTATTCCTTATAATAAATGTATGTACTTTCATTCTCAGATTATCATTAAAGAAACCACCTCAATTGTGCCAAATACAACTGGGAATTTCTGTTTGAGAACTTGTGCATGTTCTACTATGTTAGAAGAATAAAATTTTGTGTAGGATTTTCAATTCTTTCTCCCACCTCCCCAAGGTTTTGTTTTTCACCCATATGCAACAGGATCCTTTTATTGCTTAGAAATTGATGCTGCTGTATAAACAATAAGCACACAGACTAGCCTCATAATCAGAGAAATCCACATGTGTTTTATTTCTTACCTATAAAATCATCAGACTCCTTTAGGTGTTCACAGGAGACAACACTTTTAGATATTTTAAAAGAGTTCAGGCACATTTTCTTCTGGAATATGGGTGATGTGATTTGCAATGGATTTATTTAGACGTTGCATGTTCCATTTAACTCATTCTAACCTTAATATGCACCTAATAATTTTAGAGACAGTGAAAAACATAGAATTCAAAAATCCATATGAAAAGAATGGCATGGGAGGACAAAAGAAAGGCAAAATATGAATAAGTGGACAGAAAAAAAAATAGAAAGTTTGCTAAAAGAAATAGAATCCTTGAATTTGCTTATTCTTTCCCTGCTATTAACTAGATTTATGCAAGGTCACTGCTCTACCTGCCTAGTTGCAGGAGATGAGGAACTGAGGGAATTCTCTTTGTTGTGATGGTAAAGCGAGACACGTGCTCATTCATATATTCTAAAATTAAAGGGCTGGTTCTTGCATACATTTCACCTGACTGCGCCCTCTGCTACTGCTCTCATTTGGGCTTTGTATCTGGCGCTCTGTGTAGGGAATCTGTGTGCTGGGAATTTGTGTTCTTACTCTTGGATACAGTTTCTTTAGGTCTTTGTCCCACAGACTGCTTGCTTGTGAGTAACTGCCTCGGAACCTCAGTCTGTGACATTACTGAATGTTTCCTTCGTGCATGTAGGAAACATCTGCAGGTGTTCCCTGGTTTTGGGGGGTTTTTTATGTGCCGAAAGTAAATAGCAAGTACAAAATGCTGCGAATTCCCTTTCCTGGTTCTTTTGCCAAAGAAAGGAGAGAAGATTACGTGAGAAGTGAACTGTTACAAATCTATTTTAAAATACAGCTGAGTACATTTACATCATGGATTTGCAAAACAGAAATTAATTAACTGCTTTGTATTCTGCTAGTATGGGCAAAGCTTTTTCTTCTATTTTTGAATTAAAAAAAAAAAAAAAAAAAAAAAAGAAGGAAGGAAGAAAGAAGACCTCTGTTCTTGACCTTGTTCATTGTTAGCATCTGCAAAGTATACAGTGTACACACTTAATTCTTACATGGAGCTGTGTCTCAGTGGTTTGTTTGTGGGCATTGTTACTAATACATCCTTGTATTTAAGTTAAAATAAATCAACAACATAAAGATAAAAAACAACCAGATTAAAAGTTGTGTGAACCCTGATGTTCTGAGTGCAAAAAGAGCCAAATGCTGTTTGCGGAAAACCAATGAAGCACAAAATACAGCAGCATGTGTTCCTCCCTGTGTGCATTATTATCTCTCACACATTATCTGAGGCACCCCATCTTGCACAGTGTGTGGCTGAATAACCCCCTGCTGCTGAGTGGATTCATGCCTGCTGTTCATTTTTGAAAAGTAATTTTGTACAATTATCCTGCTAAATATTGATAGCTTTCACCACTCCAGCCACGGCTAATTAAAAGACACACTGTGTAAAATTTTAATTAGGATTCATGTCAAGGTGAAGAATGATAAAAAGAAAGAAAAAAAAGAAAAAAAAAAGAAAAAAATGAGGGGAAAAAAAAGAAAGATAAAAATAAAACCCGTTGGCATTTGTGGGGGGATTTTATTTGTGACCTGCTGGTTTGCTGTTGAGCCTCTTTTTATCCTCAGATTTACTTCTCCTCCCAGGTTGTTCTCAATTCCTGATCTGAGGGTATGGAAGGAAAGAGTTCCTAGTGTGAGCCTGTATTTTCAGTAGAAAATACATTCTCAGTAGAAGGTTATATGTTTTCCACTATGTTGGTTGCTATCCCTTCAATTGCACAATAATGACTGCTGGAACCAGGCACTTCCTGGGGATTGATGGCCACTCTGCTGGAACCTTGGCCCCAAGGAAGAGAATTCAGTCATTAACTTCAAATATGCTTCATTCATATTCTATACATTGGTTTTGGTTATACGTGTAAGAAACAATGCTCACTTTTTAAATTTCAAATATTTATTAAACCTTAATAAAATGCAACAGAGGACTGAATAAGGAAAAATTACAGCACTGGGAGCATGGGACTAAACTGCCATGTGCTCACCCACAAAATGGCTGCTCCACCTTTTTATACACTTGGTGTTGCATCAGATAACCCTAACCCCTCCTAAAATCCATCAGTCGACTCTTCTCTGCCATCCATTGGTGGAGATCACTTTCTTACATCTCAATTGCAGGTCAGGTGTTGCCATGCTGCACCTCTTAGTAACAAGCCAGCCCTCCCCGAGTGCCCCAGCTACCAAGGCCATCCAGTGACAACAAGACGAGGGAGAGGGGAGAACATACTATAATAACATAACTAGACATCTATAAAACTTCTCTTAACATACACATAATATTCATCTCTTAATTATGAGAGCCAACCATCGCATCACTCATCTCTAACATACATAAGTCAAAATAATCATTAAAGGGTAATATGTGTGAGAGAGGGAACGAACACTTATTTTAAGTTACATGGCCCACATTATTTGATTTGCTTGAAAATAGAAAAAATTATGTCAAATCTATAGGCAGATATTTCTCATGAAGCAATGTGTAAAATTTGAGGCATTCGGTTGTTATGTGTCAGCTGCACGGAAGCTTTGAAAGCGTTTTCAGGCTTCTCTGTTAATCTTAAAATTTAATGCATGCAAGTTCTAATTAAAAAAAAAATAATGGAAAAGGAATGAGTGTTTCCACCAAGGGTAATTTAAATTCAAAAAGCCACTTACATTGTGTAGTGAAATTTATTTCTGTTTGGAGGTTGACTTTGTCTCCTTCACCACTCTCCATATTTGAGACAATTGCATTTATATGTTAGACAATTACGAGTGTGTCCTTTATACAAGTAATTTCCTCCAATGCACTGAAATAACATTACTTAGTGTTAACTTTCTAAGACTGACACTTACTGAAGGCACTGCTAAATTTTTTTTTTTTTTTTTTCCCCTCACCCATTACTAACAGACTACATTATGGGCTTTCTTCAGTAAGAAAGGTTAAAACTCAGCAGGACTTGTCGTCATGGACAAAACTTTGGATCTTAGAATGGTAATGAAAGCAACAGTTGGCTACAGCTGAGCCTTTTGGCATCATGTCTTTTCAATATATCATATCTACAGAAGGGGCAAAGTAAAACAAAAAAATTTAAAGGACCTTTTGTTATACTCGTGCTGCCAATTTATATTTGCTCTATTCTCCTCAAACTGTGAGGGAAGAATGCAAATTGTAAGTATTGCTGGCTGGAGTATACGAATGATCCAGATTATGTAATGAAGAAACATTATTGTTTAGAGATAAAATTAACTGAGTATGAAGAAAATACCATTTGCATTCATAAAACACTGAAATTATTATCTTACTAATATTGGAAGAAGGTGTATAGGAAGGAAAGCTCCAATGTTAAATACTTGCCAATTGAGCCCTTATTTGTCAGTAAGTAATTTAGTTATGGGCAATTTATTTTTATTACTGATTTTAGGGGTTTATTCTCTGTAAATCTCAGCTTGCTGAATTCAGCAACTCCTAAAGCTGGTGGCTTCTTTTTGCTGAGAGTCCAACCCTGGCCCATCTGATCTGTGCTTTGCCTAACTGTTAATGGAATATGATCACAATATATGTTTCAGCCCTTTTTAATTTTTTTTAGGTCAAAACGTAGCCAGTATGAAAAAAACTACCTCATGTTATGTGAAGCCTATGCGTGCACCAATTAATGTATCTATAAATAGTGATGGCAGACTAATATTTAGCTTATTTTCATATTCTATTGTAGTTTAGATTTTTCTTTAGACAATATAAATATGACGACAGGTTCCTAAGTAACTGATTTACAGCTCTTCTGGAACAAATAATAATTAACAGTCATAAATGTTTGCAACATTTAAACAGATGTAGAAGCCTGACATGACAAATACGTATACTAATTTGGAAATCTGAAAAAGCAAAATGCTGCTGTGACTGTCTTCCAGCATGAAGAATCGTGCTTTTGAAGTGGTTGTCTTCCCTGGAAAAACAACAACCTCTGCTAATGAGCATATTTGTCACTGTAGTACATCTGGTAATTTGCTCTTACCATGTCAGCATGGAGCGGTAGGTGCCTGAGCCATCAACCCCCTAATCAGTATGCTGCAGTTCATTTCACCCAATCTGTGTTAGAGGTAACTTCTTGTTATCCACCTTCTGTCCACCAGTTCATTCAGGTGGAGTTGAACATATACTGGGTTCTAATAATTCAAAATAAGAAGAGATCAATAGCCTCAGGAGCCTTTGGATCAGTCTGCAACAGAATAAAACTGGGTTTGGCACTTAGATCTTTACAGAGTTAACGTCTCACCTGCTGAAGAACAGGATCCCCCTCAGGTAGGGAAAACATGAACATGTAGGGGTGCAATGTAAATATACTCCATGCCATGGAACCACCTCTAAGCCTTTGGGGCTAAGCTCTGTGATAATTGTTGGGTTTCCACAGGTTCCAGATCCTG
This sequence comes from Hirundo rustica, assembly GCF_015227805.2. NCBI lineage: Eukaryota > Metazoa > Chordata > Aves > Passeriformes > Hirundinidae > Hirundo > Hirundo rustica. Next base: position 183,602 of record NC_053465.1, read on the forward strand.
TGAAGATATTTCAGCTCAGGCACAGCATGAGGCTAAACTGTCTACATTCACACCATGCTGTTGCTGAGGTAAGAAGCTGCCAGAACTCAGAGCCAGGACAATATTAACTACCCTCTAGCAAACAGCACTGAGTGTATAGCACACTGCACACTTGATACTTCACTATGCCTCTTGCCCTTAATTGTAACTCTTCAGTTTCCTGCGGCTGTGGATGATGTTACATGGCTTGTCTCCGGGAGCAATATTGCATAAATTATTATAAGGTAGTGGAATTTCTGCCAAATCCAGATAGATAGGAACTGTCTTTATTGGAAGAATCAAAACACATACGCTTTCCTACTCCCACTACAATTTGTCTGAAACAGAATATACAACAGGCATTGCAGCATGACCGTAGGGAACAGTTGTAAAAAAAAATTTCTTTAGAATCTATTCTTTCTTGGTGCTGATTTACATATTCATTATTATATGTATAGCATGCATAATCTCACAGTAAACTCAGGGTAAACCTGTTGGTTACCATAGTTTCATTAGCATAGGTGTCACAGCAGGATTAAATCATAATAACTTCAATATTCACATAGCCTTACACCAATATTGCACCATTGAAACAATTACTTCTTCACAACATTTTGTCTATTGCAAACTCTGCAGCAGCATCACTAAGCACCACAGACTAGTCCTGCCCACAGACAAATAGCCTGGCATGCTCAGTAGTTTGCCCTTTACTGTTTGGGTCACACTGAGAACAGCAGGGTAGCTGCTGTTGCTGCTATTTCCAGTCCCCTTAAGCAACAAGCATGCACTGTCTTCTTATTCTCACAAACAGAGGCCCAAACTGTTTCCAAAGGCAGTGCAGGAAAATTAGCCATTTACTTCTGGAAACAGGCACCGAATGGCATGTGAGACCTCTTGTCAGATGACAAAACTTTATTTGCTACATGTAGATTTGCATTTGAAAGAAAATATTCCTTATTCCCCTTTGTTTGTGTTCTGTTGCTCTGTTTGAGCTGAACACTGTGATGTTGTTTCTTGGCACTTCAGATTTGATGTATTTGGGATCCAAATATATCCCTGGCACAATTTCACTGGCATTGAAGTTTTAGCCATGACCAAGCCAGTTCTTGCTATGTAAAAACAAAGCGAATAAAAAAATCCCCATGTCTTTCCCCCATCTCAAAACCAAATGCAGAAGAAACCACTTTAGCAGAGCTAAGATCACTTCTTGTGTAAGTACTGGTGGGTATTACGAATATTTTACCTCTGAACTGAAATACACATTAGAGAGGTTGACTCTAAATTTCAAATGAATGTACAAAAAATTCCTGCATTTTTGAGGCTTTGCTCCCATTTAGGTCTGTGCATCAGTCTATCCTAAACATTCTTTTTCCCTGACAGTTCATTTTATCTAAGTCAGTCTATTTTGTATTAATGGAGATTTTCCCTCCATTTGAAAAGCTGGGACTTAAAAGCATTTTCCTCCCATCCCTCATTTGAGAGATCTCTAATGCAATTGCCCTGCACCCTCTGGTTACTCATTTCTTACCTGTTCCCACAGCTCCTCATTGAAGTGAACACGTACAGGCAGAGGGGCAGCAAGAGATATGTGCACAGACTGGAGAATGTTGCCACCTGGGGAGTGTGTAGGCAAGAAATGTATACATTCAAGCATGGAAACAAAAATGAATACATGTAGAAAGGGTGTAAAATTTAGACTCAAAAGTTATTCAGAAAGATGTCAAACGAGAGGGGAAGTGATGGAGTATGAGGACGGAAACTGAATAAAGAGGTTCAGCTTGAAACAAAGTATAGGACAAGATGATAATGTTCTTGTTTGTCTAAAATGAACTGCAAAAAAGTAATCCTGAAAATCTCTGAACTGGACCCTATGGGAACCCTTCTGGAAGAAAATGCTGCAGCACACCTGCACAGAATAATTCATAATATGATAATATATTCATAATCAATGATAATTTTTGAGTATGAACATCTTTCATATGAGTACATATTCATTTTAATCCAGGGTGTAAAGTCATATATTCTTAATAATATCACTGTCTAACTCTGAATTCCTAATTGAACATCACTGTCTGTTTGGGGTTTTTTTTAAAAGACTAATATTTTATTTACTACTGTGTAAAATAGGTATGCATGCACAGATAGCCCCAACATATTCTTGTTAGGATCTGTCACTCTTGCCTAAAAATTCTGTGCCAAATGAAAACTGCTTTTAATTTTTTTTTTTTTTTTTCCTTAGAGGTGGAGTTGGATAATTCAGTGCACTTGAGTTCAAACGAGAATTACAGAAACTATTATGACTAATCTGTACACTCTGACTAGTACTGGTTTAGTTTAAACACTATAACTAATTTGTATAGCAACTCTTATTTCATTTTTCTTTTATTATGATCCTTACTTTAAATATGTTTTTAACTAACTTTGAATGAATAGTCACAGTAAGATGTGAACAGCTGTGAGATAGCTCTGTTCACATTCTAAATTGGTTTGCTGTTTGTGCAGATTAGTGAGGGACTGTTCTCAAACTAGCAAATCTTGTGGTTTTAAAGCACCAGGGCTAAGCTGAATCTTTAATTAAGCTTTTATAGCATTGTCTGTGAACAAATTCTGTTCTGCTTTCGGTAAATCTGGACCTATTCTGCCTATGCCTACATAATGAAATGATTCTGAATTTAGAATAGCACTTGAGAGCTCATCTGAGTACAATGTGCTTGACTGTAGTTGTTTAAATTCTACAAAATATATCTGAGTGATGCTGGCTTCCATCAATTTACAGGCTTATGTCTATTTGCTGTTCTTTAAACTCCTATCTCCCTATTAATTGAAAGTTTGTTTGATAAGGAAAGTTTGTTTGTTTGAAGGAAAAGTTCTTTAAAAGAATTCATGATGGAATAAAAAATACTGAAGCTTGCTTCAGAGAAAAAAAATGAGAGTGTTCTGCTGAGTTAATCTTTTACAATGCAAACAACCATAAAGGAGCTCACAGGCTTCCCTCTGCATTTTCTCTCATGGATGCTTTTTATGCGTTATGCCATTAAATTGGCAGAAGTGTTCTATTTAGTTAAGTTTTATCTATTAAAGCAGGTTTTATCTATTAAGAGGATTCACTGTACTAGTTGTTTCTGCTCCATGCCGGGACATAAACACCATCCGGTTTACACTGTTAAATGTGCACTATCTGCACATGCCATTGAAATGAAATTTAGAGATACTTCTCTTTTTTATTTGTGAAATTCTTGCTATTGATTTGCTTTTAGTTGTTTAGCAGAAGTTCTTGCTACTAAATTATCTATTCAGTGAAACTAGTAACAAATATTCCAGAGCGGTAATACCAATGTTTGAAATAACAGTGAATTCATATGAATGGAGACATTTTGCTTGTTGAATATTTGTATCTTCCTTCTCTAGGAAAAGACTAATTTTTTAAGCAACCATCTCTACATTTGAGTTTCTACATTTGCATGTGAATAAACTGAATAAATCATAACTAAACTTGTCATTACAACAGTCTACATGAGGAGTTACTCCCATGTTTGCTATTGTATTTTACCTAAAGTAGAGCATGAGTTTTAACTGAGAAGGATTACATATAAAAGCATGTGTATGTTGCTGTTTATGAGAGAAAGAGTAGGCAAGAGGGTGGTTCATTGTTTTTAAAGTAGATTTCTGAGTAGATTTCCAAAAATCAAACATCAATGTGAAATGGAGGTTACTGTGCTGTGTTGGCTGCACTCCATCCTCTCCATACACAGTCACGAACTTCAACTGAACGAGCCATCATCTTTGTGAAGCCAGTGACTAGAATTCAGTTTTCATTACTACTAGAGAGGCAGGCATTTTTTGCTAAACAGGACTGAGTGAGGTGTGGTGATTTTATGATCTTATCTGGGGATTAGGGAGTTGGAGCTAAACTAATTTACCTTAGAGTCACATATTGGCCTCAAACCACAGTTCATGGACCACGGTGATAAAAAGCAAATGATTTTATTCAGTTCACACTAAATTCAAACTTCAGGCCTCAGGGACCTGCAGAAAGAATGTGTTAACACTTATCTTACAGAGCTAAATCTTCTAGGAATAGCAATCCTTCAGCAGCAGAGCAGACAGAATGCTAAGGCTTTCAGGAGTATGGCATTTTGTCCTGAAGGAAGCATTGTGCTACAAAGTAAATTTTGAAATTTGGGAGTGCAGTTTTCAGGGGATGTACGTGCTGCTCCCAAAGGGTCACAGGAATAATATTTGTACACCGTAAAGTTAACTTAAATCTTAATTATTGCTGAAGATAAAAACAAACTAGTGAAGTCCATTCCTGTTACCTGAGAGAATCCCTTCATATTTGAATAGGTTATTTTCCCAGGGGGTAGAATGAGAAGGTGTGGGGTGGGGAAAGGGCCTCAAACAGAGGTTTTGACAGATTCTTAGTAATTACACCCCACACCCCCTTATAGTACACACAGTAGCAGGTTATTTATTGTTGGTGATGTGTTGATTTAGAGCAAAGAAGCATTTGCCTGCCAAGCACGATCCCAAGAAGATTATATTGTTGCATCATCATTCAGTGACAATAGTGCACTAGAAGACACTGGAAGATTAAAACCGAAGGATGACACACACACAATATGGAAATGGGCGAATGTATCACAGGGAGAAAGGAAGATAAAGAAGATTATTTCTAATGCTGAATCATTGTAGAGGAGTTTATTCTGGATTCTAGCAATGAAAGAGAGAACATTTTTCTCTGGAGTTATATGCTCATTAATATCTCCAATATTTCTTTGGTCAGTGTTTGAGTATTATAAATTCACAGAAGGAATAATAAAAGACCTGTAGTGGAACAGCAATAAGCTGTTTTTCCGCTGTCCAAAAATGGGCATCAGCTTGTAAAAATCCCTTTTCCCCAGGTCTGTGCTAACCAGAAAGAGCATTGATTTCACCGCTGGTCACCGCTGAGAACTTTCAGCGAGTTATTCAACTCTGTTTCTCCTGATTAGGTAAATAGGTGCTAATGATCAAAGCATGAAAGGAATGAAATTAAAAGATAGCTTAGTGCCTAACACCAGTTAATGTAACTGGTTTGCCTGTGGAAATAGTCTGGTTTGTCTAGGATTTCAAAAAAGATTAAACCAACCAACTGATGATAGCATAACCAGCCAGAATACTGGCTTATATAAGCTTACAGAATTTTAAATGGTATCTCTCTGTTTAAGAAGTCTGCTGGCGTAATAGTGAGTGTACGTAGCTAAGCCTGGCATTCTTTGTTTGTTTAGTTAAAAGAATTAGATGGAACCTACTATTCTGTATATTTCCTTCATAATCAGGCAAAGACTTAAGGAAGTATAGGGACTGTAGCGCTTACATTAGTGTTCTCTCCTGCAGCAGGAGCTCCTCCTGTAATGGGAATTGCAACCCTCCACCCAATACCCACAGAACCTTCATTACTTGCTTGCCTTTCCTGTTTAAAAGTCAACTTAGTAAGTTAGAGGCTGATTTCAATGAGACTGAAGAAATACTAACCAAAGCGATGAGGGCAAAGCCACTCTCTAAATTACAAGGAAAGAACATATCAGAAAGTGCTGGATAATGCACTTATGGAAATCACTTACGCACCTTGAAATCATCACAAATATGAACAGTCACATTCTTTTTGATTACTAGCACTTTAGGGGTACCTCATTCTCTTCTATTGCTTCACCTCTGAAAATATTGCAGTATGTACTGAATAGGCTTTACAAAGTGTAGGAGTTCCTTCTTTATGGACAGTTTTATTTTTGTACTTTTAATGAGGGAAAATATTGACTGCCTTTTACTGAAGTTCAATTAGTTTTTGCAGTGAGTTAAAGTTAGTAACCTTTTAGATGCACGGCTAAGTTTTGTTCTGCCAGTCCGGATGAAGATCTGGTTCTCTGTCCTTAGATTAATATCTACTATGAAATGTCTGTTCAGGGGCACATTTTACATAACTCTTGACACTCTGTGTCAAGACACAGGACATTCTAGACTGTTCCATATTTAGTTTCTCTACCAGTTGTGTCCATGTCTCTTCCTGTTCCCACACTTCTAAAATATCTCCACTTATTCTACTCTTTTTCTTATCTGGTTCCCCAACCTGGAAACACTATCCTTATTTCTCAAAAGGAGTGCAGTAGATTGTATCTGTGCCTTACATATGACTCCTGCAGCAAAGCCTCCCAGAATGAGATCAGTCTTTTGTGTTTGAGCATCATGTTACTAATTCAGCATAGGCATCAGATGTTTTTATGCTGAAATGATGTCTTGCCAAATGGTCCCCCTTTTGCTTTTATGCATTTCATTTGTCTTTCCTAAGTGTAGATCCCACTTAAAATATTTTCACCGACAGAGGAACATTTTTCAGAAGTTATACAAGTATATAAACAGATGTAACATATATACATACATATTCTCTCTGCAATTTCCATTGAGGACATATACCAGTCCTTTCACACTTGTTTCTTAATGCAGCAGTGCTTCAGAGCTAAGCAGGACTTAGTCCCTAGGTGGTTTTGTACTGCTTCTGTCTGTGAACCATGCCACAGGTACATAGATGTCTAGATCACATGCTAGTAACACAGAATGTTGTACCATCAGAAGTAATTCTAAGATTACAGAACATCCTCCATCTCAGCAACATTTCTGCATTGACTGGGAACTCTTGAGGCACATAGCAGAAATATTAGTTACTGGCATTAGTAAATCTTTTCTTCACTATGTATGCTATTTTTGATTAATGTAATGTTAATGCCATGCTACTCTTCTACTGAAAAAGCAGACATTTCACTAGAATAGACAAACATATTAATTCCTGGCTTATATGTTAAAAAATTGTTTCTGAAAAATGAGAGGAAAATGAAAGAACCGTTAAGCTACCTGCAGTTCAGTAGCAGAGCAGGCGTATGCGTGAGCAATTTATTCCATGGCTCTCTTTTCCTTTATACCCTTCTGCTTGTGCTACCCAAAAGCCAGCTCCCTTTAGCAACCCTGTTTTTCCTGATTTCTGCTACCCTAATATCATACTGCTACTACTTTTTTTTTTTCTTTTTTTTTTTTTTTTCTTTTTTTTAAACTGTAATTTGCCTAAGATATGTACTGAACCCTATTCACTCAAAGTACGGCCATGTCATTAAATTCCTTCGCCGAGTATTCTGAAAGGCATAAAAAATGACGGCCTAGCTGAAGGAGCTGTAAAACGACTGTGAAATGGCTCCAACTTCAATCATCTGAACTGCCCTTCCAGAGAACACTTGAGCCGCCGCCTGTTTAGCTGGCAATTAAACAGGTTCAATCGCGACGTGAATGCCAATACCTCTCCCTGAGGGTGTTCTTAGGGCAGGGTAGCTGATACATTTATAAAATAAATACTGACAGTATGGAAAGATAATCGACCGGAAAGCACGTCACAGAAGCGGAGAGCGCGCGCAGCTCCCCTCAGGCCGGCAGCTCACGCGAGAGGCTCTCGCGCTCCCCGCGGTGTTTAAAAGCGAGCGCGCGGCGCGCGGGCAGACTGTGAGCGCGCGGCGCCAGCGCCGCCGAGGGGCAGCGGCTGAGGGGGTGACTGGCTGCGCCGTCGTCCCCTTAGCACCGAGCCTGCCATCCTCACTGACCACAACGGTCTGGGAGGGTGTATCCTCTCAGGGCCGAGCCTGCCATCCTCACTGACCACAACGGTCTGGGAGGGTGTATCCTCTCAGGGCCGAGCCGTGCCATCCTCACTGACCACAACGGTCTGAGAGGGTGTATCCTCTCAGGGCCGAGCCTGCCATCCTCACTGACCACAACGGTCTGGGAGTGTGTATCCTCTCAGGGCCGAGCCGTGCCATCCTCACTGACCACAACGGTCTGGGAGGGTGTGTCCCCTCAGGGCCGAGCCGTGCCATCCTCACTGACCACAACGGTCTGAGAAGGGTGTATCCTCTCAGGGCCGAGCCGTGCCATCCTCACTGACCACAACGGTCTGGGAGGGTGTGTCCCCTCAGGGCCGAGCCGTGCCATCCTCACTGACCACAACGGTCTGGGAGGGTGTGTCCCCTCAGGGCCGAGCCGTGCCCTCAGCAAGGACCAGAACGAGACTTCAAAACACTGAAGCTCTGGATATTCGAGGCCGATCAATACATGATATGGTGATGGCCCATCTGCGCCAGAGATGTTGCCAGGGGCAGAAGGGCCAAACTCTGTGACTTGGTCAAAAGAAAGGTAAGTTATTGTTGTAGGTGACTATTGCCCTTCAGAGAGGAATAGATGATCCAAACGCCAGACCCTCCTCTTGGGGAAGTCTGCTGCTTCCCCAAGCCTAGGTTAAGGACATCACTAGGAAACTTCCTGATCTAGTATGGCCCTTGGACTATTGCCTGTAACTGCTTTTCCTTGTGGGTGGTGATGAAACCACAATGCACAGTCCAGAGTTGATCAAAAGTATCTTCAGTGCCTTGGGACTACTGGGGAGGCAATCTGGAGCCCAGGTCACATTTTCCTTCCAGCCACGGGCAGCAACACTGGAAGAAATAGATTGGCCCAGTCTATCACTGCTGTTGCAGACAGGAATGCGACAAGAACACACCGAGGTCATACAGCAGCAGCCGAAGCTCCCAGACCAATGATGTGTACTCATTCATGATTCAATGGGGTTGGCAGTGGTCCCCTGCTTACCATTATCACCTTACCATTATCATACCCGGGGGATTTGTTTACTAGTATTCTCTAATGAGCTAGGTTGGTGTGTTATGGCTAATTTTATCTGTGCAGCTGTAGGCCAGCTATAGCTGTCCAACCAGTCTATTAATACATGATTTCAAGATGTGCTGACACTGCTGCAGCACACTGGAATATTTACAGAGAAGAGCCAGGTGCTCCTCAGATCATAGGACTCACCAAGGAAACTACTAGTATGTTACTAGTCCATGACAAAAAGGTTTGGTATTTGAAATTTCCAGTATATCTTTAAAACATCATTTCTGTTTCTTCTCTTTTGTGGGGACTTTGTGTGGCAAAGAGTAATCACTTCTATTTAAGAGAAGGTACTTTACAGAAAGAACTTATTTCTAGGCTTGTGGCCACAGCCAAAACTTGGTTAGTGCATCATGGGACTAGTTCATATTGCAAGCTAAAGTTTTCACAAGCAGGAGTGATTAATAAAATGCTGGAATGTTAGGAATGCATATTGAAGGTAGTGTGTTGTGATAAATGTGTATTTTCTAAAATTAATTACTTGATGTTGTGAAAATCACTAAAATTCTGGTAGGAACTCTTTTTTTTTTTTTTTTTTTTCCCTCCTTTTGCAGAGAGTCATGTTTGCAAGTGGTGTGTTCCATTATGTTAGTGGATTAACAAGGAACATGGGACATTCTTATGATTGGTAAAAACCAGCTTAACATGCTTCAGGCGCTGAATGGACATTCAGCTATTGAAACAATGAACTCTGCTTAAACTTTTGTTTTCCTTCTCTAGTTCTTGGGACATCTTTAACAAAAGGAGCAAAACTGACATCTTTGCAGTGCAATGTCTTTTCCTCTTTCATTAACTGGCAATGCATGGATGTTAGGGAAATGTAAAACAAAGTTACTGATAGTGTAGCTTTGTTGTCAGATCTTGGGAATTACTAATTTTTAGAGACTACATGAAGGGCAACAATGTATAACAGATGTGGCAGCATTATAATGATGTCCTGACATTTCAGAATTGTAGAATATTACATTTCTCCTGATGGCAATGAGTATCCTGCATTTATATTTCTTTTTCTCCCCTTGTAACACAAGCTTAACAACTGTTCTATTAACATTATTTTATTATTCAACTATCAAGATACGCAAACCCTGAGCTTTAAGATATGGCTGTAAACTCCACTGCTCTGCTCTCCTGGTGACACTGATCATTGATGGAATTGAACTAAACCAGGTTTCCTTTTTCATTGTATGAGGAATTATCTCCATTTCTGCCTCAAGATAATGGTTTTGCTCCCTGCTATGATGAATTCTGTGTAGAATGCTTCCATCAGGAGTGTAAAAGAAAACAGATGTGTTTACACTGTATCCATGGAGACACAAACACACAAGCTAAATTCACACTAGCATCAGGGAGAAGATTCCTCCTACTTTGTCTTCCAGAGAAGAATTGCAGACAGAATATTTGAAGCAAATGAGACAAAACTGTCTACAGACCATTTTTCTCCCTTGCCTTTTCAGCAGAGGATTCTGTCATCTTTCAGTGAAGATTCCAGAATGCCATGATGGATGCTTGTAGTTCCACTGGGGTTGTGGTAAGAGTTCAAAGTACTGTAAGTTGTGTGACAGTTTTAAGTAATGATAAGCAGGTAATTCTCTACAACTAGTTCAATCCTTGTCTCCAGCATTGGAGTAACTTCAATTTATTCAATGAGCAAATGTTATTAAGCCATGTGGTGTTCCTTCTGCTCCTTGTTTGGAGGACGGTTGACTAGGTTTGCATAGACATTAGCTATAAAATATTTTCCTACCATATTTTCATCCATTTGTACATGTCTCTTTTCGTGGACAAAAACCTTTACAAACCACTGTGTTTCTCCAAGCAACTTGGAGTTTGGCCATATGAGATATCTGAAAACCGTTCATAGAGACTGGGAAGGGAAGGGAGAAATCTCTTCCCTTTTCTGCTCTTCTCTGGAGACCATGATTTATTTACAAGCGACACAGGGCTGAATGTATTGTTATAAAGTGATGAGGCTTTTTAAGTTAGCTGGAACACAGCTATTCAAGGAAGAATAGATCTTACCTTGACAGAGGAAAATAGGTCATTACATTACATATGTGATGTCAAATGAAACTTTGTGCAGTTTCATATTCCACTAACCAAGCAGTACTTAGCAGTCTAGAAGATCACTGGGATTATAAATCTACTGAATATGGTTTATTCCAATATGATTTATCCTTTGATCCCTGCTGCAGTGACAGGAATGGACATTACTGCTGTTGGTGACTGCTTAGTGTATTAGCTGCTCATCTTTTTTTCCTTCTGACCAAATTAATGAATTTGTCCTATCTACTGTCCAAAGATGACTGGGGGGGGGAAGGGGTGGGGGGAGGAGAGGGAGGAGGGGGACTAGGGCATTGCTGAGGCACAGCACTTACCAAGCTACCAAGGTTTATGAACAAAGATTTATAGAACAAATTATCAGAAAATAGGGGAGAAAGAACAGAATCAGTTGAAATTTAAACACAAAAAGAAAACTTTTCTTGTAACCAGTTTAGTCAGCGAAACAGTGGCATTTGAAATTTACCAGCCCGTTTGGTTTATTTTCATGTGATGTGTTTGCCCTTTCCAGGAAGCAAATAATACACAACTATTCTGCACACTGACCTAGAGGGGCCCTTACTTCTGCAGATGCTATCAGCTTGTCTTACTTTCATGGCAACGAAGAGACAAAGAAAACACAGATCATGCTCTATCAGTTGTAGCAGTCTATGGCATCTCAGTTCTAAGTAAACAGTGGGACAAGGTCTTGAGGTTAAACATGAGAAAACAGGCCATATAAGTTATTTTTGCTGATATAAGTAGAGGAGCTCTTCTAAAAATTAATATATAAGTACAAACTGACGATCATACTTGGCTTGCTGTCATTAACTTCTCTTGCCACCTGCTGTTCACTTTAGCCCATCTATTTCTTCTGTTGCACAGGGGTCTGTGGTTCTTTTCAAGCTTTAACCAACTGTTTAACAAAATTAACAGTTTTGAATTCACGCTGCACTCACCTCCAGCAAAACATTTAAATTGGGTTTTAAAAGATTTTAAAGTGCCTGACTTGCCCAAAGCAGGGAGCTGGATGCATTGAACCAGATGGTTCTTATGTGTCTATAAGATTTAATGTGCTGATTATAGTTTTACCTTGTCACATGTAGGTCACTTGGCTGTAAAACTCTTAATGTCTCCTGGATATAGTTCCTATGACGATAAATTTTTCTTCCCTGGTGAAGTGTGTATTAAGGTTAGCTGTGCACTTACCTTCCTGACAGAGTCAGTGTGGGCAGAGGAAAACAATTAGCCTATTTGAGAGCAAATATTTTGAGGAAGAAATTACACAAAGAGCCAAGCAACACTTCCTTCATGTAAAGGCAGTGTGGTTCATGTCTATGTTTATGTCTAAACAGATGGGTTTAGAATGATGAATGGAAAAAATTATTCAATGATTCTGGCTTTTCAAATTATTTGAATAATTTGATTATAGCTTAGTCAGAGCAGGTTAAAGTCAATGAGAAAGTCTGATGTTTGAGGCACAGGGAGGGAGTTTGTATTAAATAATTAAGTGGCTGAGTTCACCATCTTAAACTGAGGCTACTGTTGCATCCTAGGAAGAGGGAGATAAATTCAATACAGGGCTTGGCAGGGAAGAAATTAAACCTTTCTGAGGGATGGGAACTTGTCTTTCAAGACAGCACTCAAAGCTAGTTGAGACAATCCAGTAGTGGGACCATGGAATAAGAATCAAGTAAAATTATTCCAGTATAAAAGATTAAAAGGGAAGACGATTCCTTCTCCTTTTTTTTTTTCCACCATGTTTGGTTCTTGCACACAATGCTGAACTGAAATGGGATCTGTATTACCAGCTCAAGAGAAACAGATTTTGAATTCCTTTTGCTTATGTTATAGGATGCTTTTATTTTATGAGCTTGGCAAAGACCAAGAAAACCTTTGTAAACTGGACTTGATACATGCAGCATCTTTGCCACCTGAAGTGGAGCTTGTTTTCTTTGACATCGGCTGAGCACGTACTTCATCCTCACTTTGACACATCCTCTAGTTATTAAAAGATGCTCGCATTTGGCCAAACTTTTTAACAGTCATAGGATGCTTAGGGTTGGAAGGTACATTAAAGATCAAGTTGTTACTGATGTACAGTAGGACTTTAGGTTTGTCCAGTTCCTGACATTTTAGAGGAAGACACACAACCTAAAAAGATAATCAGATACTGTTCTCCCCTCTGAGAGTTTGTGCTGAGCTACTAATTTAGGTAAGGGAACCTATAATTCCTGGACCCTAATGCTCCTTTGCCTGACCATAATCTTCCATGTCTATGCAGTTATCTTTTGGTCATAACATTATCCAGCACGTTTCTCAAACCTGTTTGAAAGAACGACACCTTAATGGTAGCAAGTGTTATTATATCCATCCTCTGGCTAAATAATGAGGTGCTGAGATCCTAAGCAGAGTAAAGGGCAATTTATGACTGCTGATCTGATTCATGCTATTGATGCATGAAGGTGACAGAACATAGTAAGGAGATGTCTTACCCAGCTCATTTAGTGAGGGTGAAAGTGAATGTGTAAGGTGATTGTTCTTACACAGCTTAACCTTGCACATCTGATTTAAAACCCCAGGTTGGGAGTCTTAGTCTCTCTTTGATTCCTACAGAGTCAAAAGAGAGACATAGCCCCTCCACAATCTCTTACAGGAGCAGTACAATCTAATCTTACTCCAATTCCTGATTCTAAATGGTTGAGATTTACATCATTTTTATATTGGCTTTTTATTAAAAGTCAGTATTATCTACTGCAAGATAAATTGATTTGTCATTACTGTTTCTGTCAGGAAAGCCAGTTAAAATGGAAGAGCCTCTGTATCTTTAAAAGAAGATTTGTTGATATACTGTACGAATCTAAAGGAAAACCGCAATTACATGCTGATGGGTTGTGGACATTTTCCCTCAATATTTTACACAAACGTTATTTGTTCATTCAGTAAACCTGGAGCACTTCGAAGCAACTATTTACATTAAGGATGAAACACAACATTTTGATTGGCAGAATTCCATCACCATGGCTACGGTTGTCAAGCAGATACATAAACATTAGGGAGGTAATATGTTCATCCTGAAGGGACAGCTCAAGTCAAAAGCCTAATTTTAAGATGGAACATTCTGATGGTGTTAGTGTGTACATGCCATTGCTGGAAACAAAATGACCAGTGTTGGCTGGGAAGTCCATTTTTGGAGGACTTGCTTGAAAATTCTTCACAGCAGGTATTTCCAAGTACAGGCTTCACTTCAAACTACTGCAAGCAGAATCATTTATCCTTATTGTCCTTCTTCTTTTAGAGTTATAGTGAGTCACAATCTCTCCAAAGGTTATGAAGTCTGAGTTGAGAGGAGGAGATAACTCCTAAATGAGAGCAGAACTGGTGACTCCTGTATTAAACTGAAGGAACATAATCCTTCTTGTTATTTCTTAGGGAAAAAAACCCAAATAAGCTAAAGGATGAAGCTAAATAAACACTGTGAACCTGCATTTGAGGGTAGTGACTCAAATGCATTCAGTTCAACTGCATTTAGACAGTTTTTCCATTTTATATTTCATCATACCTTCATGTAAGTGGGACTTTGTTTCCTGGCAAAAACTGCATATATATATAGGCAGTTAAGAAAAAGACTAATTACTTATTTCCAGCTTGGAGGAAACAATAACTAAATGTGTAAATCACAAAGTACAAAATAGACAAAATCATTTGAAAAACAATAATTTTACAAACCCTTCCAGGCTGTAACATACTGACAAATAAAGTTATGCATAACCAACAACTTTGTAAATACTAAGGTCTGTTTGCAGAAAATTACAATCAAATATTTTATTCATGCTATGCATAGTTTACTGCAGATAAACCTCCTGCATATTTGATTGCAAGATCTGCTCAGTGTCCTTCTCTTGTATGTGCAGGGAGGTGAGGAAAGTAGTTATAGTGGACCATTTGCCAGCGAAATACAAATCCTCTGAAAGTGAGTGGGCTGATTGTGTAAAAGCTTTTTGCTCACTGTAGCAGTCTTTATTGTGAGCTATTTGTGAGAGTTTCTTTTCATAGAACCCCTGTTTAAAGGGGGTGTGTTCTTCATTGCAGAGAAATTGTATATATTTAGCTTTCAATTCATAATGCTTCCTGGTGCTGAAATGCAAAGGCTCAGATAGAATTGAACCAGCAAAAAACCCTCCCCTAATTATAATTTCTCATAATCCATCTCCCTACAAAACCAAAAATAAAGACAGAACACACCTTAATTTGCTAAAAAGGAAAGGAAGAAAGGAAAAGAGAAGAAAGATAATAAGGAGATATGAGGGTATTTCTCTTCTTGAGAACCCCAAGGATAAACCAATTGGCTGCTTGCTCACTGGGGATGCGATCAACCAAAGTAGTACATCCAAGTGATTCTGAACATCATTCTTTCCACTCTTTTGCATTGCTATGATGCCAGGTTTTTGAAAAGACCTTAAGAAAAAAGTTGGCCATGGAAAGCAGGAGGGGAAGGGCCAAGCTTTTAATTCAATCCTTCAGCTTGGCTGTTTTTCCTGTAGCTACGGTGCAATGCCAGAACTACTTGCATGCAGACTTCCAGTGTAATTCTGATCACACTCAACCTCCAATAAATTTCAAGCCAAGAACTGAAGATGATACAACATGGCAGTAGTAAATGGGCTTTTATGGCCCATACAAAAAAAGTATATTGCTCAGGATAAAGGAGTATAATTAACAAATAAAGGCACTTGGCTATCAGGGTGTCAAATAAATACAATAAATAAAATAAAGTAGGGCAACAGAAGAAAATGTAAAGTGGCAAACCTTCTTTGTTGGCATTTTGTGCTTTTTGAATACGGTCTTAACCTGATACATGTGTTATATCTGTGAAATACACATGAACATCATTAAGGAAAGAAGAGGAACATTTTCCATCCGCTGGTGATTAGTTTAGATAATTTTCTCAAAGCTAGACTGAATCATATTTACATGGTACAGTCTATCATTCATTATTTACAAGAATTTTCTAAAAATCTTTGAAAAGGAAAACCTGGAATTTGGTAGATTAGTGATCACAAAATTTCAGTAGTTCATACAAGAAGAGTCGAACTGTAGTTCATACAAGGAGAGTCAAACTGCAGTGAGAGTATTTATCTTTAAAATAGTGGTCTCATACAGCAGCTTCTGCCACATAGAAAATTTATCTTCTTTTCCACTCTAGCTTGCCTGTTGGTTTTTATAGTGTCAGTTGCTACCTTGATCCCCACTACTTTCTAAGCTCCAGCATTTTAACTGAGGGTCCAGTCTCAGTTTTTACTCAGTTACAGCTTCAAGCAAAAGAGTCCATTGACATCAGTGGGAGCTGGGCCTAAATAAGAGTAGCAGATTCTGGCCCCTGAGTTGTAACTCTTCATGGAATACATTTTTCCTGGTAGTTGGGACACACATTTATGTAACTCTTTATGGAAGATTTTTTTTTCGTTTGTGCAGCGGAGCAATGAAAACCGACTAACTTTACCCATAAACTTATTAGAGCTGTGAGGGCACCTGAGGGGGAAACTCTGAAAGTGCTCGGTGCTTTGTATTTGGATGTTACATTATCTCTTGAATTTAACTGAACTCAGGTAAGACACCAGCTCTTCACGTTTATAATTATCAGAGGGATATAAATTCAGCAAATGCCTGGTCAGCTGTCTTCTCCTTATCAATTATGGTATCTAAACTTTTTTCCTGGTAAATCTAGTTCATATAGATCAACAGTTCAAATGACGTGTTTTCTGGGTCTCAGGAGGAAATGTATGGCTCACTTCTGGTTTAGTAACTTAGAGAGATTGAGTTTTGAATAATGTAAATGGGAGGCTGGTAATAATTTGTAATGCTGTGAGTGCAATTAGTGAGATAAATACAGAGCTAGATTAATTTTCTCTGAAAAGAGGCAGTCTGATTACTATGCAAAAAGCACCTTTATTTGTGATACGGGCTGTTCATAATGTGGTTTGCAATGCACAAAGTGGCATTTTGATTTGGAGCTTTAAAGAATTCTGGGATGAATAAAACATGAATTTAATTGCCAGAGAAAAACCTTTGCCAGACTAGATGAGATCTACTGTGCTGAATAGAAGCTATAACTTATGACAGGGTCTGCTCCACTCCCAAAGGAAATTATGTCAACACCAGGAAAGGGTAAAAATCACTTCAAATAATTTGCAGTACCAGAAGTCCTTCCTCTTCATATGTAGGTTGAGGATAAACATATATTCATGTGTCCTATCATCCTGCACCAGGTATTACAACAGAAATATGTAAAATATCAAACCCTATGCTTTGAATTAATAAATTTTAATGGGTGTTGCAGTCAATTTTGACCTAGGGAAAGCTGCTAATTTGGGAGAACAGGCAAATTTGGATGTTTTGATATATGGAGGTATTACCAAAATCCTCTGAAATATTTGGGATAAATACGACTCTGCTTTTTTAGTGTTAGGGAGTAAAACAGTACATTATTCTTGGCCAAGAGGTGTGTGTGTAGCTGACAAAGTTCTGGCCTCCACATGGACCCCAATACAAGACTTTTGCACTTATCTATACATTTTTAGCAAACAAAGAAATCAATATTCATTGGTTCTAAGATGTGTAACTCTTTTCCTTAGTTAGTGTTCTGTCCCCTATTGGTTGTTGATTTCTCACTCTTCATGCTAATCTGGTCCACATTCTTCAGTCTTTATCTCTTGCTCACATTGGGAGTCTGCAACTTTCCACGCCTTAATCTCCTCTCTATTTTCTGGTTGTGCCAATGTCCTTGAAGGGCCATAAATTTAAAATCCTAGATGCCCAATCTTCAAATCCCTTTGGGTTTGTTTATTGAAGCTTGTCAGTGTTAGTTTTAACAAACTTTAGGTTTGAATGATTTAATGATAAAAGTAACAAACTCTGTGGAAAAACTTAACTGATGCAGGCCAAAAGTGGGCACTGCACACAACTAATTAAAAATTAACTGGGAAACTTATATTATTTCCAGCAGAGGATCCTAAGTTGCTATGTGAAGTTATTTATGAAATGTTTCAAGTACTTACAAAACCCTGATGAAATCAGGGAATGCTCTGCATACCCATGAGAATCCTGGGTATCATGTTAGGAATCTCATGCATGTGTGTTTGAAAACGCTGGAAAACTCTGGATGTGAATCCCTAAATAGCTGTTGCTGAAGTGACTTGCCCTGTCAATAGATGGATTTAAAGGGGAAATTCAGTTGTGTCTCACAGTAGAAGTCCAGAAGAGCAAATTGAATGTGCATATATAATTTTAGGAAACATGTAGTAGGGAATATTATTTGAGTTGCATTATTTTTTACCGATCTATTAAATTCAGCCAAAGATTGTTGTGGATTTTCCTTGAATGAATACAGCAGCAGGTTTTTTTTAGCTTGTTAACAAGTAAATTTTGTTCACTTTAATTCATGTTGTCTTTTATACTTAGAGTCCATTTGAACACACCTTGGAAGTGAAATCCAGAGAACAAACCAGTCTGGAACAAAGTAGGAAAAAATGCTATGGGGTAAATTAATAAACAAACAAAGAGGAGCAACAGCTATCCTTCTTTTGCCAGGTTCTTACACAAAATGCACAAAAATTCCTACAAATCTAGAGCTGTAAAATTTAATATTCCAATATGGTATTAGAACGCACATGTGTCTAGCACATGTCACATAC
This sequence comes from Hirundo rustica, assembly GCF_015227805.2. Taxonomy (NCBI): domain Eukaryota; kingdom Metazoa; phylum Chordata; class Aves; order Passeriformes; family Hirundinidae; genus Hirundo; species Hirundo rustica. The sequence continues at coordinate 202,090 of NC_053465.1, forward strand.
GATATGGAGGAGAAGAAAGATCTTCTCTAAGAGAGGTTTTAAAGGTCTTAAACCTCCTTCTCTAGTGAATGGTGCCAAAGACCTCACTGAAAATCACAATCCGTCTGGAGGCTGTGACAGGAGGGAGTCTTACTGATGTGGAGTATAGGAATGTGATCTCAGTTATACCTTAATTCTTTTGTTTGTCACCTCAGTGATAATAGATATGAAACAATGAGATGAAATTTAAAGGAAGGAATGCATGCGTGAAGATTTTTTTTTTCCAAAATGTGCATAGGATTCATGATTTTCTATTTACTTCTATGTAAATTGTGAATTAAAGGTAGAAAGCTTAGGGGCCTCAAAAGAGCATCCAGCAGAAGAAGAGATAAGCAGAATATTTAGCTAAACAGTCTTGAAATTAATAAAACACTCATACCAAAACAATTTTTGCATCAATAGTTGTTCCGCTTTTATTGGTGTATTTTAGCAGGATGTTTTCTGCAGATCTGTGATTACTTGTGAGATGAAGTATCTTTTAAGAAAATAGAGAGAGAGGGTGGAGATTTCTCTGAGAAATGAATATCCATACCCTGAATATTCAGCATTTTGTCTGCAATGTAATTAACCAGAATTATACATGCAAATTAGGTCACTGAGAGCACTGGCAATCTTAATCTTTTTTCTTGTATTTTACTGGACTTTGCAGATTTACAGGTGACCTTTTAATTGGAAATTCTTAGCATTTAAATTATTGGTCTTTTGTGTCCGTTCAGCATTTCACTGCTATCACATTATATGATGCAAATCATACCACGGTCAATTTAATTTGGGGTTAATGCTTATGCCTTCTTAGACTCCTCTGAGGCAGCATTTAATAGAAGTTAAAAAAACTATCTTACCCTAAAATTTCTAGAGTCAAGAGTATTACCCCAGTCTATGGGTATTGAATCTCTGTATTTGACTTACTGCACTTAAAATAAATAAATGAAATATATTTGTTTGTGAAAAACTTCAGCTGTTAATCAGAGCAGGCAAGAAAAATTCCCACATATTAAGACCTCCCTAAATCATGAAATGGGATTATAAACCTATTTGAGCCATTTTAACTCAAGTATTGTGGATTAGATCTTCTGTGGTTACCACATATATGTTGTCTGTGGAAGTATTCAGTTTACATCCAGAGAGTAGTTTGTGGCTATTCAATTTTTGTTGTTGTTGTTGTTGGGGTTTTTTTGGTTGTTTTTGGTGTTGTTTTTTTTTTGGTGGTTTTTTTTTTTGTTTGTTTGTTTTGTTTTGTTTTGTTTTGTTTTGAGGGTTTTTTGTGGTTTTTTTGTGTTTTTTTTTGTTTTGTTTTGTTTTCTTCAGTATACAATTCTCACATTTAATCTCTGTACAGGTGGTATTTCAAAATATTTAAAAAAGAGAATGTGTGCAAACTGTGTGTGGGACAGCTGTGGAAACATTTGATTCATTGGTTAAGAAAGGGTGGTTTGGAATTCTCTGGGCAATGTTATGTGGCTCTGAATGAAACCATAAAAGCCTTCTCCTGTTCAAAGGTCACACATACCATCTTGGGACCCTCACGCTTTCCAAAGACTGAGTTGTTTACAGTGGCAGATTAATCCATCAAATCAGAACATGGTGCTGATGCAGCAGTATGGGTATCATTACTTGACATTTCAATAACTGTTGTCCAGTGGAGAGAGGTTTTGTCATACTGGTAAAAAGATTCAAATACAGTTTATTGATGTCCATGGTAGAGATTATGCAAGTATGACATTTCAATTAAAGAAAGAAAAATTAAAAACCCAACTCTTTAAGCCATGTACTTAACACTGTTCAAAAACTAGGTTAACCAAGCATAAAAAGCCACACAAACAAAACTGCCTCCCTCCCCCCAAAAAAACCCCACCTAAAAAACACAACAAAACCATAAAGACCCAAAAGCCAAAGACAACAACAAAACCCCCACAAACAACCCAGAGGGCAGGGGAGGAAGAAAACATAAACTCTTTATTTTAAGTAACCTTGTGGTGGGTTCATGAGGTATTAATTGAATGTAAACTGACCCAGTGACTCTCTAGTTTGTGGTTTTCTAGACAAATAGAGCCAGAAGGTACAGTGAGGGACCATCAGAACATTCCCTGAGGTCAAACCAGGAATAACTGTCCTTTGCAGTATGTTTGTTTGGCCTGTACTTAACAACCATCATGTCCCCCTCATGACTGGTCCGCTTGTTTCACTTTGCTTGCTGCTAGAATGGGCTCATCCATTCCCCCCACAGATTTAAAAGCTGTTACCATGTTTCCCTTTGGTCTTCTAAGACTGAAGAAAATTAATTTCAGTCTTTTGCAGTAGATCTTTGTTCTGGTCATTCTTGTTCTCCTCTCCATTCTCTCCATGTTCTTCTTGTGTTTCTTGATATTTTTTTGGATGGCATTGATATTGCATTCCAGTGGAGGTCTTAGCAGCACTAAAGAGCCCAGAATAATTCTTTTGCCTGTCTTGCAGGTAGTATTAGCCTTTAGGAAAACCAGAACTGTGATTGCATTTTTTTGCAAAAATGTGACATTTTTAAAGTATGTTGGCTGATCTTTGTGTTCTTTTGTACCATTAATGTGGCCTACATGTCATACATAGCTATCATCTCTTTCATTTCCATTGCTTCTCTTAATTATTTCCCCACTTTTCCAAGATTTTTTTGCATTGCTATCCTGTCTGTGATTAGAATATGAAAGTACTTGCTGATGGCTAATCGTACACCATGCAGTGCTTTTGCTGGAAATACCTACTTGCCTGTTTCTGGTGTTTGGCAAGGAAGCAGATCTGGGTTCTACCTGCTCCTTTCTTGGGACTCCCATGCAGGAAATATGTGTATGCATGTGTGTGTGTGTGTTCTGATAAATAGGATGGAGGATATGAATTTGTTTTTTGTGGAAGGTGAAGATTTTGCAGAAGTGCTATCTGTGTAATGTAGCACCAGACAAGAATTGTGCATTTTTGTGAACTCTATTGTAGAGACACAGCACTTGTCTGTACTCAGACTGACCTGATCTCATAAGGTATGTAGTACTCTTGCCAGCTCACTTGTATCTGCTTGAGCTAGAGGATCTTATGGCCAGGTAGCCATTTTTCTCTTTTAAATTTGTTTTGATAGTATTGATTAATCAAAAGATTAATTCTTAAAAACTAAAGATTGAAAATCTTATTGTCTTCAGGATTTTCAGGATGTATCAATACAAATCTTAATACTATTATTTGAAGAATGCCAGAATGAATAAGAAGAAATGTCTGTTTCTGTAAACCGAGAATGTGATATTGCTACTGTTATATATAATAAACAGCTAGAGAGAATTTTTCTTTAGTTCTGACATTTGAACAAGTCACAAGCTATTTTGTTTTCAGCCATTCAAAGCGGCTCAGTTTAGACACATTCCTTGTTTGCTTTGTGGCAGTTTGAAACCACTTTGTTCTGCATCTGTATGGTCAATTTTAATTAAATTTTAATGTGAAAGCTGGATGCATAAGGCCTAGTGAACTAACAATCAGGGATAAGGTCACCATCTGCTCTTTTAGTCAAAGCATTGTGATTAGAATTGCTTTTTACGTTCAGTAACAGGCCCTGAATGGCTCTTACAAAGGGTCAAATGAAAACAGGAAACCAACAGAAGGCACCTCTCTATTGTTCAGAAACTTGTTGCAGAACTTCTTGATGTTTGGATCAGGCAATACCTTTTTTTTTTTTTTTTTTTTTTTTTTTTAAGATAGAACCTTTTCGACCATCTGTAACTTGATTCCAAGTCTCAAATTTATCCTTTTTGTCAATCCATTAACTTTCCTGAAGCATTCTTTGGGATACTTTTGGCTTTTACTTTGCTTTCAGAATTTTCTCAGCTCATTACGTCACTGATCTTCTGTACTGTACTTTTGCTCAGCCCCACAGTGTTTTCTTGTACTGAAGAAGATGGGACTGACTGATTCTCATGGTAACCCAGACTTTACTAAGGTGGGAACAGGGACACTCAGGTGTTTTTAAAGTAGCCAGCCAGTTCCATCATTGCTATCATCCTCTGCCTCTGCTTAGGAAGAGTAACCATACTATGCAGTATTTCTCCAGCCAGGCCAATCACTTACGGCTGTGCTATTCCATTACCTGATCTCCATCTGTGAATGCTTCCTTATTAAAGACCAAGTATGTTCCAGTCCTACCTGGACTTACTGTCATCTTAAAATTATTTACTTTGGGAGCACTAAGTTCAGAAATTGAAACCAAGAGAGATTAGATTTTTAGGCTGAGCACTGATGTCCACATCTGTTTAAACACCCGTACTGCTATTTTATTAATAAACTCTTGTCCTTGTTTTTTTCTCTTTTCTCTTTGTGAGGTACACTTTCTTGTTGGCAGCCTGACAACCTAACTGTGTTTCAATTCCAGATAAAGTACCTTCCACAAAATTAACTTCTTAGTAGTCTTCTGATACAAGGCTTAACTGAATACTATGAGCATTACTTTGCAACTGACATTAATGCTGTGAGTCTGTTGTATCGGGACACTCAGAGCTTCCTCTAATGAGTGATCTAGAGAAGCCCAAGTCACTCTTTAGGCTTACATGTTTAAGATGGAAGTTATTCAGCAGCTTTCCAATGACATTTTTAATGAAATGCCAACAAGCATGTATGATGCTAGGTGCTAGTTTTAAACCTGGTGCCAGGTTTAAATTTTACGTATCAGAGTTTGTAGACTCTATAGAGAACCTTAAATAGTGGGGGATTTATAAATTTTTAATTAGATTTTGATAATTTGTCCTGGGGTACATGTGTATTCATGAAATCTGAGAGAGCACAGTTAATCAGAAGGATGGTGCTTTGCACTTGTACAGCCTCAGTTGTGTGTGCAGCTGCATAAATGTTTGATTGCAGTAACTGGTATTCAGAAATGCTTGTGCTGCTTTTAAGTATGGCTATACGTATGCTTGGCCAAATTTTTTGGTTATGATAGCAAAGTTTTGGCTCCTTTTGTTTTAAAAAAATTGGCAAATACAAGCAGAAAAGTATGATTTTAAGTTGCATGTACATTCCCCATGACTGTGGGTGGATGTAAATGGGGAATGCAAATACACCTGATTAGTTGATTGCAGCTGAATGTGCAAGTTCTCTGTGTGCTGTTATTGAAAGTATTTGCATAACAGACATGTACACCCAGTGGTAAAATAGTTACTAAAATTGGAACTCCTCAGCTCATTGACACATACAGGTTAGGAATACAAGAGAGAACAGTTTTGGAATGTAGTAATCCTCTAAGCTACACTTCTTGAATGTACAATTTATCATTTAGAAGGGCTTTACATCTGAAGGTTGTTTTGGCACTGAGGTAATGATGTTGTGTACTGTGAAAGGACAGAAATGAATCGTTCTGTAGTTGCTGGGGAAATAGCTCTTTGCCTAGCTTGAAAGCAGGGACAATGCAGGTTAGAATGGTGTAAAATTGTAATGAATCCTATATAGTATCAATTCATCTTCATGACAACAGATCCAAACTTTGCAATACTTCAGCTGGCACATAATGAATACATTATATCACTATGCTAACAAGCTGCTTCAATGTTTTTGTGGATTCCAAAACACTATTGAGGGCATGGAAGCTGTTTAGCTGTATCTAGCTAGAAATGGGAATGAGTGAATATGACTGAAATCCTGTGCAATAGTAAGTTCAGTTTAGATTTGTGTGAAGCTAGATTGCTTTTTAAAAAACAATTTCCATTCTGAAATGGGTGGTAATGATGTAACTGAGTACATTAGCCAAATCAAGATTTTAATTTTAGCATGAATTGCACAGTATTAACTATTTTAGGATTAACAAGCAATGGACCACATGCTCTTCACTTTGGATTATGATAGCTGTTTTAAAATGAGCAATCCACTCACTGTTAATGTAACAGGGCCAATTTTATCCCTCATGTAACACCCAACGGAAGCCTGTTGTATTTACATCAGACCCTGGTTTTAAAGCTTGCCATTTTTGTTTTGAAAAAACAGTTTCATATTGCACTATTCTTCCTAGAGATGGCTGTCTAGCTTTGGAGTATTGTACAGGTTCACTAAAACCTTGACAACCAAGATTTGACCCCATTCCAGAGATTCACGCTTGCCAGCCTAATAAGAACATGGTCAGTTATTGTCCTTTTAATCCCACTGCATTTCCCTGAAGAGCAAGGAAAGGGCTTGCTTCATTGCCTGGCATATCAGGATTCTGAAAATCCACTGCTGTTATTTCAGTCCTGGTGCTCATATGGAGTGGGAAAGCAAGTCTTGAAATTTCTCTGGAATTTGAATTGAGGTAGATAAGGGCCATGGTAGCTCAGAAAGTAATATGGGTGTGAGTAAATGTACACAGCCAGCATAGTTGGTTTTCACTAAACTTGACTATGAATTACATTTTTACTCCTATTTGGATAGCCTGAGAACCAAAAGTGTCCTTATTGTATCCTGACTACATCTACTTTGAATCCAGCATGGTGATCTGTTGCTCAGGACTGAAACAGAGAATAACAATTCCTCTGTCCTTGGTAGGTCACAAAGGAGAAGGAAAGCTCCCATTGGAAGTCTCTGCTCTGGTAGACTTTCAACCTAGTAAGTAATGAGTAACGTTGCTGTTCCACTTCAGCAATCTGTCAAATTAAATATGTTTCTGTGATGATGCTTCTGGCAGAGCTGGCCTAATGCATATGCAATTCATGTATTCAAGTAAAATAAAAATGAAATAAAGTGCACAGTGAGAGTGTGAGCTGGAAAACCTTATGCCATATCTGTGACTAAGGTAGGTGACTTGGGGGTTAAGCTGTGTTTCCCTGGGGCAGGAGGAGAGGCCTCTGGTGATGAAACCTGCAGCACTAGTACTGCCAGGGTTCCTGAAATCATCAGAAATCATCAGCCTACATGCCTATCCCCTTGGCACTAAGAGGGAGCATGAGATGAACTGCAATGGCTCCGGCCACCTTTTCGCTAATACAGACCTCTGTAGATATAATGGCAAAACCTACATTGCAAAGTGAACGGCAAAAACCTGACTTCAAGACCCAGAAATACTTGAGTGAAGTCAAATCTCCACAGGCATCCATCAGTTTTTGGACATGTTTTTTGCAGGGGTTTTTTGCTTTTAGCAACTGCTGACCAGAAACAGAGACAGGAATCTTTTACAAGCCATATAGGAGCTGTTGCAGCTGACTGACTCTCTGGGAGCTTACAAGGGCTACAAATATGAGAAAGCTTTTCTTCTATAATGCTGTTTTGCCTTGTCTCTCTTAGAGGTTACCCTGATCCGATATAAGAGCCTAGATTTTTATTTCACAGAGGTAATAACTGCACAACCCCCTCTTCCAGTTAGACAGGCATGAAAAATGTTGAGTGAGGCAGACTAGCTTCTGCTTACTGTTTAGCAGTTGAGTACTTTGTGTGCTGGAGGGCATGACGAGGCAGGGAGGGAAATGGCGAACAAGACTGGGAGAGCAAGGACATCTGCTGCTTGAAGACAAATCTGTGTACTTGGGGTAATTGAAATGTGTCCTGTTCAGGAAATGGGTTGTAATATTACATTATCCAGATACAGAGTTTAAGGACAGGCAATTGTCACTGAGAACAGAGAAGGAGATATGACAGTCTGAATGAGGAAGGACATGCTGTAAACAGAGTAATATTCACATGAATGGCGGCTAAGAGACATCTTGAACTTGAGGCTAAAGACTGAAACGGTAAAACAAGTATAACAGAAAACAATTAAGATCTCCCAGGGCTGGGTGAAAAGACAGATCAGGAAGTATTTATGCAGATGGGGGACTGTACTTGGGCTAGGACATTGATCATATGCAACTGCAATTACTTTGATATTGACTGGAATGAGAATTACAGAGGGATTTAGGAAACTAGAGCTGTGTGTATTGACAGATCCTTTCTACCCTGCAGCTTGACAACCAACAAGATTAGAGGCCATTTGGAAAAAGCTGCAATGGCTAAGCAAGGCAGCACATCTGCTGATGCCAGCACTCAGGCCAGAATGACATTAGCTGAAAGTTAGGATGGAAGGAAATTGATGTTGAGTGTGAGCATAATTCTGATTTCCAGATGTGAGGAAATCCATGCTCTATTGTACTCTGTGGGTCATAACTTTTGGGTGAATTGAAGTGGATGTCATTTTACTGGATGTTAGTTTACTTGACTACATGTCCTGACATAGGTTTGAAACAGAATCACTGACCCTAGTGGGGTTTGGTTGTAGTTGTCTTAAACTTTTGAGGATATATAGTTGATGCAAATATGATTTCTAACTAGGATCAAGGAAGTAGACAACAAGTATCTGGCAAAAATTGCAAAGGCCTAGCTTTTGTAAAGGACAAAAGAAAAAGGAGATTTATGCCTGTTAACTAATAGATTACAAAATACTGGAAAGTGACAGGCCCAGAGCACAATTTAATTCAGTTTGTTTTGATGAGACAAAAGGAAAGAATCGGTGCTTTTAAAGAAAAATATAAAGAGATGTTAAGAAGAAGTAGATTCTAATAATGATCAAATATTGGATTGAGGTTAAATAATCAGGATTTATTGTCACTGTGACATGTTACTGCAGTTATAGTATATATATCACATCCATCAAAAATGTAACTACTCCAGCTTATCATCTGATACATAACATATATATGCACATTAGTTTGCAGTAAAAGAGCAACGGACAATAGCTTTTTGGGTCTTTTCATTTTCCTGCTAGTCATGTTGCTTCTGATGCACTTGAGTTGTGCTGTGACACCTGTCTTTGTTGGAACTAAGCTATTCTCTCACTAAAAGCAATTAACTCATGATTTGGTATATTCAGCCAAATATCCTCGTATTTGCTTTGATGGTTTTGTGACTGTATGTGGATGAACCCAGCAAGCTGGTGCTGAAGAAATGAATCTTTGAAGCTGTATCAGATGGTTACAATATAAATCTAAACTAAACTAATATAATATAATAAAATAATATTTCTCCTATAGTGAAGGTATAGGAGAAAAGTTTACAAAGAATGTTAAAAGTGTTTAAAGAAACTTACTAAAAGCAAACTGAATAAATACTGGCTAGTGGGACAAAAATCTTCACCCTTTATCTTGCTCAAATAGTGCAGTAATGCTTAACAGTAACACTTTTTCATATATATATATGTACACAGTGCCCTATAAAACCAATACATATTAATGCAAAGTCTGACATTTCTCTCTTTGGACTGCTATGAGACAGGATGGTAGAAGCTTAATGGAGAAATAATGCTAACCTCTTCCATGTTGTTTTCCTTCATGCTATGGCAGTGTCCTTCCATCCAAGTGACATACACTGAGATACTTGGTGTTGACATACATTTTCTAGCCACTAAGAAACTAAAGGCAGCTTTAAATTTACACATTACACCTGAAAGAGAAGTTGCTGCCCTCCTTAGGGATAGACTACAATAGTTACCCAAATGTAAGTGCAATTTTTTTAAAGCAAATGGAATCACTGGAGGCTGGTGGCATCCACAACTAGCTAAAACTGGACTGGCTTTTGTAGATGCAGAAGAATTATTGCTTGAAAGGCAATCTCTGTCCTCCAGCCTGTATGTGAGGTGAATTTGCTCCACAATGCTCCAGGCTGTGTTAATGTGACTTTTCAGCTTCTTGGCTTGAAATAAAGTTAGCCAGCTTGCTTAGATTCCACACAGAGTATGTCCACATTTATTTGCAAAATGTCTTCTTGCCACAGTGTGATCCAACAAATCTATTGAACTTAGAGTGTTCTGTCTGCAGAGCTTCAGTGTGAGGCTAGAGTACACTTATAACCTCCAAGGGACTGGAATGTATCTGCCTGGAGGATGGAGGATTGCATGTGGAAGTAGTTAATGCCAGCCTGCAAAAAGACAGCTTGAGGAGTTGTTCTTGCTGGGTAGAAGGAGTTGAGACTGACTAGGTGGGGATAAATACTTTTTCTATGGGATGCAGATGACAGCAGTTAAGTGGTTGGGGCAGACCACTGAAACAGTCACACATGCCTATTGAAAGGCAAATGACAAAGATGCAGAGAAAACCCCATTCCAGCAGTCCTTACATAATTTGTCCTGCAGAGGTCTTTTAAAAGCCGTAAGACATCATTTACAGGAAGACCCATGCCCTTTCTTACATTGACATAACACTGTGGGCTAACTTGTGGCGTATATTTACAGTAATGTAATGAATATTTGATGTAAAAAAATTCTCTAATGGGAGCTTCTGTGAGCTGTTTACTAGGAATGTCCATTGTGACTTTTGAAGTGTTAACTACTTTGAATGGGCAAATTATATTATTCCACTTATTCTGCCAGATTCTCAGTAAAAATCTGCAAATTTCTTTTGAATTGAGATTAACGGGACAGCACCAAACCAACCCCACCTGGCTCTGCCATAGTAATCTAATAAATTTATAACTTCCATACTTCCAGGATAAATACGATTTTGAAATGTGGTTAGCATTAATATATTTTAAGAATGACACCAAATTCACTATATTTTTTAGCAGTCTGGCCTGGATATTCCCTCTGTAGAGTATTTCTAGAACTTTGGCAGAATAAGGGAAATAAACTGTTTCAAAAGCTTTTTTTTTTTTTTTTTTTTTGTGTGTGTGTGTGTGTGTGTGTGTGTGTGTTTGTGTGTATGCGTGTGTATGCGTTTTGCAGGCCAAAGAATAAGAGTGTCCTACACAGCCCCACAATTCCTACTGCTTCTTTAGGAAAGCAAGGTTTTTTTCTGCAGAATGCTAGGGGTGGTAATACTCCCCCTGCCATGAGCAGGGACACCTTCTGCTAGCCCAGGTTGCTCCAAAACTCATCCAATCTGGCCCTGGACACTTCTGGTCTCTGGGCACCCACAGCCTCCCTGGGCAGTTCAGGAGTGATGCTGTCAGTGTGGGCCAAGGCTGAGATGGGGAGGATCTACAGAATATACCCAGGATGTGCTCTAGGGATAATAGTGGGATCTAGGAAGTTGCAAGGGGAGAAGACAGACACAGCACAAAGGGGCAGTGCCAGGGAGCAGTGCTGAGAAGCTGGCTGTTCTGAGTCACAGCACTGGCACAGGAATATGCAGCGTTTCTCTGTGGAGGAGCCTGGGGGGAAGGTGATCTCTTCTGCTTATTCAGGTTCTTTCTAATGTACAAGCTTCTGAGCTTATTTTCACAAATAACACTAAGATGCAAGTAATATTAACATACAGCTGCTGACTGACAGTTGTAAATTTTTTGCTCTCCTTGAAATACAATTAGTGCTAAAATAATACCAAACTGAAAGCTCTGGGACCTGTGCAACTCCAAGAATTTTTCTTTCTTTTGGACACTAAAGAAATAGTAAAGATAGTCACAGAAACAAGAAAAATAGCTTAGCTGTATTCCCTCTGCTATCTACAGTGTGATTTTGTTCACTGAGCTCGAGCAGGCTGTTCTCTGTGTGTCTTGCCCTCTCTCCTAAATGCAGTTCTGTGGTTTTTTGGAGCTTTCTTAATTCTGCAAAGGGAATCACTGCCATCTCCTGGTCAAGCGACAGGGAATACTAAAATCCTTCCACCCAGTCATGAGCTGTACCATTGCCCCACTCTGCAGAAGCAGGGATTTTCAGTGGGGATCCCTATGGATTTGGTGCAGGCCATTCCATGACTATTATACTAGTTATTTATCTGAGCATCCAGAGAAAAAGGGAACACTTAATTCATCATAGGTTGGCTGTCTGGTCCAATGGGTCCTGACTAATCAAATTTGTACATTTGTTCCACCATTGGTGTAATATGTAAATGGAAATAAATCCATTATTAGTACTATAAAAGCAGGACTATTTAAGTACTCATTCCTTAGACAATACCTTAGACTTCTTTAACAATACCCTTACAGATCAACAATACTCCTTTGTGTTACAGATCCACATAAATTCTGTCGGTACTTTCAGTTTTGCTTCCTAAAGTGACCGTATCAGCATAGGTCATTCAAGAGCATAAAAATCTGTTGGAGTGAATGGCTAAAGGTGCAGCTGGATCCCATCAGTCCTATCAACTAGTCATATGGTGCCAGTAAATGCCTTATGCTTTCTTTGCTGTTTAAGAAATAGTATCTCTGTGACTGCATGTGAAGGGGCAAAACTATTTCCTTTCATTTATTAGGATCAATTGTTTCCATAAGACCTTTATATCTCTCCTAAAAAAATCTAATTTTCAGTATGATTACATTTTCTATGATCTTTCTTCATCAGAACATACTGACTTAAATCTAAGTCAGCTTAAATACTTATTTACCCAAATATTAGTTTGGAATGAGCATTTTCTAATTTTTATCTTCCAATAACTTGCCTTCATTGTGAGCTCTGAGTTCATAGCCAGAAGTAGATTAAAAAACCCACTTAAGTACAGCCACTTCGGAGTGAATCTGCCAGCTAGCGCTATATAAAGGTTGCATTTCGAAGTGTCAGTATGCACTGTACCTTGTGTGTCTGGAAAAGATTAATGGGTAAGGAGGTAGAGCTGGGAAGTACCAGTACAGCATTTTGAGACTTTGGCTTGTGTATTACAAGAAGAAAAATGTTCTTAAAGAATGAGACTAGGTGCTTGCAGCCATTTAGCGCTCAGATTCATTGGCCGTGTTCATATCCCTTCTGTGCTCTAACTCAACAACTCTCTCAGTTGGCTGCATGGAAGAAAAAAATTTGGCCAGAAGCTGATACCACTTCTCAATAAGATTAGGAGCAACCTTTAATCTCATTTTATATTATTCCTAATTCCCATTCATATATACAATGAAAGACAATATTTTTTTATTACCCACCATGTGGTCTGTGGGGCTTTAAGGATAAAGGATTTTGTGTATAATGGTTTCCATCTTTTTACTTCCTAAAGAGCAGAGCTTATTTTACAGTGTTCTTTCTCATACTGAGTAGGCCTCCTCTCATCCCATTAATTGTTTCTAGTAAACAAATTATCTGAGCATTTTGTTATGCCCCGAAGATGCATATGTCTGTATTAGCCAAATGTTCCAAAAAAACCCCATGCAGCAGAACAGATAACTGTAAATGGCTTCTTACCAAGAAATAATTCGGAAGCAATCAAACCTGACCCTGGTAAGATTTGGGACTTTTAATTATCTTTAGTAAACATATAAGATGAACTCAGATTAAGACTTTGACCTGTCTTTGATATAAAGTCTAACAGCAGACAGTAAAGCAGGAATGGTGGCAGATTTAATAATGGATTTTACCCACATTTAGCAGGCCAGCAGAGCACTCATGTCAGAGGCTCATAAGATTATTCTTTCCCCGTGAAATCCTCTTGCTGCTTTCTGTTTCACTGACAGCATCTGAAAATGTATTCTGATCTGATGTGGTATCACTAACAAAGGAATTCTCTCTGGCCTTCATCAATAATGGAAGTTGCAAGAGATTCACTTCTAAGCAGGTAACTGATCTTTAAACTCACTTCAAAAAACCACTTGCCAGCCTTGCTGAGCTGTGAGTCAGTGCTAGATTGCACCTGTTTTCCTGTTCTCTCCTACAATGCCTGCTGCTCTTAGTCAAAGTGCAAAAACCAGTGAACACAAGGAATGGTTTCAAGTTTTCACGTTTAAAACCTGAAACCTTCAGGTTTACTGTCAAGCTGGGCACAAGCCTATACTTTCCTAGATCTCTTAAAAGTACAGAGCCATCATGTGTAGTAGGCTTCTGTTACCCTGGTTTTTCTGAGCCTTTTGATTTTCTTAAATGGAGTCAGATCTTTTTAGTTACTGTACAATATTAGAGCAGTTTTCTACCTTTTCCCACAGATGTAACATAAACAAATCCTTTGTTTTTCATTCTCTGTCCTTTGTTTGCACATTTCTAACCTGAAAACAATTGTAACTGACAATTGGTCTGGCCACTGAGGCTAAGGGGTGGAAACCCCAAAAAGCCAATCTTCTGCTAGACCCACAAATGTATAAAAAGTAAGAAATAAACAAAGGGGTTCTCTTCTCTCTGCTCTCTCAGCTGGGACCTGGTTCGGAAGGACCTCTGCCTTGTGAAAATCTCTTGTCTGCATGTGATTGCTTTGTGTGTCTCGGTGACAGGCTTCTCAGTGTTCCCTTCTGTTGGAAAAAAAAAGAAATAATTTTAATTTTTTCACAGGGTCGTTCATCTAGCTGAACCCCCTCATTTCCTTGTCTCCTTTCAGCTTTCCCTCCCTGAGGTTTAAAACTGATGGCTGTGATCACCGTGCAAAAGATAATGTATGTTACCAGCAGTGTTCAGTGTGCCTTTGGAGGAGGTGCAGACAGAGCTGACAGGGTGCGTTACTCATCTATTCACTGTCAGTTTATCACAAAGTCTGCCCATGTTTACCAAACAGCATTCAAGGAGGGATAAAGGGAGCCCTCCAAATTTGCATTGAAGCAGATGAGAGTACTGACATGAGCTGTTTGTTCAGCTGGTGGAGCCCGAGCTGTACCAGGGAGGCCGTGAAAGGCCCCTGGAAACGGTAACAGCCTTGGCTGCCCACAGTAATGATAGTGCCTTTGGCTGTACCCCTCAACTGGCCATCGGGAAACTCTTTACTTAGATATATCTGCGTCCAGAGTTCCAGAAAGGTGAATACTGGGTTCTCCTGAAGTATGTCAGAGTGAAGTTCCACCCATGGAGAACACAGTACTGAGAGGAGGACAGAGTGCTTCTCCTGCTCCTCACTCCTTGCTTTGCTCCGGCACCTAGTGGTGATTCGCTGGACCCTGCTGTGAGCTGATTCAGCTTGGTAACTGAGCAGAAAGCATGCCAGCAAAATAATAGAGAGATTGTTGCTGAGTTAGCAAGTTGAACCAGTTCACAGAGAAGCTGGATGAGTGCCAGACTTGGCCCAGGACATGCTGGAACGACGAGGCGGAAGCCCTACCCTTGAGCTGCAACACCGAATCTGTGGGTATGTGTACACCCTTGCTCTCAGGCAACCCCCCCGTTTGACCTTATATTTAAGCATGCATGACTGATGTGCCAAGCAGCATCTAGAATCAAAGAAAGAGATTTTCAGGGAACTAAATTAAATGAAGGGAAATAGGTTGGTTTCTGTAGAAATTCTATCTAGGGAATGACTAAGAGAGAAGGATTTCCATGTATCAATCACATGGGTGTTCTGTGTGTATGAACTGTTGATGTTTTGTGGCTCTACAAAGACAGTAATTCATTAAAAATATCTTCTATTTAAGAGAGAGCCTTGAGAAGAAACTATAAATGGAAAAAAAGAGAAATTATTATTTTTACAGTCTGGCATATTTTCATCTTTGTTCTACAGCATCAGTCCTGCAGTAAGTGCTACAGCACGATTTACTGTGTTAAATTTTGTTAAATTGCTGTAGCAATTTAACACATTAAATCATGCTGTAGTACTCACTGCAGGACTGAAGCAGCTGTATAGAGGGTAATCTGAATGCAAGGAACCAAAATCTCCTTCCGCTTATACTGACTATACTGCTTTCAACGGAGATGTATTATAAAAAAATTAGCCAAAAGTTTCTCAGTTCCTGTTGATGGATTCATCTGCAGGATTAGCTACTGATCTTTTGGTGGTGATTTTAATTTTAATATCAAGTGATCATTCCTTCTGTGAAGGAGCTGGCTTAAGTGCTAGGGAAAAAAATGTGTCCTGACATGGTTTTGTAAGCAATCATTTCTTAGGTGTTTTCAGTCAGGAAATGAAACAAAGAATGTCTCAGTCTTCCCTTTGGCTGTCCCATGCTCTCCACTATTTTGTGGAAAAGAGGAAAAATATCTGGTGATTAAAATCCCTTTCAATCCTGCTCTTTCAGACTGTTATCTTTATCAGTTGTGGTGTTTTTTTTTTTGTTTTTTTTTTTTTTTAATGATTTTTATTATTACAAGAGCAGATGAACTGTAAGGGATTGGTCAGAAAGAGAATCGTGCCTTACCATCTGACTGAGTTAATTTTCCAAAATGCAATTCATCTGAGTGCTAACTCTAGTGTAGATATAGGCAGCACAATTGTAAAGTGATAGTGGAAATTTCTTTGCTTGATAGGGTTTTTTTAGTTTTAATTCTGCAGCCCCTGCCATTTTTTAGAATCTGACAATGGAAATTTCAGATTCACATCCAACACACATTAATTTGGAAGAGGGCACTCTGTCCTTTTATGAGTTTCCTTAAACATGAATCCAGAGGTAGATTTTTGACTTTGTACCTCCAGTGCCTAATGATTTATTTTGTGTGACCAATACTCTGCGGTTGCTGATAGTTCATTTTATTGCCATTTAATCACTTCAGACACTCATTACTGCAACATTCTTTTGCAGCTTTTTTCAATTGCCTTTGAATTCTGTTATCCTAAATGACATTTTATAATTTTTTTTCCTCACCAGACCATTTATCAGGTCACTGGTGAACAAGTCCTGGCAGATCCCAAGGGAGACATGAGCAGTGTAGTGCTGATCACACCCATCCAGTGTGAAAACTACTCTTTGTTTCTTGTCACTCCACAATTTTAATGCAGTCGTTTCAGTTAGAATTACATCTTGTTCTCATTTCCCATCCATACAGAGATGAAATCGCTCCCTAATTCACAGTTTTGTACTACTCCTTACAAGTTGAAAACTTCTGTTGCGTTTGAGTTATATGCTCAAACCTGTTGGTGGCTGCTGGGTAGCAATTAGCTCTATAACACTAATTCCACTGAATTTACTGAGACTACACCCCAGCAGGCAGAAGAAATGAGGCTCAAGGTTTGTTATTTCTTGCAGCAAGACACATCATGTGTTGTAACAGCTCTAAAATTGCTTATTATTTCCAAAAACTATAAAATAAACTCCCTGAAAAATAAACAGAACTGAGTCCACGTGGAATCAGAGATGAATGACGCATCCTTGCCAAATCACTCTCTGCAAGCACTGCATTCATGTGATAGCCACATTAACTTTCATGCAATAATCTGCAAATTCCATCAAAAACCCCAGTATTCAAGCACCTCTAATAACATGAATTTGATTTTTGCATATTAAAACTGTGATAAAGCCATACTAATTATTTTTAATTATCTCAAGATGAAAATATGTGACTGATGTAAGTAATTATGTAAATAATTTAAAGCTGATTAAATAATAATGATTCTTTCTGCATTGCCTTCAAAGGGCTTATAACTAAATTTAATTTTAAGCAGGATCAAGAAAATAATCACTTGATTCAAACATTAATTGCTAATTTTAATCCTAACTCATTTGAAAATGGACATATTTTTTGCAGGCTCTGCAGGGCATTAATTGACATTTTACAAAATGAGTCATTGTGGCAAGGAGAAATATTTTTCAAAGAGTGAATCATGACAACCAGAAGGGGTTGTTAAAGAGCTCCAAGCGAGCTTTGGCAGCTCAGTGAAAGCAGCTCTATTTAGCAGCAGTTTGGCTTCTCTGGGATGACTGGAAAAGTCGTGGTATTCTCTGCTCTTCACACCAGCCAGGACACTGCTCTCTGCTTTCACCGCTGCCAGTGGGCAAGAGAGCTGCAAAAAGTGTGTCCAAAAGCAAAGAAACAGCTTTGTTAAGACATGCTGGAACTGGATAGAGAACATTTTAGGTCATTTTAGTAGTCTAAGAATCAGGAGGTTTATTGCTTTTTTTCTAATCCAGTTTGAAATGGATAGTCTGAGCAATCTGCTCTGGATTTGACCCAGGACCCAGAGCCTTACAACAGTAGGGCTCGTTTTGTTGGGGGTTTTCTGTCTAGACCCTCTGTACCTGTTCACCTCCCTTGTTAGGAACTGGGGGAGTAACAACACCCTCCAAAAATGGGAAAGATTTTTGGATGTAAATTCCTTTACTAAAAGAATTACCTTTTTGATATGTAACTTGTAAGAATTAAACCGAGTGGCTGCCTGGTTCTATAGGATACATTAAGAAAAACTGAATTAATATATCGGTAATTTTTCTGGTAGTAGATCTTAAGCCCCAATGTCACCCATGGGTTTTACCACTTTTTTCTGCAACTAGTTCAGTTGCTCAATTTTGCTCACTCAAATTATATGCTTTGTAAGCTCAAGGGTGATCAGGACTCCACCTAAAGGAGTGTACTGTCATTTTATTCACTAAACACTGTCAGCCTACGTTTGTTACACTTACCAATTTTACCTTTGTCACCCTTTAGCTCCTCAGAGAATGCATCTTAATCAGAACTGGAGACAGCTTACATGCTTTCCTGCTGCACCAGGCATTGCTTCAGCCTTTACAACTTGCTTTGGACAAGCTATTTCTTTTTTTGTCAAAGCCTGATGGAAGAAAAACTTTTAGCCAATATTTAGCCCTGATAACTTTTTCTCCTTCAGGCTGTATTTATGTTCAGATTGAACTCTTTGCCTTTCTCATTATTTTCTTATAAAGGTATCTATTTTCTTCAACACCTAGCTACTGCATTTTCACTTAATTATTTGGCCTCAGCAGAGAGGCCTGAATAGTTCTCCATCATAACTGACCGTTTGTTTCCTAGTACAGGCTGAGCTTTCATGATTCTATCACACTCCCTCTGTGTCATCTTGTGACAAACTCAATTACACGGTCCTTTTATTATCAATTAACAAGAAATATAGCAAAATATTTTGTTCGTCTTCAATGGCATGAGCTAATATTTGTGTGAAAAAATCTAATCCTGCTCATTTCATCCCCCTCAGTGTTCAAAGCCCTTCACTGTGCTTTTTGTGTGTGTACCAAGATTAGTGCTGCAAGAGTAGTGTCTCCCAAATCAGCATCACCCCAGGCTCCCAATATCTGTGCTTCAGTGGTTAATGAAAATGTTCAGCAAAACCAGTTACAAGACACATACACAAGGAATTCCACTTGCAGCTGCCACCCAACCCCACCCACCTCGTTAGCAAGCTGCTATAGTTCCCATGTTCACCATCTTGACTGTTTTCCACATTTCCCACACTTCCACTGTATCAGAATCTGCACTTGTTCTGTTGTGCCAGGTCTGATTCTTCGCTTTTAGCCCTGGAAATTCTGCAGACCTAATCTCTCTTTGCTTGCAGGTTGGTTTGTGCATTGCCCTTTTCTTTTTCCACTCAAACCTGTTAGTTCCCAGCACTGGTTCAAACCCCACAGTTTTACAGGCTTAAACCAGCTTTTCTTTTCTACCTTAACAGGAGTCTGTGTGTTCATTTCAGTCTCCCCCACAGCTTTAGGGGACTGCACAAACAGGAAGAGTTCAGCTCTACACTGCCAGTTTGAGCTGAAATCAAACCCAGCTTTCCCCTTATCATTTAAACTCCTGACTGCTCTCCATGCCATTCAAGTATATCAGAGCTTAAAACTGCTCAACAGAATGCAGGGCAAGGGAACAAAAGGGTGTTAATAGAAAATAAGATCAACCTTCTTTCCTTATAATATAAACCAACTTTTAATATTAAAAACGCCTCAAAGTTTTCAGTGAAAATAACACATACATTTCAGTGTAAAACAGTGCACAGTGTAAATGCCCTTGGACACCCTTCTCTGCATCTCTCCTGTTGGCAGAGGCTGCAGGCATGAGCCAGGACCCTGTGGAGCCATGACCCAGGTCATTCTGTGGAGCACAACTGATAGGGACACAGGCAGGGCTTGCCCATTGGAGTCTTTTTTACGTTGGGCTCTTCCTCTGGTTCATATAGTACTAAGTACATTTGAAATTGAGGATTCAGTGACAAAACATCCATTTTTTCTTCAGATAGCAAATGGTAAGAGTAACTTTTCCAAAATTAACAAAAAGTGCATTGAAATAAAGATCTGCTCATCTGGTTGCAGTCCCAAACAGATACCCAGTACCAAATCTAAATCCCAAAGCTGGCAGAAGATGGGGTGTCCTAGTTCCCTGCAACACGTCACTGTAGACCAGAGGAAACAGTTAAAAGTAAGAAATAAAAAAAAAGAGATAAAATAAAAAAACCAAGTTCCTTCCCCAAAATTATTTTCATATGTGAGAGAAGAAAACAAATATTAAAAAAATTAAGAAACAAGATTCAGAACAAACTGCATCCCCCCAACTTGCCATAAACAGTTTTGTGTTGAATAGAAGATTAGAAAAATTAGAGGCCTTCATGTCCGAATTAAAACATCCGTTTTTAATTTTTGACTTGCTTTGGATGATACTAAAATAAAATTAAGCCCACTAAAAAGCAAACAACAACACAAATAAAACCCCCAAGCCTTTATTTTCTAAAATACACATTACTGGAAAGCACTCATGGGTTTTCTGACTGGGAGCTGGTTTAAAGGAGGCTGTGGAGGAACAGGAATGGGGAGTTTCTTGTACACCTGCCATGTTAGGGGGGGGCTGGTCATGTTAAGGCACTCACTCCAAAAGAACATTATTTCTGTCCTGAGACTGCTGACATGCTTGGATTAGTTTCAGCCAGTAATTTGGAAAAAAAATAGTGCTTAGGGTAATACTGACAGAATGGAGAACGATTTTTCAAACAAGAAAAAATAAAGAACAATATATACACATTTCCTTTTTTCTTTTAACTTAAAAAGCATCCCTAATGTATCTTAATAACTGTATTAAAGGCTACTTAAATATTGAAGATTTTAAATAATGTAGATTTTCTCAGTAATCTGGGAGTAGCTGTGTAACTGCCAGTATATTGGTCCCATTTTAAACAATATAATTTTTATTTTAATCTTGTACATATAATAACATGATCGAAAACACATATTACTCCACTCCACATAAATAAGTATATTTCTTCTGACCTGTTTTAAAAACTACATCTGTCCAAATAATCAGATTATGAGACTGTATTTTTTTCTTTGTAATGTTTTCTTAAAAATCTTACATTCCTCTTCACTAGCACTGTATTCCAGAGTACATAATCACAGGGCATTAGTAAAAAGAGTTAATCAAAAACCTGAAAGCTACAGTAAGTAAAATGAAGTCATGATAAGAAGTATTACGGAATGTATACTCTGCAGCATAGAGAGATTCTGTCACCGGGCTGAAGTGGAAAATTACTCCAGAAGAAATTCTTTATGTTCCTGTTTGAGTAAACCATAGATTGTGCTATTCTTTGCTCAAAAGTGCAGGTCATTTCATGAAAAAGAGGGGTTTATGAAACTACCGCTAAAGGATGACCAAAAACCTGCTGGCAGTTCAATGTGTGCCAGGGGGAGTACAGGGAGAGGGAGGCGTGTCCAGCAGGAATTTCTGAACCAGGCTGTGTCATGAAGTCCACAAATTTCTGGTGGTTGCACAAACAGATCACCAGAAGAACTGCTCTTTCTTGAAGAATAATGGTCATTTTCCGGGCATCTGGTGAATGGCAGCAGAATCCATTCTTGCCTGTGGTGTTTCAAGAATTTCTTCAAGAAGTCAAAGAAATACATGGATCCTGCATGGACTCCAGGAGTTCCAAGGCAGATTCCTGGTGCCTGGGCCAGCAGGTCCCTCTCCTCCAGAGCACAGCAGCACCATCGGGGTCAGTTCGTGGGGTCCTCAGCCAGGGCTCCTCAGAGCCCAGTGCTCCTGTGGAGCTTGTACTTCTATAAATCCCCCTCTGTAGGCGGCTGGCACAACCTATAGAGTCTTCAGTGCGGAGGAAGAGTAGGGAATTAAAGATCATAGGGATAGTAACAAAGTTACCGGAATCATGTCAAGGGTCAGCAGCTTCTTTGTTATTCTGCAAGCTTTAGAGGTAATGACACACCAAGAATATTCCTATTTTTAATATTAATAATTGCAAGTTTAGAAGTGCCAATTGTTTACAATATTATTTGAGACTCTCCATCCTCTTAATTTTGGCTCAGTTTGGTTCTCCAACAGACTTTTCTCTCTTTTTCTATTTCTTTTGGTTTTAAAGCCAGTTCATAATTTTTCCTGAACAAAAGAAGTTCTCCCCCTCATATAGGCTGGGATACCAAACACACAGAAGAACATATCTGTTTGTTGACTTCCTTGAACAAATCTTAAAATTAATAATTATCTTTTCAGAGAAATTTTTTTACTCACAAGATTATCAAATTGAGAACAGTGGTTAAACTTAAGCACATGTTGACTTGTCATTCATGTATGACTTTGTGAGCTTTTTGTTGGCTTTTTCTTCTTTACATCAGAATAAACTCGAGTCTTTCATAACTTTCAAGACAGCTATTGCAGATTTGTGCTAAGAAATACAATCCTGACAGTTAATTCATCAGATTGCCTTCTAACTTTGCTCAGTTTTATTTTGCATTATGATGGAATGCAGTAGAAACACACAAATCTGAGCTTTATTGCCCTGAAATAATCCAAGTAAATAGTTCTGGAATTTATCATTGTGATTTACAGTGTACTCAAAAGAAAAAAAAAGCCTCATCTTGTGATTTGTTTTTAAAACTGCTTTTCTTTGAAGGTAACACAGTTATGGCCTGTTGCAAATAACTACACTGCCCAAACACTGATGGATGGCACCTGGGCCATGGTACAGGAGCCAACACCATTGTTGTGTTTGTTTTTGAAGCAGCAATTATAATCTAACAGAAGGATAAGGCTCTAAATGCAAAATTCTACTCTTTTTAATGTCTCTGAGAAATTGAACCAAGAGTGTTAGAGGAAGCATTACCACAGTCTCTAAAGTTTAAAATCATTTTCTATAAACATTTTGAGGAGTGGATAGGAGAGAAAAAAGGAAAATTAAAAGAGGGACTAATTTAGACTCACTCAGAAGTCTCTGTGGGTGAATAAGGTATCAGTGTTGAAGGAAGTAATATTAACACTGAACCAATGTGTTCTTTGGAGGCCTCAGGCACTAGCAAACACATTTGTTGAGTCTGAAGATATGGCACAGACTTTGCTGTGCCTTTTCTGATGCTGATTCTTGTGGGCCAGAACTGTTTTGCCTTCATGTAGACAATGCCATTAACAACAGCAGAAGCAGAAGTGTCTCTGGTATTTGTACAGACATTTTCTGTACACATTGTCATCTAAACCATGACAAATTGTTAATGCCATTGTGGGAAAATGCTGTGTTACAGTTTATTAAAGAACATTCTTTTGTCTCTGAGACGTGAAATTGGAAGAAACTGACCAAAGATACTTCACTTAAAAGTAAAGGTATTATTCTCTAGTAGAGAGAGATGAACATCTGTATCTCCTAATAGGTGCAGTAGGATTCACAAATATACAGTGCTTTTGAAAGCTGCCTTCTAGACAAACCCATATATAACCCTGGGCAACTGAGGTTCCTTAGGGCTGCATTACTGTGTGGTTACTTTGACTGGAAGTACTAGCTCTTAAACCTGCTCTGCCAGATCTAAACCATCAGACTCTTGTAAGCACAGTACTGTACTATCTTCGCATATCTGCAGTCAAATTTGCTGTTCAGGAATTTTTCTTTCTAAACACTCCAGAGATGACTGGAATGTCCATCACTAGCTTTGCCAACTCACAGAAACAGTCCAAAAAAGATCAGCTATGTTTGATTCAGAAAATGTAGAAACCCTTGATTCTGATGATCTGCAAATCATAAGCAGCAAACCTGATTAATCTACAGTGTGTACTTAGTTTAGTACACGAAGAAAAAAGAATATAGTTTTTTTTTCCCCCCCAGTATTGCTATTAAGGTCATCTTTGGTAATAGCAGGAACTCCACAGTTGTTACAGAAACAAAATCAGCACTCAGAGAAAATGTATAATACATAATAACTTACCGAGGTGCATGCTGTGGCATTTGGTCCATCACTTTCAGATTCTTAGCAGAGATTTCAACCCTTGGTCCCTGTGGAAACAGAGAATTTATGGTACCGACAATATTGATAAAGCAAATGATCCTTAGGAAGAAATAATGGGAGAATGATCCCTACTTGACAATCCATTAACTACTTCTAAAAGATTTAGAATCCAAAGGGTGGATACAATTATCTATGTTTACTTAAAAGATAAATTAGGCCCCAAGCACTTTACAAGCACTGCTGTCTAGCACTAGGTAATTTCTGCTATTTTAACACTATGATTGAGACTTGGGTTTTTTCTGTACAGAAATTGTCTTAAATATGCTGCACATTTTCTTTTTTCTAACCGTCAAGGCACACACAATATGCACTGAAGCACAGATTTGAATTGCTGTCGGGGCTGTACATGCAAAAGTTAACTTGCTCCTGTCACACCCAGGTGTAGTTTTTCAGCCATTAGTAGGAGTTGGGATATATAGGTTTGCAGTGCACAAAGTACTGTGCCACACCAAAACAAACTGGTGTTTGCACCGCGATGTTACTGGACGATGGTGGCACGCAGCAGACACATGCCAACCCTCACCTGCTTTCGCATGATGTCTGTAGCTTGCATGATACACTTGGGCAGGAGTCCATGGCTGCGGGCCAGTATGGCTGCTTGCTCCAGGGATACACTCAGCGTACTCCTGAACCAGGGAATGAGAGTTAGGGAATCACAGATCATAGCTTAAAAAGTAGAAATAGGCACGTGCAGGACACTTACCTGTTATGTATTGCTCCTGTTAGCTATTTACTTTTATTTACTCTTTTTTATTTTCTTACATACAAAACTATTAAATGACCTCAGTCTTGTTGCACCTGGATACTGCAATTGTTAGAGTCTCTAGCATCATTACGACAAGGCTGCATGTCACTGCTCTTCTGCATTGATTCATTTTAAAGGGATTCACAGCTTTATCTTTCCTTTTGAGACACTGGCAGAACAGTGGTGTGTTTCAAAATCAATGTGTGCACATACTAAGATTCTAAAGCTATTTTTGAGCAACATCCTCCATTTTCAGTGTGTCTTCAGACTGAAGACAATGCTGACTACAAGTTCTATGCAACAGAGATCACTTGGTCAGTTGCACTGGATGATGAACTGAAACACGAAATCTTTTGTGTCAATATTACTTACTAACAAAAGTATTAAAAGTTACAACCTACTCTGAAGCAAAGACGTCAGCAGATTTAGGACCTTATTACATTCCCTTGAAATTTACCTTATTTCGCTTAGAATAGAATCACATCTCTAGAAAGGACAGAAGTTGCCATCACAGCAGTAGCACACGGGTTTAACCCTCACTCACCTCTGCATCCCAGTGGCGCACATGGTGATCTGACAGGCTCCCAGTCGGTAACAGAGCTCAGAGGATATGGGCAGCAGGCCAGCTCCTGATGAGGCACTGCTGGAACAGCCTGACTGCATTGGCGTTGTACTAATGAAAGACTTCAGCAGCCTGCAAAGCTCATCCATTGCATTGATAGGACGAATAAGCTAAACAAAGCAATACAAAAATGATCAGTAGCCTATTAGCACCTTCCAAAGACATTTACAAGTCTTTGTCCTATTGTCTAAGCAGAATATCCTACACCACAGTAACTGCCACACAGTAACAACTGTTTACAATATATATGAACTTTGGAAGTGGCAGAATAAAATTACTTAGGCATGGGACCATTTTTTATCACAAATCACACAGATTGTTTACAATGTGTATTACAATTGCAAAGATGTTCCCTGCAGTAGCATTTTAATGCTTTACATGCACATATCCACCTGCCCAGTTAGACAGACTGCCTATACCTGAGATGCTGGGCAGCACTATTTTCTCTGCAACAAAGAGTACAAAGTGAACAAAGTATAACTTGCAAATTGAACATTTGTTCGTTTTCATGCACCGGTGGGAGAGGAAAATGAGCCCGTTCTGTCGGCATCAGACGCTGTGTTTGGCAAGGGCAGGCAGGGTCACATGGAGTCTCCTTAGTGATGCAGTGAAGGGGGTTTGTGTCTACTCAGGTTCTGCACATTTTCTTCTCAACAAAAGAACTGTAGCCAAGCTTCAGAGAAATTCAGATCCCCCCTTTAAGTTTGGGAATATTTTAAAATGCTTTTTGGGTTTGCATAGATCTGCCATACAGGTATCTCACAACTGGAATTTTAGAGATGTTGAAATAATACATTTATGAGAGAATTTATTGCAGAAATAAATGCAGAAACAATACCTGGTCAATCTTCACTGCAGTAGTATTGGAATCAGTGGGCAAGTTTGATCTCTCTAGGTAAAATGTCCTGCAAAAGGGCCAGCAAGTACTACATTAGTTGGGTTTGTCCCACTTCAAGAACATGTATTTATACAATCTTGTAAAAAAAAGCTGAGGAAGCTACGCTAAAAGTCTTGCATTTGAATATCTGCTTCCTTATCAAACCATTGTGATTGCAGTAATTTACAGAGTCTGTACTAACATATTCCAAATCCTCATTAAGAAAAATATAATTCTAGCTCTGCACAAAATTCTGAGGTCAAATCGGCATTCCTCCTGAATGGGCTGAACTATTGGAAGAAAATTACCGAGTTCCCCATACAATGAGGATCTCCAAAAATCCTATTTGTGCAAAAAACGCATCAGGAGCGGAACATCTTTTTCATTAAATTTTAAGGCCCTTAGCAAGAAGTGCTCTGAAATTTTCAGTGTTTTTAAGGAAAGCAGAAGTACAAAATACCTGAGTTTACGATAGTATTGCTGCACTTTTTCGAGTGAAATACCATTAATTTGCTGTGGGAGTTCTTCTAGAGATGAACCAGCTGGTTGTGATTGCCCCTCTGTACTCTCCAGAGCTGAAGAAGAAAACACTTTACTAAAGCTATGTTATTAGTGTTTTTTTAAAATTCATTTGTTTATCTCTCATCATCTCATTGCTCAGCAGATGACTGTTGGATCATGTAAAAGCTGATTCTATCAGTCTATAACTTTAATGCTTTTCCCCGAGTGGGAGTTCAGTGGTAGTATCACAGAGGTGAGCTTCACAGAAAGCAGTTCGGTCTGACAGCAATTACTCCCCATTAATGGTCCCTAGAAAGGAATATTCTGGTGTGAATATATCAAGTAGATTTCAAGCCCAGATGATTCTGTCATGGTGTTTGCTTTTTAAAACACTTCTGTGTAGCCTGGGCACATCTCCTGATCTTACACTAGATCAAATTATCCATGTAGTCCAGTACAATGTCTCTATGGCTGAGGCATAAAAAAGCCCCAAACCAGCACATCTTGTTCCCATGACTGTCTAATTCTAAAGTCTAGCACACGCCAAGGCTTCCTAAAATAAAAATATCTGCTTCCTAAGTGAGTCTGCAGTTCTCAATTGCTTTTTTTAAGAGCTTCATGGTCATTCTTCATTTTAAATCTTTCAAAATCAGTAGTTAGCTTATTTTTCTCAAGAAAGCTTTTTATAGACACCTTTTGTAAAGAGCACTGTGTGCAGTTTCAAGGTTCCCCCATTCTGAAACCGAGCAGGCAGTTTGGAGAAGTAGTAGCTGTCAAGATAAAAGATAACCTTCAAGGCTTGACGACTTCCTTCGATGTGGTAGAAGACATGAGTATCTGGAGAAATAAAGATAAAACACTTGCTGCTTTATCACAGCAGAAGAATTGTGAAACCTCTGCTATATGAGTTTGTTAGATTACCTAATGACATTATCACATTCTCCACAAAAAGGTGAAAAAGAGAGAGCCTTTATGGAGAGAATGCAGGCTCTGAAATCTTATACTCAAAAGAACATAGTTAGTGTGACCTAGTGTGTTTGTTCCAAATACAGTAAATATGGTTAACAATTAGAATCCCATGTTGTTTCATGGCATTTCATAGCCAGTAGACATGAAGAGAGAGATGAGGCAGGGTGAGACACTGGACACGGAAAGGCTGGGAACTCACCGCAGGGAGCGTGGTGCTAATTCTCTGCCACACCTCCTCCCCCCAAGAGCAGTCACACAGATATGGCACACTGGCACAGGCCACAGCTACACAGCACAGAACACACACCACCATTCCATGGTGTCAGTCCTGCTTTAGGGGCTATGTGCTCGCAGGGAAAGCTGAGGGAATATGGCAGTGCTTCAGAGAAGCTGCCCAGTGCTCTTCAGGTCTGACACAGTCTCTTAGATTTACAATCATAGAGGATATTAGTCCACAGAACACACCAAAAAAAAAAAAAAAAAAAAAAAAGTGCCTCAAAGAAACAGAGAATACTCACTTGCTACAAGACCTTCATCCAGCTGCTTGAAAAAAAAGGCAACTTTGTCTATTTCAGCCAGAGTGACCTGGATATCTTCCAGCATGGTCCGCTCCTCCTTCTGTAGAGCCACAGATACAAAGAGGTTATTATCTAGGAGAACATGAGTGACAGGAAGGTTGTTATGGGCACGTTTTGGTTCAGGAAACCTAAAGCAGAGTGCAGAGCTTTCCATAAGCTCCATCCCAGCCAGGAAATCACTAACAGCTTTTTAACTGTGTGATACAACTTTAACCATCCTTTGCTTAGACGCCATTTGATGTGATTCATGAATAGGGAGGTTTAAGAACCGAGTCAGTTCGAAGGGATCTCCTTCTCTATCTGTTTGCCTGAACTCCTGCAATACTCAGAACTTCCTCACCCATTTGGGAGATGCACATCCTCACCAGGGGATGGCAGGGGATACTCATACCACCAACAGCTGGGCACTAAAACCTGTCTAAAGTGAGCAGCATTGCTCCAAATATGAAGACTGCCTGTTTTCTAAAGTGTTCTAGTGTGAGAATGGGTCCAGCATTTGTGAAGAGGTGAATATGACGAGATAAGGAATACAGCACTTGGTTGTCAGCTGTGGAAATCTCCAGAGTTTGTAGCAGTGAAAATCTGAATACACTGCTGGAATGCAGGTAAGAGGTTCAACAGCTCTGGCTGTGCTGGGTGGCACAGAAACACACAGGCAAACGTAAGCAGACCTGAGGATCAATTCTTCATCTTACCACGGCGGGGGAGAGAAGAGACTGGTAGTTCAGTAAAACTCCAGTGGCTGCTATCTGTTCCAGCCATTTTCTGCTGGCATCTCTGCTGCTCTCTTCATATTCCCCATTGTTGTTGTAGCGATAGTTGAGAGCAGCCAGTAACTGCTCCGAAAAGGTGCAAATAGCAGCCACAAGAGATTGACAGAAGATGGAATCACGTCTCAGCTGTAGCTCAGTATCTGTCAGAGAAGGGGAGAGAAGCATAAAGAAGTCATGAATATACTCAGCTTCCCTCTCACTGCCAGAAAAGTAATTTGTGTGTGTGTGTGTGTGCGCACACATGACGTTTGGTTTCTGCTGCAGCTTTGCACTGGCTTCACAGATAACCTCTCCTCGTTGTATGACCTGGGTGGACAAATAAAGACAGCATAGCTGGCACACGTGCACGTTGCAAAATTTTCTAGTCCAATTGACTGTTCCTTACTCCCTCTGTGATCTGCATGCTCCTGACTGGAAAGAAACTAACTACTGGAAATTAACTAACTCCTTAGTTACAGCCATATCTGTACTGATTCCCTTCTTTTTATGTTTACAGGAGCAAAAGAATTATTGAAAGAAGGTCTCTGCCATTACTTCTCTACTGGGCCATTAGAGATTAACCTTCCCCCATCCATCTGTATTTTGTGGGCTTCCAATATGCCTAATGCATTAACTGGGCCCATCCATACAGAACCAACTGGTTTGTTTCTTGGGAGAATTTCCCCTGTGCTACATTTGCTTCCAGTATGCCTGCCAGGCAGCCACATGCTGGTCAAATCAATCTTGACATGCTTCAGGGGACTGCAGGCCAGAGAGCCACATGTGTAAGTCAAGAGTTACTTCCCAGGCACCCCCAGCATCTCCAGCAGGCTCTGCAGTGCTGCAGCAGCCTCTCACTAGCAAGGCACTGTTCCCTAGGGAAAGAAGCTGAAGGCATCAGCCAGAGGCTTTGAAGGGTCTGGATTATTTTTATAAGCACTAAACACAACAGACTGACTAACATATTCCAGGCCTTGGGCCATATTCTCAGCTTAAGGGCAACCATCCTTCTTTCCAGTGGATGTTCATGGAACTGCTGCAGGAGATGTGGCACACATAGAGAGACACTTTGGGAAACATTCTATCTGCTATAAAAACCCAGCCTTTATGGTCAGTAGACTGGCACACAGCTCGGTTTGGACAGACTCACAGACCAGCCCGGCAGGAGCTGAGAGATAAATTACAGCCATACAAATCTCTGATCTTCGTTCTATGAAGATCTGAGAATCAAGTGTGGCACTGTGAAACACCAGTTTCCAGTTACGTATTATATAATTTTCAAATGAAAGGACACCAAGTAAGTGCTACAATTAAAAAAGACTGTGCCCAGGCGCCTTGTAAAGACCTGTCCCTTGCTCTGCAAGCACAATGTTTGGGGTGTGGTAACAGGCTCCTGATGTCCCAAATACCCCTGTATTTGGGTTCTCCTTGCACATTTAAGGTTTTTTGTTCTTGGCTGTAATTTCAGTATGCCTGCTCTGTTTGGAATGACGACAGAGTCCATGGGCTCAAAAAAGTTGTGCAATAGATGTCATTTTTGCTGCATGTTCTCACCACAGCAGGAAGAAGTAAAGGGAAGGAGGGTTCTCTTCTGTTACCCTGGTTTTTCTGAGTTTTTTAAAGCCCTTTGAATTTTCATAAAATGGAGTCAGACCTTTTAGCTACTGCACAATATTAGGAGCAGCTTCTTCCTTTTTCTCACAGATGTAACATAAACAAATCCTTTGTTTTTCATTCTCTGTCCTTTGTTTGCATATTTCTAACCTGAAAACAATTGTAACTGACAGTTGGTCTACCCACTTGGCTGAAGGGTGAAAACCCCCAGAAGCCAATCTTTGGCCAGACCCACAAATGTATAAAAAGTAAGAAATAAACAAGGAGGCTCTCCGCCCTGACTCAGCTTGAGCTGGATCGGAGAAAGTCTCTGCCCTGCAAAATTTCTCGTCTCTCGTGTGATTGCTTTGCGTGTCACGATCACACTCTTCCATCTGGGAAGGACGGTTGTAAGAAACAAAGGAAAAAATGAAGACAGAAAAACCCTGTGTTAGGGACTTCTTGGGTATGTTATTTTGTAAAAATGAAAACCCCTTACCTGTGCATTTTAACAAGGCCAAAAGCAGCTGATTCTTCCCATCTAAAAGAGTGAAGAAATGCTGTAGTCAGCATAATACCTAGGTAGATGTGCTTGCAGCTGGTTAATAGTTTCCTCATTTCTCCCCCAAAACTAAGTGTAAAGCAAAGAATTTTACTGGCTACATGCTCTGTTAACTATCATGAATTACTGGAAACAAATTGCATTTGCAGATGAATCCCTAAGGAGGTGATTTCTATCCAGTGCTTCACACTGATTTGTAAATATCAGTTTCATCTCTTGTTCCAGTTCAACCAGATTGCAATGGTTTAGGACATTGTAGTATCTGATTAGCATTCACTTCACAGTTTGGAATATACCAATCATCTCTCTTCATTTTCTAAAAGGATTTAAAAAGCACAGGGAGATAGATCAATCTGACATCAATCTGAATGGGATAACAAAATAAAGTAAGGGGGAAAAAGTTCTTTGAAATTGCTGCACAGGTGCAATTTTACCATAAAGCAACAGGACTCTGTGAACAATAACATGCTCCACCTGGTCCTCTCTAGAGCCCTGGACAGCCTCAGTACAAAATGAGTTAAAATTATGAAATCAACTGCTAGATTTGATTAAGATCTCTTCCCCCTGAAGCTAGTAGCAAACATTTCCTTATTTAGAGACCTTCCACATGTTTCTGTATGATGTCAACAAGGCTCTTGATGCGCAGTGGAAGGTTCCATGGATCTTCCTGAATGCTGGCTTGAATATTATTCCGGCACCTAACGGTGGTTTCCTCCTTCTGTTTAAATTCTAGAAAACATGGAGTGTGTTAGCCATTTAGGAAATGGCATGTAACTAAGAGTGGCTTAGGAGTTATAATGTGAATACACATGAAGCAGAGACACAGTACCAATTGCATTAATTGGGAATTCAAAAGGTCCCTAAATAGAAATAATAGAGAGGGCAAAAAGCTATTCCCATATTCCCATTATCAGCAGTCTCCCTGCATTGCTTTCAGGACTGTGGGCTTGGTTGACATGCACAGTGCAGGGAGCTTTGCCCCATTCGCTAGACAAAGAACCCCTGCCTCCTCTGCCTTTAATGACCTGCAGGCAGCTGATTCTGATGAGATTCTTTTTAAACAAAATAAAAGAAACATCTGTTATTTCTTCACTTCATTCCAACAGCGCATGGAAAGGCCAACATTCTACACATATGTGAATGTGTTCATAGAGATGAGTACACATAACAGAACTTCACAGGAGTTATTTCTGGAGTCAAGAAAAAAAGCAGGAAAAGATTTCTAGTTCTAGGGTTTGCCACCATAACTAAAAACCAGAGCCTGTGAGAGGGTGGAGCTCTCACCTCCTACAGCACCTGAGGTACAGCAGGAGTAGTAGGGAATATTTCAGTTTTCAAGTGGGAAATGCAGCAAATGCCCCAAAACCATTAAGACCAAAGAGTCATCACACTGCCTGAGGAAAAAGAAAATATGGTATCATCTGTTTGCTCTCTATGGGAATCAGTTTTCAAAATAACTGTTATGAGAGGATGAGTTTACCCTGGCAATCATCCATCTGAAGAAAAGCAGAATAAGTCATTAAGCAAACAGAGGCAGAACCATTGTTGCCTTGGATCTCCAGTGGTCAGCCCCTCATCAGCTTATGAGAGCACTCCTTCACCTTGAATCTGACTATTCCAACTTTGTACCTTTTCAAATATGTCCACATCAAAGCGGGGATTTGGAAACTTGTGAAAGAGCTGCGGGAATTGAGCAACATGTAACAAAAGAGGCCTCTGTATGTTTCATGAGGAATTCCCGTGAAAATGACTCCTAAGAGATACAAAATTTCAATAGACATGATACTAATGCATGACTGGCTAGACTGCAGAGTTAAGGAACTCTGTGTGGCCATAGCATATATGCTTTCTTAAGTCTTGGAAATCATGTTATTAAATAGAGTCAATCTGTTTCTTTACCTTGCAAACTGTGGTCCATGGGAAAGTGCTTGGTTTCCTCAAAGGCCCTATTTATTCCTGGTCCTTTGAGAAGTGCATTGATTGCATCAACCTACAATTGGAACGTTATCGATCACTGTCAGTTAGACTTGCAGAAGAAAATCTGGACAGAACTCTTGTGGGAAACTGCCAAAGCCCTTACACTATTTGCATTTTGGAATGACTGACACACAGCAGTCAGACTTTGCAGCCATAAACTGCCCTCAAGAACCTCTTGCATTTCATAACAGCATTTTGCACAACCATGATCTGTGTGCTGATGAGGTAAGAGAATAGCAAACAACTCTCCGGGGTTACACATCATAAACACATCTGCATGCTAAACCTGTGAGAACCTCCTGAAATCTGCAAATGTAATCCATTTACATCAAACAAAGTAGTAGAAGTTTGTCCTTTTTTTCCCATAAAAGCTTTTTTTCCCTTAGTCTCATGCCTTAGGTAGGGCAAGCCAGCCTTGCTTAAATCACAAGGCAACTTTAATAATGCAGACAAAAGTGATTCATCCAACTGTCCTATAAATATACTTGCTTACAGTTTACCCCAAAATCTCGATAGAATTCTGTCTTGGTTTTGACAGAATGTAACAAATTTTTAGGTTACATAATCTAAGACATTAGCCTTCCTCAAAATATTATTTCATAACACAATTCAGTACTTCCAATTTCTTGGTTGACATTGATAAAGAGAAAGCAATTCTGTGTAAGAATAACACTTTACATACCTGGTTAAAAAGGTGTTCCAGACAGCCATGAAGTTTGTCTTGCTTGTCTAAAGGTATCCTCATATCATTGGGAAGCTCATCTCCTAATACAGGAGAAGTGAAAAGCTTTTAATTTACAAACATGATCTGTGATGAAGCATGGGCACACCTTCACATTGGTGTGAAGTGAATAATGATTACTGCTTTATCTCCAATTCTTAGATCGAAATACTAATTGTTTTCATATAGTGTTGGATAACAACTAAAGAAACTTGTCCCTGCCTAATACCTCTCCCATGTTCCATATTTACTGTGGTTTATGAGAAAAAGGCAAATCTGTATCTTTTATGTTCTTGTGATTAGTTTTGAAGAGATCACCGGTGCAAATTCAGTATATAAACAGCAAAGACCTCTCAGTGCTGTGGAAGGGCAGGGCACGAGAAGTTTGCCTGTGACCTGTGCACACACTCACCTGATCCCATCTCATCGCTGCCCAGGTAAGAGCTGTTGCTCCGCACGCTGGTGTAGGACAGCACGGAGTCCCGGTTACTGTTACACTCGCTGCAAAGGAGAGCACAGAGGGGATTGAACTAAAGCTGTCCCCACACCCAGGCACCCACACTGCTATTCTGTCTCCCCAAACCTAGTTCTGTGAAAATGAAATGACTGTAACTAATGACATGCAGAACAGCCATTAAGCAAGGACTCTGGAGCCGGACTGCCACAGGATGCCGTCTTCTATTTGCAGTTAACACTGAAGGCTTAATGCATCACCCTGCTTCAGAAAATAATGCAAACATGACATCTCCACTAAATGTTTGCTACCAATTCTCAGGGTGTTACAGCATCCAAATCTAGCGTACAGGGAGGCTGCAGTAGCACAGACACTGGAAGTGTGAGAGAAAATGTAGGGAATGTAAGCCACGGGAGAATCAGGCACTGCAGATCCTATAATGAAGCAGAGGAGTCAGGACAGTCAGCTCCACACAAATCTTGGCTCATGCACACCTGGAAAATTCTAGAGTGAATCTCCTCTCTTTAAAGCTCACTTTAACTATTCTTACTAAAAGTAATCAAAAATACTATGGAACTCAGGCTGTTCCCTTCCAATGAAGTGACAATGACAGTGTCTTTAATGGTACAAGTCCAAAACAAAACTTAAAAAGCTCTGCACTGTCTCTGCCTCTGATGTAATGACCTCTGATGTCTCTGCCTCTTTTTAACTGAGATGAGAGAAAAATATAAGAGCAACTCAAAGTACCTTAATTGGGATTCTTGCTGTCCTTTCTTAAATCTAGTATCAAAGATATCTGTTTTTCTTTTTTTTCCTGAGGAAGATTAACACTTATGGGATCTACTCTGCAGTACAAACCCTTATGAATTACACTTCTAAATGATCCCAAAAAAAGAAGCATGGCTATTGCAAACAAGGTGTTTTCTTGTCTATGATATGCTTGGGTTTGTAGCTAATCAATGCTCTTTTAAATCAAAACCCATAAAAACACATTCCCCCTCAAGTAACTACTAGCTGTAATATATGCTTAATTCTCTGCCTCTGTCTAATAAAGAGAAGACAGAATAATGTTTCTCAAATTTATGTGTAGAATTCTGGAACAAGTTACAAACCCAGACAGACTGTTTGTGCTGTCACTGTTACCCAGAATAAATTAGCCTCAATTACAGAAATTCAAACTACAGGGATACCCTATTAACAGTGGAAGAAATACAGCATGTTTCACTCAGAAAGTTCCAAGATTGAAATCTCACACAAGAGAGATGCCCCAGATCTTAGCACTGCAAGTACTTGTTCTATTTCATTATTGACTTTGTTTTTGCTGTCCTTTGAGGCGATCAATATTCAGCTGGACAAGACCCCAAGCAACCAATCTTACTGGCCCTGTCCTGAGTGAGGGACTGGACTGTGCAGCCCCCAGAGACCCCTTCCAACACAAACTGTTCCCCTTCTGCCATTCTGCAGTCCTGCATGGGTGGCACCTATTTGCCACTGGGACGAGTGCCCAACAGCAGCAAGAAAAGCATGAGGACTGCAGCAGGGACGTTACAGACACAGATCATTCATT
The DNA here is from genome assembly GCF_015227805.2 of Hirundo rustica. Lineage (NCBI taxonomy): Eukaryota > Metazoa > Chordata > Aves > Passeriformes > Hirundinidae > Hirundo > Hirundo rustica. The sequence goes on from NC_053465.1 coordinate 237,750, forward strand.
AAGGTCCCTGTAGTCTTCCCAGCTCTACGGTCTTGCTAGAAATGTAAAAATGGCTTATTAAGGATGTTAAATTGAAGTGTTCAGACATGGCCATAACTTGTTATCCCACTTATTCTGAAGCTGAGTTTCCAAATGTTTCCCCCAAAATAGAGAGAATTGGGAGCGATATTTCCTTTGGTAGCAAATATTCCTGGAGAACCAGCAGTCAGTCATGTCCCAAAAAGGTTTTGAGACACCTGAATAAATATTTCCGTTTGTGGTTTCAAAGGCCCATTAAAAATAAAAACTCAGTATCCATTTCTGTTTCTCAGTGTCTTAGACCTTCAGGAAAATTGGCTGCAGAACTGAATGTTAATACCAGCTATCAAAAGACCAAGCAGTCTGAGAATTCTGTAGTCCGGACTTCTGTAGTTTCTGGCTATCGGATACAGAAAGTCCCACTAGACCTATTTAATTAATTTTATTCAGTTGTGTAGAAGCTTTAGTATTTTGGCAATATTTTGGGGGAAGTATTTTTGCTGTATATGTCTTCAGTATAATAAACATAATGAATACTTAAGTGACATGAATACTCTGCTAAGTGAATACTAGATAAGTGACTGGAAAACAACCAGTCTGTTAAATCCATACTGGAATCAGAACTTTGAAACACTGTATTAGAAAAGTAAAAGTGGCACAATCTTCAGACTGACCTGTAGGAGTCTCTGAAACTCATTGTGTCATGTCCAGAGTCTTCCTGGTCCTCCTCAGAAACTTTGAAACAGACCTTCTTGATTCCACCATGCTCAGCTTTGTCAGGATCACTCTCTTCTGTTCCCAGGGAAGGTGAGGATGTCTCTTCAGTAGATGGTGGCTCACAGGCACCAACTTCTGTGGGTTCTGTTATGGTGGACAAAAGTCTGCAGAAGCACAACATAGAGCTCTCAGTCCCACAAATGAACTGCCATGACTAAGGCTAAATGCAGCTATGTGAAATCAGAGCTAACTTTGTGAGCACTTTACATACCCTACTACACTACCTAACATCCAATCCGAACATGCTCTCAGTTTGAGGCCATTCCCCCTTGTTCTGTCACTCCAGGCCCTCTCTCCATCTTTCTTGTAGGCTCCCATCAGGTACTAGACAGCCACAAGTAGGTCACACCAAAGCCTCTTCTCCAGCTTAACAATCCCAATTCTCTCAGCCTTTTCTCACAGCAGAACTGCTCTGTCCCTCTGATCATCTCTGGACTCTCTCCCACATCTTTCCTGGGCTGGGCACCCCAGAGCTGCAGGCAGCTCTGCAGGTAGGGTCTCACCTGAGCAGGGCAGAGGGACAGATTCCCCCCTGGGTTCACCTGCTGCCCACACAGCGGAGATGAGCCCAGGACACAGATGGCCCAGGACTGAATGATGCTGTCAGTGCACACTGCTGGCCCATGTCCAGCCTCTCATCCACCAGCACTCCCTAGTCCTTGGCACATCTGCTTTCAGTCCTGTTATTCCCCAGCCTGTACTGCCCCGACTAGGTGCAGCACCTTGCACTTGGTCTTGTTAAACCTCAGGAGATTCCCATGAATCCCAGTTCCCAAAAGGTCCTGTTTCCACAGGAACCCTACTTCTATAAGATGTAGCTTAATCACAATAACCATGGCGGCTTGAAAAGTCCTCAGTTTCTTCCTCTGAGGCACTGGATTTCTCCTCCTCATCTCTCTGGCTCTGCCCAGCAGCTACCACCCTTCTGTATATGTGCTTGATCCAAGGCTCCATGCGCTTTCCACTCAGGTGAAGTTTTGGTCATGTGCTGCTTTTGGCAGGGATATGGTTATTTTTTTTTTCCATTGGCTGGTATGGGACAGATGTGGATTTGTGCCGAACATAAGGTGGATAATACAGAGATGTTCTTGTTATTGCTGAGCTTACACAGAACAAGGCCTTTTCTGCCCCTCGTACAGCCACTCTGGGGAGGGGGCTGGGGGGGTATGGGAGACTGGGACGAGAAACAGCCAGGACAGGTGACCCCAGCTGAGCCAAGGGATATTCCTGATCATGTGACACCATGCTCAGCACATAAAGTGGGTGGAAAAGGAGAAAAGGGGGGATATTTGGAGTGATGGTGTCTGTCTTCCGAGTCACCATTCCGCAGGATGGGGCCCTACTCTTTGGCAGGTGGCTGAACACTTGCCTGCCCACGGGAAGCAGTGAATGAATGGTTTTGCTTTGTTTGCTTCACCTCTTAACTGTCTTTATTTCAATCCACAAGTTTTCTCACTTTTATTCTTCTGACTCCAGTCGTGATCCCTCTGCAGGGACTGAGCGAGTGGCTGTGTGGGGCCGAGCTGCCGGCTGGGGCCCCACCATGACAGTGCACGATGGGTTCTTCTGTTCATTGCTGGGATTCCTGGAAGTGGCTGTCACCAGCTTAGGGCATCGTATGGCCTCGTCCCACCCAGTTCATCCCTGCAGCCCCACCTACCAAAACCTTGCCTGTTACGCACAAACCCCAGACACACTACTCCATCTTTCGTTACTGCTACTAGGAGACCTGTGATGATAAAGAGAGAAAGACAAAAAGAGGAAAGGAAACCATAGTTTCCACAGAGAAACTGGCCTGCAATTACAAGTTTTGCTTAGTCTGCCTTACGAAGGACAAACTCGCAAGGGTTCTTGACAACAAATAGATTGTTATTTTGGAATATGTAGTAAGCAAAACAGTGGCTGTCAAATTCAGGCTGTCAAATTTACTTTAGAAGTAAAGGCTAATAATACAATCACTGGTGGATCTACCCAGGAGTAGATTTGACACAACCAGAGAGGACCCATCAGACAAGGGCAGGTGTGAAGAGGCGAGTAGAGGCTGACAGCTGGGACCAACAGCCAGTGTGTTTTTGGAGGTTACTGCCTCAATGTTATAAAAATTTCTTTCTCCAGTGCATACAGGGTTTTGTACTCACTTATTTATCTGAACGACATACTGCTTCATTTCCTTCACTGCAATGTCAAGTTTGTTAAAAAGGTGCAAGTAGGAGTCCTGCATCTCCCAATCTTCCTGTTTCAGCAGAAAACTGAGTCCCCTTTCTTCCCAAATTGTTCCTCCATTCTGCTGGCCAAAGCTACCATCAGGATCTCCATCTTCTGGGGCTGAACATCTCCAAGATGGTGCAGCCATAGTGGTGATGCAATGCTGAGTATATGAGACGGGATTTAAGGTACCTACTAAACATTAAAGGATCTAGTTAGTATGGCTCTCCTGACTTTTCCCACTCCATCCCAGTGATGATCATTTAGGATAAGTGGAATTTTAACAGGAAAATCTAAAATTTCACAGAACTGTATTCTATAATTACATTCTACGACAAAATCATTCTGAAAAAAACCCCAAAGTAGCTGGGCTTTTTCTCTGGCATGCCAACTAGATATTTTGAATTTACTGCAGTTCAGCAACTGCCTAATTTATGGATGCAAAGGCCTACGTCCACATGTATACTCATACAACATAGAAGCCCTCTAAAAGCATTTGTTGAAAAGTTAAAGAATTTGGGTTCTCAGAAATCAGTCTATGCTATTATTCCAGCTCTACAGACACTTACACTTACACACACACACGCATACATATAAAGGAATAGGATTCTGTCCTTACATTAGATAAATTAATTATTTTTCGTTTAGAATCTCTGACAGTTTTGGTACAGTACTATACTAATTACCTTCGCTCACATTAAAAATACTTCTGCGCAAGTAAGCAAGGCTCCTTTATAGACCTCAATTTGAATAGTCAATGCCATTGTTTGGAAGGTTGGTTAGTCTACACTTCCCTCTTTCAAACATTCCTGCACTCTGACCTTCACAAGGCAACAAATCAGAATCATGTTGAGATCATGATAAAGAAATGTTGGAACTCGAACAACCAGATTGTAGAAGAAATGCTGCATAGCAGCAATTTATCAGAAAATAGATCCCCTGACAGCAGATACTTTCAACTCCAGTGCACGGAATTTATTTGATAATGAGAGTCAAAAGCAGCACTACAATGTGCTTGATTTCAGTTTTCCCTCCAAATGAAGCACTCGCATTGTCATAAGTCCCTGATCATTTTTAGTCAGCAAGTCACCTCTACTAAAGGCAGCAGCACCCTGGCCACATAACTACTGAAGAGATCATGCCCAAACAGTTTAGCTAGCAAACACATGGCACCTGAAGCCCCTCTATGCTTAAAGCCATTACTTTTTCACAACACAAGAAGGCTGCCATTTAACTATAAAATTTTAAGGAGGAAGAAAGGGTACTGGTAAGACTATGCTTCCTTGGAACTTCTATTTGACCTTGCTGAGCAGTGGAAAACCACAACTTTTTATACAGATAAAATCAGTATGACTTGAAAGTTAAGTATCACCTTGCTCTGGATCAAGACCAATAATAGAAGGTTTCCGTCCAATGCGAATACTGAACGATCTCCCTGCTGAGGTAGTGCTTTTGGGGTATGATACCTCCATGAGGTTAATATGGCAGTTGGTGGGGCAGAAATCCATGCTGTTGAGGGAATGTGGTTCCATAACGGCTTGTTTGAAGGCTGGGCTCACCTTTGTCTTCAATTCATCTGCAAACTGGGAGAAATAAAGTAGGTGTGTGCTACTGCACTTTCAAAAAAAAAAAAAAAATGCAATACAGACAATTCTTTTCTCTTCCTGCCTCCTATTCCAGAAATCCAGATTTCTGCTGCAGCTGGAATAACACATTATAAAACCACTCATAAAACAACAAAGGAAAGCAATTGGCAATACCTCTTACAACTCCATTTTCAATCAGCTCAGGTAACTGCACAAAAAGCACACACACTTTGTTTGTTTACACCATGATACACTGTCGTTACATTCATGTTAAATAAGACATGCATCAATCTGTTCTCATATTTAATATTCATTAATAGAGTGGAAATGATTCTGCAATAATATGTTTTAACCCACAGCTCTGACAAGCAGAAAGGAGTGATTTACAGACAAGGTATTTTTCACTCAAAACTTGAAATTTCAGTAACTTGCAGAGCTGTTCACAGGCCTCAAGGACACCCACCTCAGAAACAATTTGGATTCATTAATAAAGAACACCAAGACCCACTTAATACAATGAATCATCGTCTCAAGACTTCACTAGTAACTAGTAGTGTTGTACCTCTTGGTAGCTCGTAAGCCTCCTGCTAATGATTTCCAGCTTAGTGTCACAGATTTGTCGGAATTCATACTGGGGCATGGTAGCCACAGCACTGCTTAGGGATATGAGTCTTTCACAGTTCCTTACGAAATTACTGTCCTCTGCAGCAAAGGCCTCTAAAATCTAAACAAAAAGACAGGACGTCAATGATATGAATCTTGACAGGGAGGAAAAATAGAGTTTTCTTCCACTCAGTGAGTGGCAAAGCTCCATGGCTGAAGAAAGCTGCCTCCAGAACAAGCTGCCTTCATTACTGCCTGAGAACCACAAATATTTCTGATCCTCAGAGTCATATAACATTCCTTAAAAATGTTTAGAATCATGGAAGTGGATCAAAACATCCACTGTCTAAGTTACCTGCTCTAGCATGCTTTCACGGGAAGTAACAATAACATTACTGAGATGTGACAAATGTTCACTATTAGCTAATTTTTGTCAGAGATGACCAAGCCACTCGGCACTCTCTGATGCTTTCCAATAGCAATTCCTGTATCAACCCATCCAGCCTCAGGTGGGAAAAAGCTGCTTGATTTTCTTGCAGGGTAAATTCCTGTCCTGAAAAGATTAACCTTAAATCTCAGCAGTGTATGTTACCAGGCAGACAAAAGCCAGAGTTCCACAGCTGAGGGCTCCCCTCCATCTGCCTCAACAGCTGTAAGTCCTGGAAGCACTCGTTGATTTGCTCATGCCAAACAAGCTGCTGTAACTCAGTGCATTCTAATGAACAAATCTCTAAGCAGGGCTGAGAAGACCAATGTCAACCTCAACTGAGGAGCCAAGCCCACAGCAGCCAATAATAAGCTATATTATTGCTTTCCCATTCTGTTTAGGAACAAAGCCGACCACGTATCGTTTTCGTACCTTCGCAGCGAGACTGAAGCAACCTTTTGGTTCCACAATTTTCTCTAGGACAAAGGATTTGATTCCTCCACTGCTAACATATTCATACACCACCCCGTGCTCCAGGTGGGTGTTATCCACAGTCAGGCTGATGAGAGGGGTTTCTTCACCAATGACCAGTGGAGACATAACAGTCTGTGGTGTCTTGGCTGGAACCAAAGGAAGTCATTAGAGGTGCCTGGCAGCACATGTGAACACAGATCTGCCCAGGCAAGAGAAACCTGCTAAGAAGTATTGAATGCCGAGAGGCAATCTTTGGCTCAAGGAGTGTCTTGAACTGTGTGCTGCTGGAGACTGAGAGAATATTCTTAGGAAGACAATTGCTGCTGGCCATTAATGGAGACAGCAACACAGTTTTAGATAATACACATGCTCCAATCCCCATTCCGATGTCTTCCCTGTATGTATGCACATATCCATGCTCAGGTCACTACTTCTAGTTCTGTTCAATGATCCTAGCAGAAGCTTCCCTTATGGGCAGGGATGCTAATCTTTGAGTCCTGTTGTCTGCAATAACCCTCTGGACGGCAGAGATGTGAGGGCAGGGTTGTGGTGAGGAGAGAATGTATTTTACACAAAGCAATTCTGTTGTCACTAGAGACCAGACTCCAGTTCCAGTCAGACTGAGATTTGCCAGGGAGTTGCTCACACACTTCCACCAGGGCGCTGCTCCAATTGTTCCACTGTGGAACTCTGTTGTGTGACCGTGAGGTTACAGCATCACCAGACCTGACATGGGATCTGCACACACGGGCATCTGTTCCTGGAGAAGTTGCCAATGGCATTCAGTGTCCAAGCTCAGTCCTTTTGATTGAATTTTGCTTTAGTAGTCCCCCTTAACATCTACATTTCTGAATAAGCCCTCAACATGAAAGCAGAACTGTTTTTTGAGCTATCCTTTAAAAAGTTGGAGGAAATATACCCACACCTTTTCCTGACACAGTGGTTGCATGCCTTGAAAACTTGCTCAATCAAAGTAATTTAATCAAAATAACAGAAAATACAGATTATTCTAGGTGGAGTTACTAGCAGACCTTCCCTCTCTATCAGCTACTGCCCATAAATGCATGGTTTGCAGGGGCTACCAAAGGATTCTAAAAATGCCGAGTCTCTTCATTCCCATAACGGTCTTGTAAAGAACAGAGAGTCACAGGTGCATGATTTCCATGTGTATCTCAATTTTTTCTTCCCCTGAATAATCTGCTTCTCTGGCAGACCTCATTCAATTACAAAGCTTTCCTAAGACAAGAGATGTTCTACAATAATAATTATACTTCATATTTCTACAGTGGTTTTCCTTCTGAAAGCCTCTGAATTGCCCCTACGTTTTCCTCCCCCATAAGAATCTTTACCTGCTTCCTGTTGGCTGCTTTGAAGAGGTTCCAATTCCGTATGTCCTTCTAGTGCAGAGTTGTTGTCTTTGCTGGAACCTGGGCTACTGCCATTCAAACATGCAGGAGATGCTGCTTGCTGAACTCTGTCCTCTTCAGCATCTTCATGTGTTCTGTATACCCACTGGTACAACCCCTTTCGAGAGACACAGGCTTCAGCTAGGACCTCAAAATGCCCAATCACCAAATACTTGGACTACCAAGGTGAATCTAGCCATCACTTCTATATCTTCTAAGTAGGCTGAAATATCAACATTCCCCCAGCTTTTCTCTGAACTTCAGAGAACATAAAATTCAGGTCAAAAGCTGGGTAAACTCTTGTGGCAGTAATAGTTAATATTTTTCAGTACTTTATGCACGAAATGGCTTTCATATTATTTGTAGGTGTTTTTCAACTATGGGCAAATGGAATCAGGTCCCCTCAGTGATAGTGGGGGCCCTGACATAGAAGGAAATGAGTCAAAACAAACATGTAGATGTTCTTTTTTCTGATTATTTAGTAAGCATAAAAGCACAGGAAAAGGGGAGGGCGGGAGATGGGCAGGAATTAATGTACTTCCTTTGAGGTTGTGCGTTCATACCAGTGCTTCTTGCTGCCTGGCCCTATAGGCTGTGAAGTGCTCCAGAACTTCCTTGTAATTCCCATGTTTTGCATTATTCCCATTAACTTTCAAAATACACTGCCCTGGATGAAGGCCTACGGCTGCAGCCTCAGAACCTGAAAAATAACAGGAGAGAAGTTTGACAGAAATGCCATCTGCCTATGGATGAGAATACTGGAAAGTTTGCAAAAGCTTTCTGGTTAGAAAGAGTAAGAAGAGCTGGGTCAGTCCTGTCACGCCTTTGCTAACTAAGCCCTTGCTGCTATTCAGAGAGCTTGGTTGTTTGATAACATAATGTGTCTATCTGTCACGTTTTCAGCGTTGCTGGGAAAACCAGCAAGCTCCTAGATCTACATGCTAGAAATTGACATTTCTGTGGGAAATTGTTTGGGATTCTTACACAGTTCTCTTTTAGCCTTATGGTTACAATAGCTGCAGTTAAGTCTTGCTTACGTACACACTGTTATATTTGTTCCAGCCTATTGCACCTGGAAGACAGAACACTTACATGTTACACAGTTTGCCCCAGAAAAAGACTATGATGCCAAATGTAATTTGTCTTTTCCAGGCAAAATCCCAAAAAAGGACAATCTTCCTAGCTGCAACTTTCAGCTTGCATTCCAAACTGAAAAAATGGTTCTAGGTGCTGCAATAAAAGGGTGTGATAAATGTGTGTCCCCGGGAATGCCAGCTGTGGGTGCTGCCTAAGCTACCTGCACTCAGCTGGAGACACATTCATTCTGAAGGAAGGAAGTGCTATATGTCTAAAAGGTCCTATTTTCTGTATCTGCTTAACATAAAGGTTAAAGCTGTGCTTTGCTTGTAACTCTGTTAATATGTCAGGTACAGAAGTAGTAAATATCTGTCAAATTGTGTTTTCTCCTTTTAAGAAGACCAAGGAGAGCAGTTTGCCTCTGTCTTATACTGGAAATTTGTAGCAATATATGCCTGTGTAAAGGGAGAAGTAGTCTCCAAGTCTTACGTCATACTTTGTGATGTCCAGATCGTGTCATAACTTGTCACCTTCAGACCCAGTGACCCAAACTGTGGATGACTACAGGCAAAAATATTGAGGAAACAACAGGCAGCATAACCCCTCAACCTTTTCTCAACCACCTCAGTTTTAGGGGTATTTTTTTTCTCTGTGGCTATTAAGCATTACCTTAGTAGTCTCAGAAGGAAACAAGGGTAGGGTCACTAAGCAAGTCCATTTCTAGCTTGCAAGAGCCAAAGTGATAATGCCTTCCAAATAGCCCATGGTACCATGCATTGCAGCATTCAAGTTTCTTCCACTGTGGAATTAATTTATTCCTTGTATTGTGTTGATGGGATTAGAGACCCAGCACTCAGCTCATAAGAATGATACCGCTTTTCTTAGAACGTATTTAGATGATAAGCAGTTTGAGGCAGGAAATCTCACACTATTCTATGGTTATGTGACTGTGATTCTTGTCTATCACAGTTCTTGTCACTGTGGTCACAAAATTTGTCAGAACTTGTATAGAACAAGCTGGACAATGAAACCTGGATCCGTCTTTATTGAAATATATATACACATAAACATGTCTATCTATTCAGCTGTACTCCCAACTTAACTGTACCACAGAGTTTGTACTTACCTCTTCCTACTGCGTGAACATACGGTGGTGCTGCTCCCCGGATCTGAAAGCCAAGTGCTTCAGGACAATCTCGGATTTTAATAATCCTGCAGATAAATCAAGAAGAGAAAAAATTGTTTTAAATTAGGCTGCCAGAGTTCTGGGCAGCTCTTAACAGCATCTTTCCTTGGCATTCACAACTCGTATTTGGATGAAAGAAAGCAGCCAGAGTGTTAACAAATAAGTAACAAATAAACAGACCTGAAGAGATACACTCCATCTTCAATCTCCAAAGCAGATGGGAGATTCTATTTGTCAATTAAAACTTGTCACTTCTTAATTTATTACATCTTTAAATGAATAACACTTGACAGAAACTTTCTAAGCCACTTAGATTCACTTCCATTTCTACGCAAACTTCAGTGCAGTTATGCTGACCTATACCAGCAGAGGATTTTTTTCCACCAAAAAAATTAAAAAAAAACAAAACAGAGTGGACAAGACATTCTGGACTAGAATTCAGCAACAAATGTTCACTGAGATGTTCAGTTCTACGGCACATTACATCCTAGACATTTGATTCTGGGGTTAACACAATCTAGCAGTACACAAGACACTAACGGGGCCAGCTCTCATTATAAGAAACAATAACAGACTGAAATCCTGTAAAGGCTGATATTGTTAGACTCGTCCAAAAATAAGCCAAGCTTTAATAGGTGGAAATTGTTTTCCCATGCACATAATAGAGTGTGGGAAGCTTCACACCTGAGAAAGAATGACAATCCTTGTGATTCAGTTTTGTTTGTGCACAAGGAAACCAAAAGTTATCTGCAGTATAAAGAGAACACATGCCAACCTCTCCTAACAGCCCAAGGGTCATCACTAAAAACAAGCCATGACTCTTGTACCTTTCATTTCTGTCATGTTTTCCTATTGAGTGGCCTCTGCACAGCAAAGTGTTTACAAAGGTTTCACCATAACTGTAGAAGTACTACTTAGTAACTGACGTTTCTCAATAATCTCTCTCTGCCCATCTTGGCACTTACTCTTTTGATTTGGTGGCTACCAGAAGCCTAAGTGGCCTTCGTGAGCAGAAGGACTGGGATAAGATGGTTTCCACTTCAGCAAACGGGCGTAGGAATACTAAATCCTCATTGATGGAATAGATTTTTCTTCCTGCTTGCAGGCCAGCCATCTGCAAAGGGAACAAACACCACAGAGCACTTTGGACCACTGCAACTTTCAGCAACTCTGAAAGCTCAGGCTCCAAGGTTCAACTGTTCCCTACTTATGGACATTTCTAGGATTACTTTCTCATGGAATACTCTGCAAGTAGTGTTGGTTTTCATCACATCATTTCTCACACCCCCTTGAAAGTTTTCTGCATTTGACATCACACTGTGTTACCCACATAAGGATTCTGTAGGGCTAAATGGGTGATTAAGAAATACTCAGATCCTGTGACATTTGGGCCATCTATGTTCTTCAATCAAACAAAGCAAATATATATATTCTGTAGAACTCCTAAAATACACCACCGAGAGAAACGACTGCATGCTTTTTAAGGGAAAAATACATATCTAAAAATACAGCTTTCACTCAAATAAACCTGTTTCCCATTGAACATCTTTGCTATCCCAAGAGAGTGTTACTTTCCTTTCGTCCTTAAATTAAAGTTGCTAAGGAACCTGAGGTAAGCTACCATCACACAGATACTGCTCTCATCCTATCACTTTCCAGTAACATTCAAGTCCCCCAGCAGTGCCAAAACACTTATTAATTTACAGAAACAGCTTATTGCCAGGAATTGCTGCCTTTAGAGGAAACGGATTTTAAAGGGATGGCTTGTAACTCTCAAGTATTGAAACATTCTTAGATACCAAAATATGAATGTGAGGTGCTACCTCGGCAGAAGACTCTCGTCGAACTGACTTCACCACAATTGCTTTGTTCTTTTCTTCTATGTCAAATCCATAGTCATCCTCTTCTGGTAAAATCTTAAACAGAGCACAATATTTACACATATTTATGCTTCATAAATACAGAGTTCACAGAAAAAGTGAAGACTGGAGATGAGAAATTAGACTTTTCATTGAAAGCCACAACTGATCTGGACTTCTGTCATAAGATGGAAAGGGACTACCAGATGATTTAGTCTGACTGCCTACATAACATGAGTTGTAAAATTTAATCTTAGTTATTTCTGCATTGAGCCCTTAGTATATTAGTGTATCTGCCCTTAGCAGATTTTCCAGAGTTACTCAGGTATGATCTGCAGTCTCTAAGAAGTGAAGAATCTATTCCCACCCTCGAAACTTTGTTCCAATGGGTAATCAACTCTTCTTTTGGAAATTATCTTTGGTTTTTACTCCTAGCTTTTTATCCTTCAATAGATCTTTCACTTCTAAATTACGGAATTCATAGTAATTCAGTATTTTCCACTGGTGAATGTACTAGAGATTGAGTGTAGTTATTTGTTTGTTTTTTAGAGTACATCCCACCTACATGATAATGAATGGTCTGAGTTCTTCTCAGCTATCAGTTTCAAATTGCTGATCTCAGGCCTACCTCTATAGATCTAACTACACAGTCTGATGGCAAGAATTCTATCTGACCAATGAGAGAACAATTCCTGACATCCCTAAGTCCTTCCTCTAGAGACAGGCACGTAGGCTTTGTGTAAGGGAAAAAACACCAGCTCCATAGCCTGTGCTCAGTTTGTACACAGAACACATTCAAAGAAAATTTTGACAGGGGCAAGGGGCATGGGATCTGCAGAGATGAAAAGCTGTGCCAAGAGTCGTCTATTATACTTGTTTCACATAGCAGCAGGAACTCTCATCCTAAACTCCTGGGGACATTGACACCAAAAGAGGCAGCAGAGCAGACCAACCAGCATTCCCTGAACCTGGGTCCAGGATGCACAGTCTTCTCGCATACTTCCCTACACCTCTCCAGCAAAACCCTTCTCTGCTGGACACACCCGAATAGCCTGACTTGGATAATAATGTCCTCAGGAGCAGTGACTTACCAGACAATGTCAGATCTGAACATTTCAGAAAACGGTGGAGGTTTCTGAGGCCCTCAGCAGCATTTAAAGACATTTACTTTGCTGCCACCCCATCTCCCAGGTTGTTCCAGCCTCCACAGCTTTTCGCAAGTCCACAGTTTTGGGGCAGAAGACAAAATTTCTTTCCAATGAGTAGCTTTCTAATTTAAGCCACCCCTACGATAATCTTTAAAGGTATGTTTTACAAAACAGGTTAAATATGTATAGTATGACTCCAAGTTTCTTCTGGTTTGTGAGCTTTGAAATTGAGCACTGCACTCAAACTGTTCCTTTCAAACAGTCAAAGACTTAAAGCCTAAAAGGTGGTTTTCACTTCAGAGTTCAGTGTTAGTATCCAAAACCACTGAAAGCCCTTATGTGGCTGCATACACCTGGATGATGAATGCCTCTTGTCTCTGACTTCCCAGCCTGTCCCCTTGGGATCAGAAATCCCTAGAGGATGAGCTCCTTAGTGGCTTTCTTCCCAGAGGTGTTTTAAATCCATGACTTTAATTCTATAGCTACAACAGACTATGGTACATCAGCATAACAAAGAACAAAGGGAAAGGGAAAGCTCTTCTTTCTCTCTCTGCTGAAATTTTGCAGAGCAAAAATTGGGCAACTACTGCCACACTGAGGATAGGAAATGTGGGGATACCCTGGAGGAATGCAGAAGTTATCACAGGTCTGGGAAGCTGATGACATTTAGAGTTCCACTCTGGATCTCCAAGTCAGAGTTTTGAAAACACTACAGAAAATGTACACAGGCATCATCTTCAGAAGTCATTGAGAATGCTTCTCTTTCGAGTCTTCTGGTAATCCATCACCATGTGTGCAATTAAACGTCCCACTCAGCTCTGATCATGGCCAGCCTCCACAGGAAACTCTCCTTTGTCTGATACTCAGATCCAAGCAACCAGCTCTGATTTATGATGTAGTCAGTTTGGGCTAACAGAGGTGCTGATCACAAGTTCACAGCACACTGCAGTAACTAAATCACAATGCCTGGAGTCAGGCCAAAATCCAAATTTTCTTCAACTATGCAAAGAATGTATATTTTTTTAGTTTGTCAAGAATGATGTCCTTCAATGAGAAATAATTGTGCAAATAAATAAATACTAGGTCTTGCTTGAATCATGTTTTTCCAGACTGAAAGCATTTTGTTCCTTGGAATTTTTAACAAGTATTTTCCAAGGTTTCTGTTGTTTTCTGCTTTCGAAGGCAAACTCTCCTGTGATAGACCAAACTGATGAAGGGGGTGAGTAAACCTATCCACTAAGCAATTAGGATTTCATGGCAGTAGGAAAGCTTATTTCAAAAACCAGTGCTAAGGAAATTACAATAAACCTCCTGTGGTGGGATCAGAGCACAGGAAGGATTAATGCCCTATCATGAGTGTAGAGGCAAGCAGTGATGTTCCACAGACTGCAAAGCCTCAGGATTACAGCTGCTCATAACTGCTAAACACAGCATAAAGCAGAAGTCAGGCACAATTGTTTTGTGGATAAATGTAATGACTTTACTGCTTTTGCAGGGTCTTCACAAGTTCCTTCACTTAAGGGACTGTTAATTTATGCACGCAAATGAAAGCAGTTCATGACTTAAGCCTGACTACTACACATTTGACATAGATCTGTGCCCTCTAAGTAGGAGATTTTTTCCTCAGCATGTGGTCTTCATTTGTTTTCTGTTTGAGACAGGACTGCATTTTGACAGAGGGTGACTGATGCACCTTAGAACTACAACAACAGCATTCATACAGCTTAGAGAATGATGCCCCAAAATATCTATGTTCTTATCAGTCTCTTAACTTGCATCTGAATTTACCTCACATATAAGCATGTTTGAATTCAAACTGCGCTTCAACTTGATGGCAGAGTAGAGCCCACTACTTTTTCCTCCAGCATGTCAACACTGTGGTACCCGCTAAAACATCTCCAGCTCCCTTATACTCTTGCAAGGGCTTCTTGGGAATAGAAAGGGCTTGAGCTGTGCACTGGAAGGAGGTGAGAACTTCCATGCACTTGCACCTGCGTGAACTGTACATCCAAAACTCCCAGTATAGCAGGATGGTCACGAGCTCCAGAAAGGGGCCTGCAATGCAAGGATGTCCTGTGCTTCTAGAATAAATTATGCAGTCTGCCTAACTGAAAAGTCAGAGCTATAGAAGTTGGAGATATACAGCAAAGCAGATCAAGAATTAATAGCATTTATGCAGTGAAAAAACCCCTAGCTACACATGCAATTGCCCATTTTAATTCTACCCTCTCATTATTCTCGTCTGCTATAAAACAACACCATTTTAGCTGAAATATCAAGGTTTACATTAACATATTTCTTACCAGAAGATTCTTTCCCAGGATGTTTTCCATGAGCTTAAAGTCATTACGTAATTGTTTGCTCTTGGAACTGGTGCCCTCCATCTCCTCATCAGCATAAAAGCGGAAATATAAGGATTCATCCTTAAATTCACTTTTCTCCAGGACTGGAAATGATGCACATGAAATACATACGTGCATTTACATGCAGAAAAAAAGAGAGAAACGGAGAAGAAAGTTAAAGGAAATCCTAAATATTTCCCCAATCTTTACAGAACACAGACCAGATGCATCTCTATCAGTCAGTTCCTCAGCTCTGAATTTTTAAGCTAATTCTGCATTTTAGGAAAATAATTTTCTTCACAGCGCACCGTAGCTCATAATTTATATAAAATGCAAAAGATTCTCTTGGAAGGAGGATGCTACTCAAAACTTTACACTCCTTTCCTACATCCAAATGAATATGGTAAAACTATAAAAGGTGCAAAGAGGGGTAAAGGGACTCTTTAAAAGCATGTAAGGTGTCCACATAGACTAAGGCTCAACCTTAAAAAAAAAAAAAAAATTGAGAGGGAAATGAGTTCTACAAAATTCTAGAATTCTAAAAGTTCTTTACCCATTTTTCAAATGCGAGACCTGTGGGCTTCAAATAAAAGCAGCAAGTGATGAGCATCTCCTACATTCAACATGTACTTATGCAAAGGTCTTCCTTGGCAAAGGATGCAATAAATGCCAGAAGTTTGCATGGGCTCAGAACAGACCAAATTCTTTAAAAAAGACCCCAACTATTCTTACATCATTAGTAACTACTATGCAAATTCTCAATTAGTTGTTTACAATAATGTGCTCTCAGAAACACTATTCAAAATACAGTGAGTAAATGTTATCTATGACTAAAACTGAATGCTTCATTTGACAAACTGTGTTTAGTCTTAGGACTTGTACATTCTATTTCATACTGATACAGATGTGATTTGTTTACTTCCCTTGTTTGAGGACGGATGATATCTAACATGGCAGTTTGGCACTTCAGATTTGGATGCCTCCGCACTAAGGATTGAGTTTGTTATCCAAGAGGCAAGAACTAGGCAATTTTACTTAACAGTATTTTTTTTTATAACAGTGATTTTTTTTTTTTTTGATATTTCAAGACAGTACTTGGCTTGTGCATTGCTCAGATGGCTCTGGAAGAGATGCAGTGAGAAAACATGCTCCTTCTAGCTTGTCTAATCCCTTCAGTGCTTCCCATAACTATCAGCAAGCGGCTTCCCTTGGGAAGGCACCAGGCTTAGCCACGTATTAGCTCGAGGATTGTGTTCTAGAATAACTGCAAATCGTGTGCACAGCAGGTATGGCACAGCCTAGAAAAGCTCATCTGACTGAAGTAAGAGCTCATTTCACTGGCTGGGGAAAGCAAAATTGATGCATTACCGTGATGCATGAAGCCGTTATTGCAGAGTCCCACACCCAGTGCGACAGCTTCCTCCCGAGTTTGACAGTCTCCCTAGAAAAAGGAGAATAATGTTATACCTCAGATGATTTTCTAAGCTAAATTATTCCCCTTTCCCCACTGCATTGCTTGTGGCTCTGAAATTAGCAGGATGATCCATGTAGGGAACAAGAGCAAGCCACTAAAACACATATCCCCGCTGCACAAACACTGTTCGTTCCTCCAGACAGCATCTCTCCCTCCTACAGGAACCAGGGGAACAAGGACCAGTACTGGGGAAAGATACCATATTATCTCAATGCAAAGATTTTTTATTTGAAATCAGAGTGTTGGACTTCAGGACACATTAGTCACAGACAATAAAACTCCTCCTCTGAAGCTGAGAGATCCCATCCATATTCAGCTCAAGGAGATAAAACCTAAGTATGTGAACTCCAAAGGTCAGACAGGTTAAAACTACAGTGGCAGCTTGCTTACACAGTAAATTACAAAGGCATCAGTTTCTTACTACCTGAAGCCTTGAGTGCAGCCATTCAAAACAGGTACCAAAGGTGACTTGCAAATTCACAGTCTTCCCTGAAACAGCAGCCTTAAGCTTTACATCTACAACTCAATTAAATACCAGAAATGCCTACTTTTCTCCATGTATCTGCTAATTTGCAGCCACAAGTGAAGACTTTACAAACATGCTTTTACTTTTTAGGCAGACAAGTAAGCTTTAAATAGTGCTGGTAAAAATCAGAAAATAACTACTGGTCTTAAAAAGATTGTCAACACTGGTCCCCTGATGCGAGGTGAGCAAAGGGACACAGGGGAACCTGGTGTCTTCTATCTCAGTGAGAGCGGCTGCTCAGCTCGTTCCAGCAGGGAGGGCACCTGCTGCTTTGGCAACAGAAGTCATTTCAGTGTATAACTTTCAGTCCTATTCAATCAGAAGTTGTATCCTATACAAGCATTCATCTCCCCTCCACTGGAAGAACTAGATACCTGAAAGCTCTCACAGCAGCTGCAGCGTAGTGTACTGACTTAGTTTTAAGCAACCAAGCACCCTCTGATCTTGCCAGCAAAACATCAGTCCTACTTCAAATCCTGCTAAGGAGAGCAGTAGTTATTTGCCAAGCAAATGCTGGCAAAGCCCGTCACTACGGTCTATCAGCATTATTTAAATACAGGATAAAACAGGATCAGCTCTGGCCAATCCACAGCACCACTAGCTTTTATTAAAGAGGCTGAGAGCAGAAAAGGCACAACATTTACAATTAAGAATTAAATACTGTTGTCTTGGTAGAAAAGGGATCAAAGCAGTTCTGAAAGAATTGCATGACTATGTAATCACACAAGGAAAGCCAAGAAAAGAGTTTTAAGAAACCACAAGTTTGACTTTTACTATAAACTAATTTCAAGTCTTCTCTCATTTTCAACATCCTGTCATAAGACAACGCTCAATGCTCACATTGTGTTATTTTATGGGATAAATGGGTAGTTTATTTTACAGAGATTGGGATTTAAAAATCCAATTAATTATTTCAACTGTAAATACACAGGAAGAGAAACTCCTCCTAATGTTACCGTCTTAAACCTTTATCAGTCTGTTTGTTCTAGACAACAAAATCTTTGCATAGGAAGGGTCTAAACCAGACCTGGCTACGCCTGATGACGTTAACGTTACTTTGGCCTCAAAACATTCCCCTAGCAAAAGAGTAATCTCTAATTAGAAAACATAGCTTTAACTTTTTCAGCTCAATAAGTATCTAAATGTTATATAGGTATTTGTCCAAATACAATAAATGCGGTAACAAAAATCTTCAGAAAATAGAGCAGTTTATAATCATCAATCTTGACAAAATGTGTCTCAGCCTTTTCATACAGAAACTAGATGTGACACTAGATACACTAGTTTTGACGTGATAATTTAGGCTTATTCCATACAATCTCCCCATTTGAGTCATCAGAATTACAGAAACACTTTACAGTCAGTACCACACTGAAGAAGCATGTCCAGGTCATATTACTCTTATTACTGCTGCCATCATTACAATTGTTATTATTGCTGTCTCGTTTTGGTAATGATGTGCTGTCTAAAGCCCTAATCATGGTGGCTGGTTGCTTTGGGATGTGTAAACCCCGCAATTACGAGGGCCTCAGACCAAGACTGTTTACAACTCCCTTGGAAGAGGAAAGAAAGCAGATGCACACAGGTAAGAACAGCAACCAAACCACTTTTAAATATTCCATTGATACATTGAAAAAGGAAAGTTTTAGGATTATGAAGTGCCTCTTAGCAAAGAGAGTATTTTAAACTTTTCTTACCTGTGCAATAAGCCAGTCCACTAGTTTACTTGCAGGGATTACTGATTTGTATGTCTTTAGGTGGTAGTCACGGTCTCTAATTACAAAAGAGAATTCAGGGAAAATCAGGACAAAAAGGTATACATTTCTTTTACACTCTAAACCTATATATACTATTGTGACCTACTACAATAAGCAGCCATCTTTTCTTACTAGAAAGTTTTAAACTTTTCCAGCAACTTGAATTAGGAAGATACTTCAGATCAACACAAAGCAGCGTTATTTAAAATTTCTCTAGGTGTTGTTTCGAGCCATCTTCAGGGAGCTCACATTCCAGCCAGAGGCAACCATAAGATTCTTTTCACAGATGTCCTAAGCTGCTGCTGTAACTCAGGTCAGAATACTGCCACCAGCAGTTCCACTAAAAATCACACTCTTCTGGCTGGAAATCATCCAAAATCCATTCATGTCCAGCTTATATCTTTTGGCTCAGTACCAGTCCCATCTACAAGCTTCAGTAATTCTTCTCTAGTGTTTACTTATTAATGAATTCATAGATAGGGACTCTACACATTCCCTCTGTACCTCCTTTTTGTGCTCATGGAATTAGGCAGAGTTTAGTCTATTTTGTCAAGAGAGATTTTCCACACTTGTTCAGATTTTACTTCCTTTACTAAAATATCACATAGTAGCCAGACACAAATAGAATACGCAGTATCCTTTAAAGGAATTAGATAATTTCAGTCATTGTAAATAAGAAGGGTTGTGTTTAGTTCTTGTAACACAACTGGCACCAGCTCACACCCAGCCCTTGCACAGGGCAGCACTGTTCCTGCAAGAAGGAAAAGGAACCCTATTGTAACTTGATGCTTTTGGCAGTTTTCTTCCATTTCTCTTGTCAAAGTCATGGAGATAATTGATGGTTTTAGCCTTTTGTGAAATATTTCTAAAGAATTTTGATACAAATATAAAGTGACCATGTGGCTCAGTACGTTGGGCTCTAACACCTTTTACCTCCAAGGTCACTGGATTTAATCCAGTTTGGAAGAGCATAAAAGCCATTTTAAGGCTGTTTAGTGGCCCATGTGAAATAAGTTTCATGGTCTTGATCCAGTTAGTAGTTCCACATCACAAAAGCCATTACCACAATTAATCTGCATTAATTGGCTCCCTCTCATTGAGAGTCTCAGTAGAGAGGCCAAATGCTGAATGGGCTACGAAGAATTAATTCCACTCTCACCCTTGGGGGTGGTCCTTGTATTTGAAGCTTGAGCTTGACTGGCATGACTGGAAAGAAGCACAGCCAGTGGGGCTGTTTTACAGTCTGGATGGATCCATGAGGCAAGTCAAGACGAGACTTTATTCTTCAGTTCTGTCAAATCAGCCTCTTTTGTAAGCACCACACTATCTGATACTGCCTTTTCCCTAAAAATCACATATCCAAACACTATCTAAAACCCATCTACCCAACCCTGTTCCTTTAACCAATCATCTACAGATACAAATATGTTGTGACTGGCTGTTGTAAATAAATGCAGCAGAAATGTTTGTGTGTTTGCAGAATGCAGGGTGTGAGAAATTCGAAAGAGAAGCAAGACTTTCACAGCTTGGAAAAAAACCCAACAAAACATGATGGCATTTTCAAAAATATGTGACCCCAGGAAAAAAGCTTTCCTCATAGTGCTTACACACAGTTTTCTACTTGTCTTCCAGTAATGCACTAAACCCAGCACAAATCTGTAGGAGTTTTCTGGGCAGTTTTTCCCTCTCACACTCTTATCTTGGGAAAATGTGCTTTTGAAATGTCAGCGCAATAAAGGAAAACATTAAAATATTGAGGACTAATGAGTAGGGGGTTCCAGACAAGAAGTAACTCCCAAAACTTTCCTAGAAATGCTGACAGTTTTAAATAAGCTGCCATCAATCTTGGTCCAAGGCCCAGTCTTTCCCTGCTTGCAGTGCTGGTCAGGATTGTCATTTCACTCTTTTTTCTCCCCATTTTAATCTACCCTGAACATGAGCAGAACATGAAACACAGAACATTATCCAGGACCATGAACTTTTTTTTGTTCAGGTGAATAGTCAAATATAGAGGTGGGAACCATTGAAATTTTGAAATTTTGGCAGAACCTTGGTGCCTCACAGAAACTAGAGGAATAGAATATTCTTCACAGTGTCTAACCCAGCGATGCACTGATATATTGTCCATCACATATATAAGTGGAACAAGTTGTCCCACCTCACAAATACCCAGAAGTACATCACAGACACATTCAGAATTTTCAAAATGTTTTACTTTTTATACTTCAATTCCCAAAGTAGCATGATTTGTTTCCAGTGGTGTATATCATCTTGCCCTCAGAGTATCAGGGTGTTAGATTTTATTTGAGGAAAGATATAAAGGCAAACTGGAAACTCCAAGGTTTCCAGGGAATAAAAACTAAGTAGAATTGTATCTCAAGGTTGTCAACAAAACCATTTTGAATCGGTGATTCCTCCAGATCGCTGTGGCACACGTACCTGCTACTCCAAGCGGCTTTGCCAAGTTTCTAGAAGGAAAGTTGCGCCAGAAAAGGCAGCATGAGTGAAGGGACCAGCAGCCCTAAAATGCCAGATAAAGCAGCGTTCCAAAGGCACAGCACAAAGCAATGGACTTTGCACAACGCAATTGGCAAAAGCTAGCTTCCTTAGGCTAAGGTGAGGCTTGTCAGAAGCAAAAAGTCAAGATAAGAAGACATAAAACAATGACAGCCTGAGAAGTTAAGTTTTCTAGCGTGGCTATAAAAGGAAGAATGAATAAGAAAGAAAATGGCAGGAAGAAGAGCCTAAACATACTGAGAATTAAGCCCATTCAGAAGGATCCTAAAACTTCTGAGAGTCTGGTACCTTTCACTAATTATGCACACTTTGTGTTCATGGTGTCACTAGCACAGATCAATCCTGATATGAGGAGATTCTCCAGCTGGGAAGCTATTACAAAAATAGCACATTGACAAAACACCACAACGCCGCAAGATGGGCCTGCGGGAGTTATTCTGTCCTTGCTGATTCCCTAGATCCACTTCGGTTTGTGGGTACCCTGAGGTCAGGGACATTTTTTGAACTTCACGTGCCATCATTTCTACCCTGCATATGAATTGCCATCTTCAAGGGTGAAATATCTATGTGCAAAAGCACATTTGCATCTGCAGAACCGTTTTATCTGCCACTGGCAGCATCATGCTCTCCTGCTCTCCACACCTTTTGGGCTAAGCGAAATCTGTGCCATTGTAGAACAGTTATTCTGGGAGAAAAACCCAGAGATCCAGTGATGCAAATTTATGACTTATGAACTGTAACTGTCATCGCCGCTCCTCTTAGCATGACAGTAGCATTTCTCAGTGAAAATTCAGTTGAACAACTCATGGACAAGAGGTCAGTTTTGTTGAATTTGGGAATCCAGCCATCTCCACTAGAGGTCTTTTCTACCTCATCAGTTTTTTATTTGTAAAACATTTAGTTCTCCTAAGTGAAAATGCCTAATCTTCCACCTGAACAGAACAACTACAGAATTCAGGGTGGTTTTCATTATAGACCACAAATGTTCATCTGATGTCACAGTATGGTAACAACATCTGAAAATCATCATCTGGGCTCCGGGAAGAGTGTTACCGAGCGCTAGCAAACTAACTCAGTTCTTCAGCAGTTATTTATACAGAGCCAAGTTCTTAAGATTCCACACAAAACTTTCAGTGTTTCTTCAAATTACAGCTTCAGCTTTTATTCTGCTTCAGACTGGCTTTTGTTTGTTTAGGGTGCTCTGAATAACAGAATCCTAGCACCACACTGGAATCTTCTTCTGGAATCTGAATTACATCACTTCAGCATCTGTTGACATTTTCTATAACCCAAATAGTGCAGCAACTACAATCCCCACCACATGAGCTGCCCTGAATCAGTCACTGCAACCACCCCCAGCTGCACACTCTCCCTGAATCCCTAGTTCCAACATCCTCCAGCAGCAGAACTGCAACTACTGATCTAAGCTGAGGAGATGCAAGGGCAGTAAAAGAGCCAAGAAAATTCAGAAAAGTATTGTTTATAGTAAGAAACAAGAAAGATATCAACAGTGACATCATCCTTTTAACAAACTCAGATAATAAATACAAGGGGATCACAAAGGGGAACTTACTTTACCACTGGAGTATAGAGGCAGTGCAGTCGGCAGTACAGCCTCACCCCCTGAAGAATGGAAGATGCAGAGTTAGCAGCCTTTTTTCTTTTTAAAGAAACACTGACTAGCTAATGCTAACAAAACCTGGACACTGATATCTCTACTCAGCTGGAATTTTCTTTTGATTAATATTGATATTCAAAACAGTTATTTTAGCCTCTCTGACAAACATTCTTTCTCCTTTCCCGGCTTCCAACAGCCAAAAATCTGTTTTTACCTCTAATCACCTCTATTCCAACACTTTTTCTGTTAATCAATCCTCACAATTAATCGATTAACTAACATCCATAAGAAAAAAAATCAAATTTATTAAAAGGTATGTGGACAAATATGGATCAACAGAAATCATTTGACAGACAGTTTTTAGGAACAGTTAAATATTGATCTCTTCTATCCCCCTGAACCATCATGCCCAGATTTGCAGCAGACATGTTACTACCTACTGTTTTAAGACCTTTTGTTACTCTATTGGGATTGCAATCAGCAGCCTTGGGTGCAGTCACAACTGTATTGCTGTTCATTGCTAAACTCTGCTTCCTGTCCCTGACGTCAGTGTCTCCTGGGCATTAGGATGGACAGCTCCATACAACGCGGATCCACAGCAATGGC
Organism: Hirundo rustica; assembly: GCF_015227805.2. Taxonomy (NCBI): domain Eukaryota; kingdom Metazoa; phylum Chordata; class Aves; order Passeriformes; family Hirundinidae; genus Hirundo; species Hirundo rustica. The sequence goes on from NC_053465.1 coordinate 261,356, forward strand.
AATCTCCCACACAACAGGTCAACGACATTCAGAGGGACAGCAAACTTCCTGGTGCGAATCACAAAGTTCCAACTAAGAATGATAATACAAACCTTGGACACGATGTCTTCCAATTCACTTCTTGGCTTGTATGTTCCATCATCGTAGCGAAATCTGTACATCACCTGTTCATTCTTAAACTGGTGCTTATCTGAAACTAAAACATCAGCATGATAAAAAAAATTGTCTTCTGTCCTCACCATGTTCTTTATAGGCCAGTTGGTAAAAATTGTATTTTTTAAATTTTAAATCAGATTCAGTTTATGTAAGGCTTTGGAAACAGTTCTAGTGAAGGGAATTGGGAACATCTGACCTTTCTCAGTGAGTTTTCAACAAAGTATTGCAAATTCTCACAATAGTTATCACAGCACTTACAGCCATTTTTGCAGTTGCCCAAAACTCTGCAAATCCAAAAGCAGAAGCATGCTGGTGGCAGAAACTACACATGTCAGAGGTATTCTTCTATCACGGTTCTTTTATAGTTACCAGTGAGTTCCTTCTAAAATTAAGACTGCTTTTTTTTTTTTTTTTTTTTTTTTTTTTTTTTTCACCCAGAAAAGGCATTCCACAGCAGAGCAGTTAAAATCTTACTGGGTAATGATAGCAATATGCTATCTAAGACTTTTAGTAGAAATGCAGGAAGCACAGAAAATTTTCAAACCAACATACTTCAGTCATGTAGCACTTTCATATGTTCTATCCTACGCTTCTAGAACATCCCTCATCACAACACTTCAATGTCATCAGCTGGGTGAGATGAAGAAACACAGTCTCTCACTATTTTAAATAAAGGCATTCTTGCCAAATGAGCTGGAAACACAATAAATCCTCCATCCTCTCTTTTTGTGACAAGCAGCCATTTGAATGATCCATCACCTGTGCACTTGGTCTCAAAGAGCACTGCTCCCCTCCCCCGGATTGCTGATGTCTCATGTGCAAAGCTGTACTTATGAACCCCAACAAATTTTCAAACTCATAATCCAAAGAAATATACACCTGAAATAATCCCAAACTAAGACGTTGCAGAGAAATCAAGCAACTGTAGACAAAAACGCTTTCTAGATACCAAACAAGCGTTCTTTTCATGGCATAAATTTGCCCACTCATTAATCCCAAAAATCACTGTTTTTGAGGATTTGATGGGTACGGCAGTAGAAAGTATTTGAATATCATGTGAACAGCTTCAGTGAGTTTTCCACCCTCATTTCCAGGGTGTTACTGAAATCTGATATCTTTTTATGGCATGGCACACTCACCATGATGAATGATTCCATTTTCCAGTAGTGCCTGTCCCAGGTTGACCCCTTCCTCTGGTTTGCTTATCTCTCCAATCTCAGTGAGCCAGGATACAAACTCGCTGCAAAGGGGAGCAGAACACACACAATTAGCTCTGAGTGGCAGCAGGCACTTGCTTCTGCGAGCCATCAGCCAACCACAGGAGACTCTCCTTGAAGGAAGTGTGGAAACTGCTGTAAGCAGTGGTACCTCCGCACAGTGGCTTCATTTCCTACACTCCTGGAGGAAACGCTCTGCAGAAGATTTAGGCTCTTCCCATCATTGCCCTTAGCTCACAGACAGTGTGCACACAAAAGGAAAGATGACCATGCATCTATAAGGATGATGCAAATCCTTATCTTATAGAGTAGTCCAGACATCCCTGGGGAAAAGATTAGCAAGCAAGATTAACAGACAACCTTAAATCAAGTTCAACAGTAGGGTATCCTCCCTTCCCAGCTATTTCTTCCCAAGTTACCTATCCAAGAGGTGTTCATGATTTGACTTAATTATACATGCTCATCTTCTTTCATTGGGTCTGATTTCTGTCCCCAGCCCCATGGTGTAATTGGATTGGCTTCAATAGAATCACAGTAGGACTCAGAACAGAAGACTCAACCTACTGATTTCAAGCACAGAGCAGTAACACATAGCATGAGTCCCACTGACAAGTTAATTTAAGGTCATTTTCTGGCAGATCATATACATCATGCTTCTAATTTATACACAGAAGATGGAAGTTTCATCTGCTGCTCATGCAGCACGAAACAAAACATCTCTGTTGAGGGGCAGAGCTGCACACATGGGCAGAATAAAAGCCAAAAAATGGATAGATATGTCAGATGCTATTCATTAGAAACAAGTACAAAAAGAAGTCATAGCAAGCCTGATGAATCCAGCTCTGCCAGAGCCCCAAGGGACTGAGCTGTTTGCCAGGTTAATTAGCAATTATGCTAGAAATGTGTTACAGTCATGGAGAGGAACAAAAGGAATATATGAAAGTAGAGCAACTTATGGGAAATGTGGGTTCAATAAAACACTTGGGTGCTGGCCAATGTGAAAAGGTTGTTGCTTAACAAATCCATGTATCCATGTCTCCACCTGTGGGCTTTAACTGAAGTATTTTTAATCTCTTTGTATTTATCAGCACTGACTGACCTAAACTGTAGGAATTACTTGCATTTTGCCCTTAGAATAATAAAACAACTCCAGGACTGAAAACTTTGGTTTGCTGAGGGGGTACTCTGTAGCTGTCATAGTGCAGAAAAAGCAGCAGAATGTATTCAGCTGTGCCAGGAGAATCCCATGGAAACCAGTGGAGTTTTGTGAAGCCCCCAAGGCCAGAGTAATGATGAGTCAGGCTATCTCCTAAGGAACATTCTTTTCCCAGCTATTCTGAACTGTATCTGTAAGTAATTAAGTGCTGAAACAAAATATAAACTGCAGAGGGAGGCGAAGTAAGAATGATCCTGCACCCTGGCATGAGGCAGGCCCCATCCCTGCTGCCAGGGACTGCACCCAGGGAAGCACCCCAGCCAGAGGCCCCCTAGCTCTGGAGTACCCTATCAAGAGCAACAGGTCTGTGGCACTTTACAGCACTTAAATGGTTGCCCAAAACCTCAGTGGAAGCTACTCTGTTACCTTTCCTGCTTCTTTTATTTGCAACTGTCTCTGGAGTTCATGTGGATTGTAAGTGCAAGGTTGATATGGTGAGCCGAAATAGGAAAATATCTAAATGCTACCCTCACAGCTCAGAAGCTTTGCAATCATGGGACGGTTTTCTTAAGAGCTGCTTTAAGATTTCTGTGACATTTGATTCAGAAGCAAAATCAGTAATCATTTGATCTGAAGGCTTTATAAGCCCTGAAAGTGCATGATCCAAAAATATTCCTAGATGTTCTTAAGGAATATACTATATATGCTATAATATGTTTCTAAAAAGTCGTCCACTCAAAGAGTGGATGGCAAAGCTTGATTTGTTTCCTAATCTTGTCTGAAGCAGTTCTCCAGGATAAATGAGAGTATCTTCACTTCCCAGTGCTGCCATGCTCAGTTCTCATCTGAATTCAGGTCAGGACACCATCTCCCAGCAACACCTTGGAAATTAAGGGACTTGGAACAACTGTGTTTCTACACAAGAAATACACAGGAAAATCCAACCCATCCAGGACAGTATGATCAGATCAGATACAGCTGAAATCTCCTGAGGTTACCAGATGCTCTCTCTTACACACTCAAGGTTTTTCAGCACTGAAAAGAAGCATGGCCATCACATCATTTACACACAGTGACAACAACACACATCATTCCAACTGCATCACCAGTTACTTGCCTAAATGCCTTGAAGAGTGATCAGGAAAACAGACTTCCATTCAAGCCAGTCAGTTGCTGAAGTCAAATTCAATAAACAGCCTTATAAATAAATCCATGTGATACCTCTGAAACTATTAGGATTAGATCATGCTGTTTTCCCCCCAAAAAATATTTTGTGTCTTGAATTATGAGAAGCTATCTGATATTCACACACCAAGAGAAAAAATATTTTTGTGGTCTTGGTGTTGCTGTCAGCTGCATGTAACAAAAAAATCCACTAAATACATCTCAGCACAGTTATCAGTGACTCCCTTAGGCAGGAGTATCTGCAAAAATAAACAATATGCATTGTTTGGGGAAAGCCCTGGGAATGACACAAAATCTGCCAGTCATGACTGGAATGTACTGACTGAGCTGTACTCAGCTGTTTCCCAGGACTATACCAGTAAGTAAATGCAGAAAAGATATCAGCAGTGTTATTTGCTGTGGGAACAGCTAGAACATTAGAAGAAGTGATCCTTTTGTCAGAGATCAGGATACCTGTGGGTATCTCAGTCTGGGCTCAGTTAGTCATTAGCAAAGGTAGGTCAAGTCCTCACTACTGGAGTGTCAGGTGGCTGTCAAGAAAATTGAGGGCATTGAGCAGGACAGACTGTAAGAAAACAGACCTTTTAAAAGGAAAAGTAGTAGCAAGAAATCCTGGATAAAACTTGAAACTAAGCATAATATCAGAGAGCCCACAACAGGCTCATACGTTACAACACTGGAAGAACCTATGTTTCTGACCTGGTATTTCTTTTTGCATGGAAAATAGGAACTGCTGTTATGAGATCTAAAAGGTTTCAGCTTTAATCCAACAAGATCAACCGGGGGGGGGCGGGGGACGGGGACGGTGTGGAGGATGTGTGAGAAGAAGGAAAAAGCACCTACTTCTCCAAAATCAAGAAACTTTTTTCTAGCTGAAGTATCACCAACCTATGCTACCAGCCCACCTTCTGTCAGTCAGAAAGACATTTCCATCCCAGTGCACTGGCAATGCTGCTGCAAACTGCTGTTACAGATACCAGAGAGGGAAGGGAAATGTATGCCTATCTGCCTCAGAACTCTTTTTTCTTCCCACAACTGATCATTTCAATCATTAACAGCTAAGGCAGAAAAGCCACCTTAGGTCAGCTCTGGAGTGCTGTGCCACACAGGATGCGACCCTACAGTGGCCCCACTGCTGCCAGTGCCAATCGCCGACCCAAGACGCCCACCGAGTCTCTTCTGCTGCCTCACACATCATCCTTCAGAATCAGTCTGTCATTATTTTGTAATAGCTAGCTGAATCAAAGAGGTTTTTTCCAGCCAATAAAGTCCTATACTTTGAACAAACATATCAGGTCGCATGATGCACAAAATTTCATTTGTGCCTGTTACACTGACAAACAGGAAACTTCTAAATACAATCCTGAGGCTTGGACAGCTCTGCTGGATTTAAGTATCACCTGGAAAGCATTTGCTTGTATACAAAAGAGAGTACAGGTTAGGCCACCAACAGCCCCGTGCTTGTGGGAGTTTAAGATAGTTTTCTTGCTCCTTTTGCTGATCTAAAGCAGCTGTTATGACTTACTGTAAAACAGAGTGAGCTGTCACACTATTCAGCCTGTGTAAGGTGTGAAACAAAAACCATTGACTAGTTATAATAAATCACCACTCTAATGGGGCTTTTGGTCTTTTTAATTAAGCTGCATCAAAGCACATCCGATCTGTGTCACAATGCCGTCCCCAGAAATTCTAGAGTCCATTAACTGGCGTGAAAGACCTTTTCAATTCAAATGTCACTTACTTGCCAAGAAAGCACTTGGGAACAGTACTTAATTTTCTTCTCCTGTCTTTGATAAGGTTCACTTTCTTGCTCATCATCATTTGGTACAGCTTCTCTCCTTTCTCTGCAATCATGACATATGCATCCCTCTCCATTCCCAGTTTCAAACCTGGAATATAAAGCCAAAATTCCTTCAGATCTTTAATGCCACATAAAACGTTTGCTCAAAGTCAATACCCGAGGCCAAACAGCAAAAACTGTAGAAACACAAAAATTAATTGACTTTTTTTTCATTTAAGGGGGAAATTAGGTAATTTTTTATCTGAGTACAAAATTGTCATTGGTAAGTTTAGCACCACCGAGATGTAGATTTTCTTCTCCATTTTAAAAAGCAGCTTTAAACTTATGGTTAAACAGAATGGTTCACAGAACATGAAGAAAGTCCAAAGCAAGATGAACATGAGTCAGGGCAATCCCAAGCAAAAATACAGGCTGGGAGAATGGACTGAGAGCAGCCATGGAGAGAAACGCTCTGGGTGCAGGTGGATGAAAAGCTGGACACGAGCCAGCCACATGCAGTGCCACACAGAACCGCCACGGGCTGGCTGGTGCCCCAGCATGGGCAGCAGGGGAGGGGGAGTTCTGCCCCTCTGCTCTGCTCTGCTCTGTCTGATGCCATCTGGAGCGCTGTGTTCAGTCTGAGGCCCCAACATAAGAAGGACCTGGCGCCGCTGGAGAAGTCCAGAGGAAGCCGTGGAGCTGCTGCAGGGCTGGAGAACCTCTGCTCTGGAGTCAGGCTGAGAGAGCTGGGAACGTTCCCCTGGAGAAGGGAAGGCCCAGGGGGAGCTCCAAGCCCCTGGCAGGCAGGGCCTAAAGGGGCTCCAGGAGAGCTGGAGAGGGACTGGGGACAAGGGATGGAGGGACAGGACACAGGGAATGGCTTCCACTGCCAGAGGGCAGGGATGGGTGGGAGATTGGGAGGAAATTGTTCCCTGGGAGGGTGGGCAGGCCCTGGCACAGGTTGCCCAGCAGAGCTGCGGCTGCCCCGGCCCTGAGAGTGCCCAAGGCCAGGCTGGATGGGGCCTGGAGCAGCCTGGGATAGCAGAAGGTGTCCCTGCCCGTGGCCTTAAATGGCCTTTAAGGTTGCTTCCAGTCCAAGCAGTTCTATGATACTGTCATTCTCAACCTTCTGAAACTGATCTCCTGTGGCAATTTCACTTGTGAACCTGAAATAACTTCAAGCATAAGACTTGTTAAAGGCATTTAAATGCTTGAAAGATCGGGAGACTTTTTGCATGTTCTATTTGAAGGCAAAAATACAAAACTGCTGAAATAATTTTCACATTTGTGAATAAATCAAAATTGGGCAGGCACATTATTTTCTCATCCTTTATTAATGAGCCTACTTTACCTTTAAGCTAAAAATAGTGCTTGACAATCATATTAACCAGTAAATGAAAGAAATACTGCATGACTTAAAGAATGACTGATTACTGAATATAAAGAACATTTCATGTTCACTTTGTCTAAGTTCCCAAGTACATAATTCATGCTAACTTGAAAATTGCTACAGGCAGGGAGATGATCTCCGAAAACAGCAGGTGTCTCAGTTATAACCATCTTCATAACTGACATTTTCTGGCCCTCTTCTCTTTAGATCTGCAAACTGCTTTAGGAAGACAGCATTTGCAAAAGCTGTTTTGGTGCTGTAGATGCTTTTTGTCTTCTAGCCTGAACACATAATTTTCTGGATAGGTTACTCTAGAACTTGCAAATCTGGGCAACTCTGGAGTCCAAAAGAGACACAGATTTTAGACACCTCCAAGACTAGCTTGAGAACAGGCAGCCTGAAGTGGTCCTGTACTTCTATGCCTAATTTTAGCAGAGACCGACATTAGGCAGAACTTAAGTAATTGGTGTAAGACTAGAGAAAAGGAGAACTCTGCATTTTTTGGGAAGAAAACTTTATCCTAACTGGATGTAAATCCTGTTGCTTTATTGTAAGAATTCATACTGCAATGAATCAAGAAGCTTCTGAGACATCAGAGCTGTTTCCTAGCTTTAGGAAAACATTAAGGACAGATTTTAATTCTGCCCATGGAGGAAAATGTGCAACCTGTTCTCTTTCTTTCAAACATGTGTATGTGCATATACATTTGTCCTACAAGTTCATTCAGTGCAGTACAAAATACATCATCCACTTACTCTCTCTCTGCTCCCTTTCCTTGATTATAGCATCCAGCCACTTCTGTTTATCTTCAGCAGTCTTGGCCATACAGACAAACCACTTGTTTTTGGCTGTGTTGTGAATCTTCCAGCCATTTGTCACTGTGTAGCCATTGCTGTGGTAATCTGCTGCAAAAGACCAAAGCACAAAGCACACAGTGAGCAGGAAGCCTGCTCTTTTAACCAAATCAGTGGGGGACACTTTCAGTAAAATCATATTCTTTGAAGGCCTTGATTCCTGAGGTGTTTCTCACTGGCTGCCCAGCTGTAGTTACCACTCTAGAAGTACATGTATCAGCAGGCTGTTCAAACTGACTGAATGCTTCAGCCTTAAGAGTGACACTTGATGATCTCACCTCAGAAGAAGAACTAAAGTCTTTTAAATACTTGGCCATCAGTGAAAGAGTCTGTGATGTTTGTTTAGGTTATCTGTTCTGAATTTTCTGGGGACACGCTATCTTCCTGCACTGTAAGGATTTCTGTCCCCACGACATGGAAACTCTCTATGTATCGACTGTTTAAAGGACAAAACACTAATTCCTGACTTACCACAATAGGGCAGTGGGGGTGTGGCCTTTATGGATGGAATCAGAAACCTACCCAGTCTTCCGGCCTGTGCCAGGATGCAAGAATCATAACAGAACTGCCATTCCCGTATTTTGCTCATGGTGGCATTCCATGCTACTAATTTGGATACTAAGACTAATATTTAGTATTCTAAATTAGAAGAAGATCCAGAAATTCTGTTATTTTAGCTGTAATGATTTATGATGTAAAAAAAAAAAAAAGGTTGGAAAGAAGACAGAAGTAACTTTTATTAAATTAACTTGGATTAGCACAAAAAATAGACAATCTTCTGAGGACACATACTCTTATTAAGGTCATTTCAGATGGAAGGACTAGTGCCTGAAAGCATTTCCAGTCTTTCAGCCATGTAAGTTGGTCCAATAATGAAGGTGCTACAAGTTCCACAGATTGCTTCAGATTTCACTAAAGGAGATGGACAAGTACTTTTGCTCCACTTTCCAACACAAGATCTAAACTTTCTGTGTTCTTAAAAGACAATATTTAGTAACTTACCTGTTCCATCTTCCACATTCTCTACTTCCATGACTTCTGTATTTATTCGGCCCCTGAAGATATAAAGGGACCCATTGATTGACTTTGTCCTTTTAGATGTTTTTTTCCCAGTAACTCTGCAATTAGGATGAAGACTGTTAGCAACACATAAGCAAACGGTCTAACATATATATGAATAAACCAATCAGAGATATGACTATTAAAGGAGGATTCCAATATAGTGACTGGTGGTATTGACCACACCTCTGATGTTAAATAATTGGAATACTCATTCAGATTTTCAAGAAAGGTGTGTACCAGTGTCAGTACAGCAACAATGAGCTTGTTTTGCCAGATTATGTGAAGATGTGGGTGGCTTCAAGATCTACATTCTTGATGACTGAAATACATGTCCATGAACAGCACACGGCCTCGGGATGACAACTGCAGCATCACCTGACAACATCACATTTAACCCCTCTGTATGCCTAAAGCTGTGATCAATTTGTGGTATGCACCAAGCTTCAAATATGAAATGAACTACACAAAGAGGTCAGTGTCACACAGCCTGCCATGTGTGTTACACGTTGTTGTAGGGAAAATTCTGCTGCGGTAATTTTGCACCCAAGTTTACATCCTTATCTATAAGCTTGATAGTGTCTCTGTTGAATTCAGGAAAGCACTTTTCATTACTAGTTATGTTCTGATTTTTATGCCTAAAATAGGTTTCAAAGTATCCAAGTGACTCCTCTTGTGCTTCACTATCCAAGAATAGCCCTGCTATGCAAGCAAAAACACAACTGGTCAAATGGTCATTAAGAAGTGGCAGGTGTCAAAATTCCAGTCAGTGAAGGTTCTGCTGTGGCAATTTGCCAGTACCTCATAAGATTCAAAAAATATTGCAGTAAAAATCAGCTGGGGAAAGAATTTCTTGTCAGAGTAAAATACCTATAATAAACTGAGGTGAGATGAGAATCATCAATCTTTTCTGGGCATTTTTTTTTTTACAACTACCTTCAGTGACAAAAACACATTTGGTAATGACCACATGCAATCAGACTGATAGGGACTGTGATCGTGGAGCTATTGGATCCTTCCCCAACTCCTCAAGTCAAAAGAAAACCTGTCCTAGCAGAACTATGGAAACCTTTTAAATGTTCAGCCTACTTCCCTACATAAAGCATACTGTCCCTGACATCAGGATTCAATTTAAACAGCAGTTGACAATCCTGCTAAAACCAAAAAACAATACTCAGCCCTGAAAATCTACATCATCAGTTTGCCAGACTTTCCTATGCTTCTGCAAAAGAAGCTAATGCAGAGCTAAAATATCAGATCTAAATCTGATTCTAAACACACCTTACATTGGGTTTGACAATCCTACTCCTGATTTACGTTAGTGTGAAAAAATATGATGTCCAGATTGGAATGCTGCATTGTTGAGTACTTATCAAAGACTAAGCCCTGAATTCTGACTGCATCTTTGCATCAAGAAATATTCCATTGATTTCTACAAGTTAGCATAACACAATGAGATGAGAACTGTCATTTAATCAAAAATTAGGAGCAGACCAAGACAGTTTCTTACTGGGGTTTGGGGTTTTTTTAAGGTGTGTCCCACTATCATGTCAGTTGTTTGAGAGCAGCTGGCCAAATGGACACACCAACACAAAGGAAAAGACATTGGTTTCCATTCTAGACTAATTATAAATAGCAATGAGACAGCAGAAATATCCAATATTAAAGTAGCTCAGTGATCAAAATGTACCTTGTACGTTAGGCAACTCCCACCAGACTTAATGAAATATAATTTTTAGTGGAAATCAGATCCCCAACATCCCATCAGTTCGAGTTACATTGTCAGACAAAGGTAAACAATCCCAATCCTTTGAGAAATCCAAGTGTTACAGCAGCATCCTCCAAAATAAAGCCAAACTACAGAGGAGCTTGGTAACATCTTCTGTACAAAAAGAAAGTTCTGCTTAAAAGGCACCAGAATATTTTGTTTTCTAAATCTCAGTGTTCCAGTAAAACTGCCTGGACAGCACTGGAGTTAGGCTAACCTCAACTACAAACAGACTAGAAAAACAGTTTCTAAGAGCTCTGAAGAAATAAAAGATTAATATCAAATTAACTGGGTTTTTTTTAAGGAATAGTTTCTGTTAGAAAACACAAATTTCTGAACTCTGTGTCATACAGAATTTTGGACTTTGGTAAATGGTAAAGGGTCCAAGTGAAGTGTTTCCTCTCCCTTGTGTCATTCCAGAGTCAGAATGCTTTGGGTAGATACATTTTAAGTCTATTAGATTTAATGGTGTAAATTTTTTAAAATGTAAACATTTATATCTCATCTAATTTTGAATGTAGATGTCATCTAATAATTTGTATTTAAGTTTTACAGATTTGGCATTATGCACAAAAAAGGCTGAACATTACTGAAATTAGTTTTCACAGCTTAATTGTTCCAAAATTTCTATTGTTTCTCTGGGGAAAAAAAATAGAGAAAGAGAAAGAAAGAAAAAAAAAGTAATACCCAAATGTTGAGAAATTAGAATCTTCTTTGGAGAGAACACTGGTTTTACAGAATTCCTAACTGGGTTGGCCGTTCTGTTTGGCCATCAGCAGTAAGGAGATATAACTTGAAGCAGGGGGATTGTATTACAGGAAAGGGAGGAAGAGGAAAAGGGAGTGCAGGGAATGCATTGTAAATTCAGAACAGACAAAGACACGAGAATGAGACCAGAGTTGTGAAGGTGAAAAGCTCAGGAACTTAAATACTGTATAACTGCTGCAGAAGAAAGTTGCCTTCCACTCTGCCAACGCTATTTTAATTACAAGCAAAAGGTGTTAATAATACTTAAGGTTTCTTAGGTGGGATGATGCAAAAATAATTACCAGAATAAGAAAGGAAGACATCAGAGCACATGGGCTGTAAACACTGACAGCAACAGCAAAATATTAATTTCTTTCTCACTCCCCTGGGTCCTGCATCTATTTTGTTTGCTTAGTATTCCACTTTCCCCTATCTTGGCTTTTTATCATTTTTCACATCACCCTCTTAAGCTTAGCATAACTTCACAATGTAAATTGGCACCTTCACATAATTCCTGGAGACGCAGCTGCCCTCAGAATCTTTTTTGTCTAGAAGAACTGGCAGCTTTTGCTACACTGTTTTACGTCCTCTTTGGACTGCACACTTCTCAGAGGGGAATCTGATACTGCCTGGAATATTTATCCTACCCCATAGTGACTTCTCTCTCCTATTGCCTAAGTGATAGAAATAGTCCAGAACAGAGTAAAGTTCCACCTGTGACTCAGCCCTACAAAGCAACAGAGAATACAGTGAATGATCAGTAATTGATCACAGCTTCCACTTACAAATCTTCTGAATAGTAAAACTGAAAATACAGAGGGACTCACCTGGATTTCCTCTTGCAATAGACCAGGAGATTATCAAATAGAAAGAACACTCTCTCCTGGATGTTTCCTGCTGAGATTTTTAACAAAGTCCCTTGCAGTAAGAGCTGTGTGCAAATATCTGTCAGATTTGATCCCTGAAACATAAAAAAAGAGAGATTAACTCTCCTTTATGAGTGTGCAATGAAGGTCTTTCACTAACATGCTCTTATTTTATCTGCCATTAAACTGTGAAACAACTGATGCACTCATAAGGATTTCACCTAGATCTATTTGCCTTTCAAGTGAGACCAGAAATGCCAGTTCCATTCTAGCTCTAACACCTTCCTTTCTTTCATAATCCACTTGTTCTGCTACAATTTAGCAGCAGCCTGCACACATAAAATAAACTACAAATGCTAAATTCCTCAGAGTGATGCTGCCCACACCTTCAAGAGTGTTTACATGTCACAAAAGAACCAGAAATAAATCCCTGTACACTGGGATTTATTAGTCTTAATAAATTAATTAGCCTTAGTCATTAAACTGTGCAGTTAACTGCCTCCAGGGAGCTTGCTGGTCCCACATCCTACCTCCCATCCTTCAATGTGGGACTGCAACTGTTCAAGGGCTTCCAGTTTCTCCATCTGTCTCTTGGTCTCATTAATATTTGTACAGACTGTCTTCATTGCCTGCAGTGCGTTCTGGACAGCTGGGTGATCAGGATGCTTAGAGGGAGTCCTCTTGGCTAACTCCTTTTAAAAAAAGAGAAAACATGCAAACTGAGAAGTGTTTCATGGAAAGGTATGAGCATTAGCAAGCAATCCTGCAGGAAAATGCCAGAACCATTGCAAAATGAGAGAGAATTTGGGGGCATTTTACTGCAGATGCTGTTCTCTATTCTTCATCTGTACCGGGTTAATATGAATGCTGTTAAATAAATGAGGCAATTGCTCATGTTAAATATGCTACACTAAGAGAGCTCAAGCCAAGTATGTTTTGCTGTGTCAAATGTGTTTACTTTGTATGTTTAGAAGGCTGGGGCATGTGTCCTGACATAGAGACAAACAACATCTCTGCTGTGAAGGAGTCCGTAAGAGTCTCTGCTTCACTCGTGTCAAAGGACAACAGCTCAGTTAAGGCTCCTCCACTGAAAAACAGCAGAGGCAGAACTCAGAACCTGACAATATTAATGAGTTTGGCAAAAGGGGCAACTGTCAACTCACAAATAATAACTTTTTTCGACCAATAGTACATCATAGTCAGCCACTTGCAAAAGACTACATTAAAGAAATCTAAAATATGGCTGGTAATTTTACCTTGATTTACAGAATACGGTGCTTAAGACTGAAATACTTAACTTTCTCACTATCTTTTGCCTCAATATGTTATTTGGTTGTTTAAAAGTCCTGTGCTGCTGAATCGCATCATTCTGCAAGAGACACAAGAATGAGTTTGGATACAGCCAGAGAGCCAGCCCAGCACTGTGATATGAATGGAGCTAGATGGCTTCCATCCACCTGTGATTTACCGAGTAACAGATGCACAGGAAAAAGAGGCTCACTGCCACAAATGTCAGTTGATATCAAAATGGAATTCCCTGTGGAAGTCTTTACTTTTGCTGAAAGGGAGGCCAAGAAAAGTAAATATTCAAAAAGCAAAGGCAGGAGACAGGTGTCGAGCTTTGGTGACACTAGCCTCTGCTGCATGATTGCAACACAGGTGACTCTCACTAAAAATCTGTGAAGGTCTGCAGCTCCAGGGTCACCCATGCTCCACTGAAAACAGGTATGTACACTCTAGCACCGTCTAAACATCCCATTCAGAAATATCCCCAAAATACAGAGAAAGACCTCTTCATTGACAGCATGCCCTGCCACAACAAACAGCATCTTGCCACACCTGTCCCAGCCTGTGAGCAGGACAGGAGGCAGGGAATGGCAGGGAGGAGGCTGCCTGGGACCGGCACTGCCCTGCACAGCCCTGCCTGGAGCCATCCAAGGCAAAGCTGTGCTGCCCTGGCACTGCCATTTCCCAAAGAGCAGTGCTGGGCACTTTCCAAACGCAGGGAGACAGCTCTGGGTACTTCCTTCTTTTAGTGACACACGATCTGTGATGTGTAAACTCTAGGAGCATTTGACAACATTTTGAAAGGCAGCTGAAGGACAGCCCAGACGGCAACCCCTGGGTAAGCCTTGTCCTCCACAAGCCCACAGACATTGCTGGCTGGATTTGCTATCTCCTGTATTGCAACTTGTGCACTAAAAGGGACAGGAAATGAGGCTGCCAATTGTAGAAAACTACTTATTACCAAGAGTTTCTTAAAATAATTCATAAAAGACACTTTTCTTTCTTCTTTTTGTTTCATTAAGAAGTCTCTGACATCCTTCCCCATGTCCTCCCTTGTCACACAACACCGACTGTGTACTTCGAACTGGCAGCAAACACACTTTGAGGCTGAAAGTTGCACATTTCTTTGTTTGAGAAATTCCTTCCTCCTACCTTTACTCCCCTGAGGACACTCAGACATGGCCTAACACGGAGCCTGTCCACCAGATGCTGACACTGTGCACTGCCTGTGCAGACCTCTGGTGCCAGGCTGCCCCATGTCACAGCCCCGGGCCCTCGCTGGGCTGCCCAGCAACACAGCTTTACGGAGATAACAAAAGACTATATACTCCTTTGTTTATCAGTTCAAAACATTGTGCTCATCAACAGCTCAGCTCCAAATGTGCTTAAAAAAAAAACTTAAAAAGAAAACAAAAACCCAAACCACCTTTCTGTAAACATATACGTTCCTCAGAGTTTTATATCTGTATTTTACAGTTTGTAATATTTGCCTGTATAAAATTCATTTCCCACTTAAAACTAACCAGAAAATAAATGTTCCGTCAGACTTCCTCTGTAGACCTGCAAATCACAATAGTTTTTTTATTCTGTATATTGTTAAAATTGGTAATTTATGTCAATGTCTCTGCAGGGTAAACACTTGACAAGCAATGGTAGATCAGATCTAATATATTAGCTTCAATATGCCACCGAACCTACAACATATGTTAATTTAAAATGCAATAGAAACATGTTTCTGGTTTTACAAATATCAGCAGTTATTTGTGATTATATATATGTGTGAAAGACAAAAGCATGATTTATAAATTGGCAGGGCTCCTTATAGCTCTTTAAGGAATAAACAGTTTTTAATATTATGCTACAATGAGTTGGATTCCAACCACACAATATCATGACTCTAAGAGCAACATAACTTTTCTCGGAGGAGGGAAGGGGGGAGAAGAAGCCAATCCCCCAAAGATAAATATATTCAATTATGTCCAAATAGAAGGTTCTGTTTCTTGAGGAGCTACAAGAGGAATGGAGAGATGAGGGAGACAATAAGGTAAGCTTCCTTCATCCTGTTCTGTATGCACACCAGTGGCTTCCCATCTTTCCCATGAATCAAGAAGGTCTGTGTGTGACTCACACTGTCTGTTGTGCACTGGGCTTTTCTTTCCAGGGGATTCTGACTCTGGTCATTGCTCTCTACATATAAGTTTTTCTGCCCCTCCCAGGGCCAACGGCTCTTCCCCGCATGAAGCAATACATAATTACTGCCCTAATCGCCAACGGGGTTGTGTATCCTCAGATGTTTTTAAAGGATCAGAGGTGGAATGTGCACTTCTGGCTGGAGTCTGAGCAAATCCTTAACAGACCAGACCTCAGGCAAGGCCCAAGCCCTATGAGCTCGGGGCTCAGGAGCCGCAGGGTGCGGCTGTCATGTGCTGCACATTCCTCCTGTGCCAGAGGAAGGAGACAGACGTGACTGTTCCTAATCTCCACACGATGGTGTGATTAACTCATGATCACCACCGCCCCAGGGTTTGCTTCTCGCTGACAGAAATGCTCTTTATTGAAGGGAAAAGATTATTTTTGTTCAGACTGTTTTACACAACAGCTGCTTCTATCCTTAAGCAGTAGGGTTGAGAGTAGTTAATAGAGTCCCACAATTAGTATGGGTGAGAGAGAGCTGCCCTCACCCAAAGCCCCACGTTGGAAGCATCTGCTGGACAAGTTCTCCAGCCACCCACTGTGCTGGCCCCAGTGGCTCACACGGCTTATGCCTCTGGGTGTCCCTCTACCTCTGCTACCTTCCTTCTTCCCGAAAACCACTGCCCATCACAGCCAAGAGTTTAATTTTGCTTGTGCCTAGTTCAAGCCCCTTTCTCAGTTAAAAGGACCTAATTTACTGACTGACAAATCCTACACCAATTTTCCTGTTTGCTGTCTGAAGCAGACAAGAACTGCATTGGGGCAAAAATATTAATATCATTACTTCTCTATTTTTACAGAGATTAAGAAATGTCATAGCCAGGTTTGTGTCCCATCCTTCAAACCACACAAAAGGCTTGCAAATTAAACAGAGAAAAATCAACAAAATTGATAAAACTCAACCCCCCCCCCAAAAAAACCCAACAAACTTCACCCACAAAATGACACCCACCACACCTTTCCCTGGAGAAAATCCCCAAACTGAAAAACCCAATCAAAAAAAAACTGTTTACAGTCAAGCACTTCAAAACTGCAAAGCTTGTATCACAAAAACTGGGAAACTATAAATAAAATTGAAATTTATTGATCACCATCATCTGAATCATTCCTCTATTTCCATAATTTGTTAGTTAAAAAACCCAAACAGCTTCATCAGAGGATAAGAAAACACAAGGTCACTTGTTACAGGATGCCATATTTCATTGGAAACTATTGCATTGTTTAAAGTGGATCAACACTTGGAGATATTCTAGTGTATTATTCCTAATTAAGGAACCCAAATCAACTCCAGATGCTAGATGCCAGATGCTGTTGTTCTGAAGAAGAACACACACACACACACACACATATATTTTATTAATAAAAAGTAGTTACAGTATTTAAAATATGTGCCTTACCCTATTACTTCAGTTTACTTTCAAACACAAACAAGTCTGAATTACCTTGTGCATACTAGCTTTATCAAACCCACCTACTCGACCACACCAAATACTTACTGTAGACAAGGTCATATCGAAGTTACCAGATAGTCTGGATAGTCTGGAAAGTAGGCTAGCTTTGGTCTAAGACTTTTCTCTTCAGCTGGAATACAATAGTATCTGTTTGCCTTGGGAATTAGATAAAGTAAGATCCAATCCCCATGAATACAAAAGAGCTATTTCAGGAGCCATAACTGAAGTTCAGTAGCAAAGAGAGAGCAAACACTCAATTTGAGGGTTGTGCTATTTTTAAATCTATCCCTTTTTTTCCTTGCTTTGAGAGATAAATTTTCCAGGTCAGCATGAACGGAATCTGCCTGTTTTCCCTTAATGGTTCTCGTCTGAGACATTTGTGTCCACTCTGGCAATTTCAAGCTAGCAACTATCAAATAAGTCTTGAATGGGACATATCTTATTTGCTATGAATTCACTACCTTTGAGAATCAGAATCAACCACACTTTATAATGGTCACTGATATTTTCTGACTGAACAACTTCTAGTTATTATCTCACTGACTGAGGCAGATTTGTTGCCTAATGAAAACCTAATTCCTCTTTGCTTTTTCTTAAAACTTTTATTTCTGGTCCATAAAGTTTCAGCTAGTGAACAGTGTGTGATCTGGCCCCTCCCTGTGAGGCTGTTTGTTCAACAGGTACACGTGGGTCTGGGTCAGCTGCCCCAGAGCTAAGGTAGGCACAGGGAGGGCAAATTCATCTTTACTCCACCATGGCTTAAAAGCAAGAAACACTGTTTGAGTCTTCATCTTGGTGGTATTGGCTTTGGCTTTCAAAGAAAGGATGTCTGGTCCCCACGAGTTTTGACATACATTCATCACAGAATTCTTACTTTCTTCCAGAACTCATAAAGGGACCTTTCTTTAAAAATATGAGGGAAAACCCTTCTCTTGTTTTTTTTTTTTGTTTTTTTTTTTTTTTTTTTTTTTTAATTAGTTTTCTTTTAGTAAACACAGTGTGACTCTGGCTGAGGAAGAGACTGACATCATGGAAGATTGATGGCTGCTAGCCACACCGGATCTACGAGGCCACTGGGGGATGCGAGCTCTCCCAGAAACCTCTTTGTCCTTCTCCCTCTCCTTGTCCCCACCAGGCAAGTGACCCAGCCCTGACCAGAAAGGATGAGAGGCAAGTTAGCTCTTTTTAGGCCTTTTATGCTTTATCTTCTGCAGTAAGGATACTAGCAAGGTGGCCAATTAGTGCCACATACCATAGTCATTTCTGGATTGACACCCACCCCTAGGGAACTCACTGGGACAACCAAAGAGTTTTCAAACAAGCTGCCAAACAGCTGTCAGAAGATACAGAATTTTGATCGTTACTGACCTGATCACCATCCAACTAGAGACCTTGTAATGAAAACATATCCTGTTTAGAGTCCCCAGAGCCATCCGGTCCCTCAGAACACTGGCACAATTGTAGCTGAACACAGCTTTACAGAAAGTGGCTGAAACAGCCTGCACAAGCCTTAAGAAACATCTGAAGAGCACTGAAGTCAAAAGGTTTTGGTCAGTCAGTAAAGTCACCCTGTCTGCTCTACCCAGACCATGACAGGATTTAGCAGCCTGCCAGCATCAGGCAGCTTTTTGCTTGTACCCATAAAAAGCAATTTTCTCCAGAGAAGATCGAGCTCTCAGAAGAGTAAACCAGGAAAAGCAATAGTGGCAACAAAAGTCAAGGCTAAAAAAAAGCAGAATCATTCCAAGAATAAAACAACCATCTGGAGAAATACTTTCTCTGATTTACCTTGAGCAGAAGAGGATATTTACAAATTCTCTGAATTGGAGTCAGCAGATAACCCTCTAGTGGAATGTCTGTTGTCTTTCTGCCTCCCAAAAGCATGCAACCCTATAATCAAAAAAAAGAAACAAATGTTACCTCACACACAAAGCTTTCAGATTATTTTTGACAATTTTATATTTCTAAACATGCATTGTGGTGAGAAAGTACTTTACCACACCTAAGGTAGAGAAAATGGCACTTCATTTACCACTGACATACAGCCATCAAGTCTGAAAAGTTCTGCAGGCATCAGCAGAAGAAAATTTGTAGCGGATAACAATGGCTGTGCAGAAAGGTATCTTCTCAGAGAAACGTTATACAGCTGATGACTCAAAAACCATCCTGACAATACAATGGCAAACAGCAAACCTAGATGGACTAATTACCTAAAAAAATCCAATTTACCCCCACAACAGATACGACCTGTTGTTTTTGTTCACACTGTAAAGTTGTATACTGTCAGTCCGGAAATTTCTTGATGGCTAAAATAAAGCCAACTAACTAGTAATCATGTATTACTAGTCCAATTAATTAATTGGACTAATAACTTTAGTCCAATTCTCATGTCTGAATTGACCTGGAACTGAAATGAGGCATCTGCGTAATATCCACCAATTCTCTGGCAAAACATTATGCCTGAGCACAGCTGGACAAACAGCCTGGGCACAATGGCTCGCTAACCAACACACATGGACCTTCTCAACAGATTATCGAAATTCATTTCTCAGGATTGATATAGAAAGGGAGTTTTAGAACAAGGTATGGCACTGGGAAAAAAAAACCAAAACACCTTATTGTCTTTGATCTGTCCTTAATTTGTAACAATAATCTGTAATCTTTATGACAAATCAATACTGCCCTACTGTAAGCTTTTCACACATTTCCCTGATGATTCTACTATTGGCTGCTGCCAGAGAGAGGTAGTAGATTCAGGTGGACTTCAAGTCTACTTCAAGTCTATTTCAGATAAAGTAGTCCACATTCCTATGCTCAACCATGAATATGGACTTTGCTCTGAAAGTCACTCCAGTTGCAAACCTGTCCTGTCTACACAGAATTTGAACTTTAAAGGCAGTTCAGCCAAGAAGTGCCTGCTTTGAGGCATCACCAGAACGTTTTCCCCTGTGAAATACATGCTGTGGCTCAGACACACTCTGAAATTTAGTGAGTCTTTTGGCTGTACATTTACAATTCTTCTCTTCAAGGAATGTTCACAGACATCATATATAAAATCTCATTAGTCTTAACTGGTATTTTTACAGACAAAATGTCTGTAAAATAACCTGTCCCTGGGCTATTCTAGATCTGTGGCATTGACTACCCAGCTCACAATGCTCCCTGTCAAATTTCCAACTCTTGAGTGATTCAGTCCTTCCCATCTCTTCTTTCAGCCCTCTCTAGCTCTGGGCTCAAAACTGCCCTTTAACACTTACTAACTTTTCAAAACCATTCCCACATTCTATGTTTCAGCATCTGTGAGGGGGCAATCAGGTCAAATCTGTCCTCACAAGTAAAGCTTTGTACTTTAGTGCTGCCTTCTCTGCATTGTAGCATTGTAGCACTGGTTTGGGAGGCAGAGAAGGCAAGGGAGGCCTGGAAGAAACAACAGCAGCACAGCTAAGTAGACACATAAGTACAGCCCTCCTTCCCACATTTACTGCCATTTTAACAGTCTCTTGGATTCAGGTGCTGCAGCAAGCAGACAGTGTGACATCTTTGATGTCCCTTGTAATCAGTTTGCCAGCTGCTGTCTCTAACACAAGCAGAAAACTTTGTCAATCCAGTGGGAGTGGAGAACATTCTGAAGGCTGGGAAGGATGTTGTGCACATGCACCTTCCTTTCTCTTTTTCATTGGTTTCCCTCACCAGAAGCACCCAAAATAACTTCATGGACAAGGTAAGGGTAATTTAGTAATTCAAAGTAATGGTTTGGTAAGGTTCATTAAAACTCAGACATGACAAAGAGACTCTGCCTACACAACAGCATGAGGGTAGGCTCCCTCTTGGCCTGTAGCTAAAGGAATGCTCTGGCCCTGCTCGTGACTGATGGTTATAGGGAAGTTTTCTTTTGCTGTACCACATTGGGAAAGAACAGACCTTTCACAGCAAGCAAAAAAGCAAGAGCAGAAAGAAAAGCAGGTCCTGTGCAAGAAAGACAGCCTTTATTTCACTTCGTAGAATTTACTGGGAAAAAAGCTGATGTGACAAATTATTCCCTCACCTATGTGCCAACCCCGTTACAAATGCCATGCATCTGTGGCCAAGAAAACAAGACATTCAAAAATCAAGCAGAATTAGGGTGAAAATAAGGAGGAGAAACAACCAAGAAAGGAAAGAAAAGTAAGGAATGCAGTGGTAGAAGGCAGAGCCCACTGATTTGCTTCTCCTCCCAGCCCAGCCTCTAAGGCACGTTTGAAGGCTGTATGGCCACAGCCCTTCCCTGGATGGAAGTCAGGTTACTTTTGGTTTAAGCAGCAATGATGCACTCAAAACAATTCATCCAGACTACATTTCTTGCCCACAACTGGACTCACGGAGAAAAGGGTGTTAGAAGCAGGTTACATTTTTCTGATGAGCCTTGCAAATGGTGAGCTGGTCAGAGAACTGAGCAGGGAACCAAATCGAATGGGAACTAGCCTCAGTCTTGTTGCTGACTTAGTATATTACTCCTTTCACCATCTGTGCTTGTTTTATTGTTGGTTCTTTTTTTTTTTTTTTTAAAAATCTTCCTTGTTTCCACTGCAATCACTCACGCTGGTAGTGCTCAATTCCGTGCGTCAACTCGTCAGTGATTTCAGCACCCCTCCTGAGTGCTCCATACCTGCCATGGGTAATATATTTAAGATGCCCAGCGTTCCTGGGATACCAAAGAATTATTATGAGCACAGGGCAGAGTCAGATCATTCAGTCAAAAGTGCTAGAGAAGGTGCTTACCAGAAGGAATGTTCTCACTGTCGGGATCTTGTTCAATTCCATCAGCAGTCTGAGTGCTTTCTCGTGGTTGCTACAGTACTCCTCGTACACAAAGAATTTGTCTTTCTGCAAGGAGAAACAAAGTAACTTATTGATTCAGACACCACTAGAGAGATTATTTTGCCACAGTCTGTTACCAGATTCTTTACAAAGAGAGGTGGACTCTGAGTGGCATTAGCATTTGAGTTCTCATGAAGTGTATGACGCTCATCTAATGTGAATAATGTATACAGGTGTTCACTAATCCCTGACTTTGCTGTAAGTTAACAGAGGCTTTTCGGAACCCTGAAACTTCCAGCACTTTTCCTCTTAATGCTTCACTGAGAGCATAAGTATTCTTCCCTGAAAGGAGGGATTTTGCTGTCTTGGGAATACTTGCATATGTGTCAGGATATTCCATGAAAGTTGCCAGGAGCAAAACAAAGCCAGGAGCAAGGGGGCTGACCATTCCTGCAGGAGGAAGAAAGCTAGGTGGCTGGGAAGAACCAAGGCCTGAAAGAAACTCTGGGATCTGGAGGGGAACTATAACACAAAGCAGACAGCTGGAAATCCCCTGCCTTTCAAGGGGTGAGAGACAGGTCTCAGTAGGTTGGCTGATTTACTTTGTGTTCTGAGACAAGCAGCAGACAAAACTTAACAGCTAGATATAATAGTTTCTGTAACGGAAGAATTTCACCAAATAAAAAACATATTGTAGATACTAAAGGAAGGGAAAGGTAGCTTCACAACTGGATTGAGCTACTAACACTGGGACATGTCATACCCACCAGCACATGCTGGAATGAAATCCCCTACTAAGAAATGAAGGTCAGTTGGCAGGTCAGGGTCAGCAAGTTCTGCCCTACTGATCTTCAGATTCAAAGACAGTGCAACTCCTTCTATCTAAAATGATCAGAGATGCTGAACTCATTGCAAACACTAGATATCTGGAAACCCTGGAGTGATTCACAAAAGAAGCAGGAACAACTACTTCCATGCTCGAGCAGATAAGGCAAGGGGCAAGTTGATCCTCTCAAAGCTGGTAGGAAGTGCTGAACTTTCAGCAGCTATGTTCAAAGCTTCTAGTATTGCATTCACCAGAAAAAAAGGAGGGTCATGAGATTGCATTAGGTTTTAGGCAAAATTAATGATTCAGAAGCAAAAAAACCACACAAAAGCTCACATTTTTGCATGTTTCTCATGATAGTACCTTATTTCCTGGTTCAGGATGGCTTCTATGCCATAATGCAGTACCATGTGGAGGCACCCAGACAGTTTGAATATCAAAAGTAATTTCAAAGCATTAGTGTGGTACTCTGCGGGATAATAATATGTGAGGCCTTCCACAGCTACCATCTCAGGGCATTGAGCCACGTAGACAATGTCTTCCAGAGTTTGCCATTGCATTCACAGCAGGATCCTGGTCTGAAGACATTCTATCTGAACATTTTAATCTCCTCAGAATTTGGAAGTTAATTTTTTTGAGTTTTGATTGGAGTCCTAGCACTCTTAAGAGCTTCCTGTGTCAGCTGAAGGTATTTGCAGCATCGAGGTACTTAGGACAGCTGACAGTAATACATGCAAAAAAATACTGCCAGCTGAAGAAGTTGACTAGCAGGAAAGCACGGCAATACAGCTGCAGTCACTGGGTATTCCCTTTGCTATTGTCTCAAGGAAAAGAAATTGCATTTATGTTAGTTTAGGAGTCAGATGTTCAATGGTAGATATATATGTTCAGAGTCCATAAAATGCTTTTGGATTTGGTTTATCACTGACCTGATTAATTTTTCCCCTCTTTGTACTTCAAAAGAAGGAACTGAGAATAAATAGATGTATGTCCAAACACAAGAACAATGGTACAATGCAAATAAAACAACAGGCACAAAGGGCATGGCGCAAAGAGCTGGAATGCAAATGGTGAGGATTTCTATACCTCATTGGCAGCTGTTCAGGTTGCTACTAGGGTGCAATACTAGGAAGCTGCAAAGAAACAAAAGCTTCTGACCAACAGATGCAGGAAAAGGCAGGCCTGGGCCCACAGCACAATAACATAAAAGGCAATAGGATTGTTGTCAACTATAAAAAACAGGAGAGTTACAGAGTAAAACAGATAGTTTTCCCCACATTCTCTCCTCTCACCTCTCCTTAACTCCCTGGATGCACACAAGCACCATGCTTGAAACTAAAACCAGCAGCCATTAACATAAGATCATCCATTACATCAGTGCTCACAAAATTTCACTGCTCAGGTTTCTGACTGCAGCTTTAAGTGCCTGGAGTTTGGGAGGCTATATTTAGATCATGATCAAATCCTTTTGCAAAAGCCCAGGACAGTACAATAATTATACACACACCAGAGTGCTTTCCTCAAGTCTTTCCCAGCTGTACCCCACGCCGGTGACCCACAAATATGAGAACTATGCTCAAAATTACTCCTTGTCTGAAGTGTTTCATTTCCTCTCTGAGTGATACTCAGTCCTGGGCTCTCCCATAGCCTGGTGAGGAAATTATCAGTTACATAATTACAGATGTTAGCCCAGGAATTCTGAACCTGCAGTTGCTCTAGGTTAAAGTGCAATTATGGTGAGAGATGTGACCAGATAAAATGGCACTTCCTTACTCAGCAAATCTGCTGGATACACAGCTAGCCCTTCTGTTTTAGTGACAGAAGTAAGTCTGTACTATTCTCAGTTTGGTTAAAATAAGTCTTCAACCAATAGTTTAGTCTCCAAATAAGTTATACTGGATCCATTAGTACTGCCCACAAATTAGTGCAAATTTGAAAACAGTTTTAAGTAGAAAAAAGCAAATAGGGTATTTGGAAAGCGGCAACATTTTATTTGGACATATTTTTAACAAGGCATGGCATTTTCTTGTTTCAAAGCAGGCTGAAACTAACCCTGTCAACATCAAAAACCTGAACCGAAGACACAATTCTCAACAAAACAATATCCCTGATGACTTAGACAGCAAAACTGACCACTCATGCAACATCACTCCAAAAAATGAGCGTAATACACGTTTCCCTAGAACAAGTTTCTAGCTATTACACCCCCAAACCTCTAACAACAAGGCAGTATCAGAAACAAAGGATCTGACAATTCTCTGCCCTTCTGCTCCACACACAGTCACACCCTTTCCTGCCCTGCAAAAGTGAGCCTGTGCTCACGAGGTGTGGTCACTCCACGGACAGCACACATGCCCTCTCTGACATTAGAGACACATCCCACATGCTGTTTTTGTTTAAGGCTGTACACTGGATTTGGAAAGAATTCAAGGATGTTCTTTACCATCTGTTACAGTCACGCTGAACCGCAGCTCTAGAATAAACTCAAGCACCTAACATCAGACAGTGAATTTCTGATCACTCACATGGAGTACAGTAGGGCAGACAATGTTGGTCTTCTGAAGGAAAACAATTTTTCGCACCTGAATATCCAAGCAAGCACATTTCATCATCTCTTAAAATACTTCAAAAAGACAATGTGCAATAATTTCTTTTTTGGAATTCTTGCAAAATCTGCCTCCTTGCTTTAGGGGTTACTCAAGACTTGAATCTTTCTGAACTAGAGGTCCTTGGGACAATATTGGGCTCATAACAACTACCATCCCTTGATGTACTCAAAAAAGGTGTCAGTGTGACACTTGAGCACATGGTTTAATGGTGAACATGGTAGTGGTGCTGGGTTGATGTGGGACTGGATGGTCCTAAAGGTCTTTTCCAACCTTGATGATTCCATGATTCTATAAAAGCAGTGTTCTGTTTGTGAAGGCTGGTGGACCCTTGCTGAGTACGGCTCCTCTAAGCCAAGACAGATGAGGAAGAGTCAGGTCTATGTAGACTAGAGGACATTAAGGATACACAGATCTCATGGAGAGGACCCAAGCACTGCAGTCTGATGGAATTCCACATGGTGAATCTGGGGATCACTACAAGGATATAGATACACAGAAGCTTACAGAAAACACGCTCCACTAAAAAAATGCAGTGTCTGGATAAAACAGTGCTTCAAGAATTCTCAAGCTATTCACCAAATTTTTAAGTATTTTTAACAGCGAGTTTCTAAAGAAAAGCACCTGTGCTAACATCTGGCTGCTGACAAGTACTGGATTTGTAACCAGGACCAGGAACAACCTTGCCAGGTGATCACAACAGCAGATACACCAATACACTGAAGATTCAGGGCCTTATGTCACTTCCTCACTGCAAGCTCCCCACGGGACTCACCGTGATTTGATGGTAATGAAAAAGCACCACTGAGGGCGTTCCAGCACTTCTGAGCATATTGCAGCAACAGAACTCTGCCCAAAACGACAGCAAGCGAGTGCTGCCCACCATTTCCCTGGGTGAAATGGCAAGAGCACGTGCTGTGAGGAAAGCTGCCCAGCCCCGCCAGGGCCCGCAGCACCGGCTGCAAGGGCTGCAGAGCAGGGAGCACACACATCACACACCCCTGCCTGCCACACCAAGCAAATACCTGCAGGAGCACTGTTTCTGTGGTGCTTGAGATTGTGCTGCTTTTTTGATGGGTGAGAAAAAAAGGAAAAAAATTCAACAGGAAAGGGAAGTGTTTCTAAAAATACATTGTTGTTTAGCTCAGTTTGATGTGGTGTCCATTGTTCTAACCTCATTCACTTTTTTTTCCCACCCTACCTACAACTTTCCTACAAGACAGACATTGTCATAGTATTGCTGCAAGCCTTAGAGATTAGGGCTTGCTAAGGGGCTGGAAAGCTTATGACAGGAAACTGTATTTTCAGATAGCCTTAAGTCATTGTACTTACAAATTTTAAGAAAACATTTCCCAGTTCATGCTGAGACTGGGGTTCTGGTTGCAAACAAAATTCCAGAGCAGCCAGGAACTCCTTGTGAACACCAAGAATGTCTTCAATGTTAGAAAATAAGATCTGAAATATAAGGAGAAAAACATTGCTCGTTTTTAATATATCTCAGAGTTTTTGCTAAATAGTAATGCCAAAATAGTGTGGAGCTCTAGACTTACCATGATAGGATCCAAAGCCCAGACAGGGGCTTGTAAAGAATGAATTACACTGTATTTGCCCTTTTCAAGCCTCCTATAAAAATCTTTATTGCTACTGAAGCATATGCTGCAAATTAAGGTTATCTTTGCAGACCCCTGAGCATGATAAATGCAAGCAACCTCTTGTAAGTCTTGAGAATATTTCCTATGAGAACAGCCAGGTAAATGGAACCACAAGGCCAAACTCATTTTGCAGGAGACAGAAGTAGGGAGTAGTTTTTCCTTTCCTTCCCATGCATTAGAAATCTCTTTCTGGAAGAAATGGACTTGAAGGTATCACACACAAGGGTGCTCCTGTAAATAGGAGACAAAATCAGCTGTATGGAATCCAGCCTTTTACTGCCCAGAGTACAGAATAGTATGTTTCTCACAAACCTCAAGAGCAGCATTTAGAGTTCTCTTTCACTGACCTCAGTGACATCCAAAGGCACATTTAGAGGGGAAGAGGTCTCGTTCAACCTCATTCAACAAGGTTCAACCGGTGATTAGAATATACATGTGCTAAGGGGAATAAAGCGCCAGGGTGAAAGACGCTATAAGTACATTATAAATCTTCATTTTCATTTTCATTTCATACAAAATATGAGAAGAAAGTGTGAATCCACGTGTAGAAGATGGAATGCTACCTAGAGAGGGGTAGAAGTCCCAACATGAGGTGACAGCCATCAGTACTGGCAGCCATTGTAGGGAAGGCTAAACGGGCAGAGTAAATCCTGGAGCCTGCAGTGACATACATGTAGCAGACAATGTTTCTATCACTTTGCTTTAACTATGTCACTTGCAAAGAGAAGACCTGAAGTGCAGTCAAACAAGCTTCAAGCTTTCACATTGGAAGAAGCCTGCCAGATCTGGCTCAGTGAGCGGGCAGACCCTAAAGTATGCAGTCTGGCAGAGCCAGCCTTCATCTTCTTTGCTGTGGGAAGTGATCATGCCTAACATCTCCAAACACGTCCCAAAATGCCTTACCGTAACACTAAACTCTTCAACTTCGTGCAGCGGAATTTATTTACTAGATGTAGCACTGAGTCGGCCTGATGGCTGGTGATATGGCAGCAATTCAGAGAAACAATAATCTGTAAATTAAATCTAATTGTTAAAGCTAGGACTGAAACCTCAATTCCTGGTTTAAACCCAGTTTCTCTCTGGTTTAGCAGGGGTAGACAAGATCAGGAATTCAAGGCCTTCCCCTCTGCAGGTAGCCAGGTTCAACTCTATACTTCTGTTATTCACAAGGATGGGCAGAGTATCCCTCTCAAACTCCTCCTTCAAGCTGACTGCATGTCCAGAGTGGAGCCTGTTGCATCTTCCTTGTCTTTGCTTCAGGAATTCTGAGATTCGGTGTTGTGCACCATCATTAATGCCCACCTGTGCCTCAGAGCTCCTTTCTAGCTCTCAAGAAACTGAAAGATTCCAACACACTGAATTTGCACTGACTGGCTCTGAACCCAAAAAAAAGGCCAGGGAGCCAGGATCCTTTCACTGATCCCTAAAAACTTCCTGTGCTAATTTAAGTGGAGCCTGCAAGTGTTCTGTCATATGGTTGAAAGTGGTGTGATGATGCAGGAGCCCTTGCCTGCATTGCTTTGCCAGAAGGGGATTAACCAGCAAGAGGAAAAACATCTGTCAGGGATGATTTTATCCTTCAGGCGCAGTCATCAGGGGTGGTTTCTGATCCAAAGAATATCTGTGCAAGCTAATGAATTTTGAGGTGATCAGTAAAGCTCTGCTTGCAGCAGAACTTGGAGGAAAGAGTCACTTGAAAATCAAGGCAGCAGACAGACCTTGACTGCACATGCTCCTGTACCAAATCCAGTTACCAGCAGTTGTACTGCCTTCAAACTGCTCTATCAGCGAAGTGACAGCAGGTCCTGCTGTGAGCATAGCATAACACTAACACATCAGGAGAGTTATTCCCACATGAGGCAGTGAATTAATTCAAACCAATTTTATATAATGTTGCTGCAGCTGTTAGTCACTGGTGCACTTGTGAAATCTGGGCCTGGCACAGGACTCAATGTGGCCTTTCTGGAGAGGGCTACAGTGGCTAAAGATTACTGAAATCTCTGGTGCTTAGCACCAGCTCTAGGAGAAATCTGCAAAGTGATACTGGGACCAATAACCCAACTTATCTTAAAAAGCACCTTCTCCTTTCGCTCAGAGGCGAGTGACTGCCTGAACATCCTGTATTTTCCTCTAGGCATTTCTGCCATGTGAAGAAAGAGTAAAGACAGGCTTCTCCTCACATAAGCTGCCAAACCACTTTTATAGCCTCATCTACGGTCAGCTGTCTCACAGCTCTCTGGTGACTCAAGACACATAACATCAGCAGGCAGGTTATGAGAAGTCCCAACACCACCTTGCCTTGCCTGGCTCTACCTGTGAGGTGGGAGAAAGGAGCAGGAAATAAAAACCAAGCATCTTTCAACTGCAGGAAACACAAATTATTTTGGTATAGCGGGAGATGGAGGGTGGAAGGAGGAGACGATATTGACTCTGGAAACCATGGACACATGAAAACTGTGCCTTGTGATTCTGTTTCACCAGGAATAGGCATAAGCCTTTTATTACTGAAGAGAAGCTCTCTTATTGAAAGCTGGGTATTGTAATAAATGAGGTCTCACAGTGGCCTCGAAAAGACTCCCCAGGCATTTCAAGAATGATCCAAAAATAAAGTGGCACTGCCCCAGAGGAGTGTCAAGAAACTTCAAATACAAATTCTGCTGTACAGGATTTGTAGGCACTGCATCTGATTGTGTGGCAGTCATAATTAATATTCATTTTGATTATATGAATAATGATAGGAAAATAATTTTCATCAACATCAACATTGACAAAGAGTTGTGTACGTTTACTTTCATTCAGAGCTTAGTTTTTGCACACTTCCATGTACACATGATCTACTGTCACTAATCACTTGTCTACTTTTTCTTCAGTCACCCCTGAACTTACTCCAGATGCTGGACGGTGAGTTTTTGGGATATTTCCAGATTTGAACACAGCAAGAGGTTGAGCTGTCAGCAGTCTTGCTCCCAGCCACTCCTGATGCCAGCCAGTCAACAGCACACATTGCTGGCCTGAAGAGCTGACAGCCAAGGCAGGGCTGGAACCCTGCTCAGCTGGTACAAGGCTGGCACAGGAAACACGCCAGCTGCAGCAGCACTGTGGGTGTGATACCTCCTGTGCCTGCCCTGCTCCCTCAGGGCTACAGGGCAAGCCCTCCCACAAGAACCCAAATTCCTTTCCACAAGAACACAAAGGAAAATTCCTGCCTCCTTCTCATAAGCCCTACTAAATTTCTATTAGTAGAAAACAGCAGATGCAGATTGGCTAACTGAATACTGTCAAACAAAACAGATAAGGGCTGTGGACTCCCTGCCTATCCTCTCAAAGACATTGAAATGTCCCCTCTGTACTCTACTCAGCCTTTCACAAATCTTGCCAAAAGTTAGCATCTCTGACAACACTACACTATTGTCAAATTTTACTAAAATTAGCCAGTGAGATGAAAAATTACTGGAAGATGACTGCTATGAGAATGGGCAAACATATTGACAGATAAACTGTCAACATGAGCTCCTTTCCTTAGGGAACCAACTTAATAATAAGCATCAATATGACAAGAGAATATTTGATATTCTTATCCCTGAATCTAGCCTTTCATTGCATATCACTTTCCCTACCAAAAAACAAAGAAGACAGAAGAAATACCTTAACATTCTCCTCTGTTATGTACTTCTCAGCTTTGTCCACTGCATTCTGTCGGATCCGGTGAAGAAATGCCTGCAGAGATGAAAGAAGATTTACGTTCAAAAGTTTGACAATAGTTTGATTTCACTCTTTTATTTCCTCTACCTTCCCATCAACACAGTGTTCCTGATTACCTTTAAGACTGAAAGAAGGTAAACAATCACAAACTCCCCACCACAGATGTCCAGGCTGCACGCAGGCACTATCAAACACATTTCCTACAACGCTGTTGGGCTTTGCTTTCCTCAAAGGGAAGAAAATAAATGTCTTCCCTTTGTTGAAGCTTTTAGCTTTAATTATCTATTTAATTATCTACTAGCAATAGACTACAGCAGGGTCCATTTGCTCCTCTGAAGGTTTCCTGTGTCTCCAGGATGCAGCTGTTGTGCCCCGAGGCAGTGTGGAAGGGACTGTCACACTGCTGGAGCTGAGGCACCTCAGAGCCATGAGCTGTGGCTAGGGCCAAGTCCAACAGCCTCAATATGCAGGGAAGGGAAGTGGAATTCACCAGACAGTGCCAGCGATACGCTGTCCTGTTCACTTTATTTCAGCTGGTTAAAAACAGACAAAGCAATGCTGGAACTTTCCACTTAGGTCAGGTTTCCCCTTCTCTCAGCTCTGCACAACTCTGGCTTTAACAGCCAAATCAATAAAAAGCTCCAGGCCAGATACAAATTGACAGTGATCTGAATATCAGCCTGAAAAGTATAACTCTGGCTACTGGAAGTTGGGAGGACCTACTTGCATTTGCACTGAACACACCCACAAACCTATTTGATTCAGTGGGAAGTGTTTAGAAAAGAACATTGCATGGGATTTCCATCTCAAGACTCCACTGGTTTAGCAACTATTGGCTAAAAGGAACTTCTGAACTGAGAGCAGAGAATTTTCCTATCCACAGGCATCAGCAGAGATGGAAATACCTGCAGGAGAGACTGAAGGGCAGCCAGTGAGGACAGAACCTGCTGCAATAAACTACATAACCTCTGCAAAGAAGGGAAGAGGGCTCTCCTCTCTGGTCTTGCCGGTGGTTTCTAACTTGCCTCCCATACAAAGAAGTGAGCCCTGGGGAGTGCAGTGAACAAGGATGAAAGAACTTCTCTTACCCACCTGAGAGAGTGAGGGGAAGTCGGTAATGTCTTTATTTAGGGCACAAAACAGCTTTGTTACAGCTTGATAATAAAAAAAGCCTTTAAAAGATTAACTATTCCTGAGCAAGGTCCATGTCAGCTAGTGCATATTCAGATTTTGCTTTTTCCCTTTTGCCTGCTGTGATCAGCAGCAGCTTACAACCTCTTAAGAAGCAACGTTACTGAACCAACCTTACAGCTTATGGAATGCCTTCTCTCTGTCACTCATCAGCCATTCACACTTTACAGGACAGGCACCAGTAAAAAGACATTAATTAATTAATGAGTCACAGAGACCCTACACTTGTTTTTAGCCCTGGATTTTTAACCTGCTTTTGAACAAATTTCAGGGACCGTAACCACATTGCTCCCCTAGTTTTGCTAAATAGGAAGAAGATCTTGGCTAGATTCCAGCTAGATATGGAGAACTCAGAGGAGTTTGTGGAGACTAAGTCTGAAGAATAGATTCCTGCCTCAAGGGAACAGGACACATGTGCCAGTGGCAGAAGAGTTATTTTGTAAGGACCAGCCAGTCCACCCTGCCAATAATCCAGCCAGGAACTGTAGTGCTCAGCAGCTTGGCAGCAGTGAGGGAAGTGTCTGAGATGAAGTGCTCAGCACAATGACTGCTGACAGGAGGAATAGCTGCTGCATTCCCACTTCAGTGTTGGGTGTGATAGCTGAGCATTAGTAAGGAGGCCTCTGAACTATAAAGGTGGCACCTAGAGTTTTCTAGAGCATTCCAGAGTCAGTCATTTGCTAATGGTAAGTCAGACAGTGATTCTCCTTGCTTTAATCACAAACATGTTTGAAGACAATGAACCCAACTGAAATCATCAATTAACCAACACAATTTGCAGTTCCACTGGTGACTAACAGTTACCTGCACATTAGTTCCAGTATGAAGGGTCTAATAATAGAGAGTTGTATACAGAAGTGAAAATCACATTTGCTGTTAGGAGCCATTCAATAAAAAAGTGGAGACTGTGTTAATCTAAGAAACAGCTTTTCTGTGATGCTTGTCTGAAAAGATCACTTGATGTGAGCACAAGAAAAGGAGAAAAAAATAGAGGAAAATCAAACAAAACAAACAAACAAAAAAAGGCATAGAAGCAGAGAGATGAAGAAGGATGAAATACCTAGAAGGGAAACAGACAGTCAACTTTGTAGATAGTCTTTCAAATCTCCTACAGCCTCTGATTTGCCTTGATATGCATGGACAGCAGTCTCTCCAGTAATAAGACAGTTACAAGAGATTTTGGTCTTACAAATTTAGTAGTCTACTGTACAAAATGCAAGTGCCCTCAAATTATCAAAACTTAGTGGATGCAGAACAAGTTTGCTCCCCATTTTTCAATACCTACTAAAGTGCAAGAAGAATCTTTTGCAACACAGTCACTCAAATAAACAGTATGAAAACCACAAGCTTTTAAACAGCAGCTCACGAAGATAATGCCGCATGCCCTGTTCACATGGCAACACCACCTTCTTCCAAACCACTTCCTCCTTGGAAAATGCAACCCTTTTCCCAGAGATATTATTCTAACATTCAGGTCAGCATTTCCCAAACTTCTTCAGTGATTTTTTGTGCTACTTGTTTCATTAGGGACTAAGCTTATCTGTACTAGCACTAGCCCATATCACCTGGCGACACAGACTCCAAGATCTATTACACAAGTAGTGTGCAACTCTTTTGGGGGAAGGGAGAGCCATGATCTTTCATTAGACCTACTGATTTAGCTGGATAATCAGAGTTATTTGGACCAAGACGTGACAAAAGTTATGTCAAAAGAGAGAAGGTGGTGGTGGATGAATATTAAAAAACTTGCCGTGTCTATACCTTATTTATATTCCAAGATATTTTGTTATAAAAGAGGAAGTAATTGAAAGGGCAAAGGCTTGTTTGGCCACCTACAAAGTTACTGAGACAAATTCTCTCCAGCTGCTCCAACCTCTTCACACTCTACAGAACTCATATATAAATTCAATGGGTCTGACCCTTGGCATTTTCCACAAGGAGCTTTCAGGGACCCCACAGTATAAGGAGCTTTCAGGGACCCCACAGTATAACCCTTTTCATCTGCAACACCTTCAATCTCTGTAGAAACTATCCTCCCAGGATATGTGGAAGCATGGGGGTCAGCTTTCTTAGATCTTGGAAGGACGACCCAGGCACACTGAAAATCATTCCTGGGACACTGCAAAATGATCGCAGTCACCCCTCCATTGCAATCAAGAGCAGAAATCTACTGTGGTCCACCGTTGGTTTCCATCTCTCTGAAACTATCAGGGATTACTGAAACAACAACCAACTGCAGATCACTGAGACTGCTGAAGAGCTGAAACTGATGAACAGGCAACAAAAGTAGGTTCTGCTTCCTATCTTCTTGTTGTACCCTGGTCAGGACTTAGAAGGATAACGATTTCACAAAAAGCAGAAATAAGAAGACAGCTGACAGCAGACAGCTTTCCTCCTTATCCCCCCCCACGCTGCATTGCTGCCCTGCCACTCCCAGCGCTGCCCTGTGCTCACACTGGGTCAGGTCTGAGCAATCCAAGCTCTTTGCGTGGGCAGCAGAGGAAGAGAGAAGCACTGGAAGAGACCTTGGATCCAGAACAAGAATGGGTCATGGCACAAGGCAGGGGAAAAATAGGAAACTAGGCTGATCAATTTTCATTCTCTTGATAACGACTGTAAAGACATCTTCCATTTTAATGCACTCAGTATTAGGAAAACAGTCCAGAGAGGACTTGTTTTTGTTTAAAATTCTGCTGTAGTAACATAATGTGTATTTGTGCACTGTGACTCGTTGTCCTAGAAGTCTGCTATTCCCAAACTCAGCAGGCCACAGCTGATGCACCTCATGTCATGCATAAGCATGATTTATAGTTTGTCTTACAGTACAAAGCCTTGCAGGATTCACACGTATCTATGACAAATGAGAATGTGCAGAGTGAAATGTTTCCTTTCTGCTTCACGTCATGTTGGACAAGTTCCTCCCAATACAGACTAATAGAAACATATTACAAATCTAGAATGAAATTTAAGTATAAAAGTTCATTTCATTAAATAAGTACTTTTTAATGAACTTTTTGTATGAAAGTGTTTTGT
Organism: Hirundo rustica; assembly: GCF_015227805.2. NCBI lineage: Eukaryota > Metazoa > Chordata > Aves > Passeriformes > Hirundinidae > Hirundo > Hirundo rustica. The sequence continues at coordinate 296,272 of NC_053465.1, forward strand.
TCTTCTATTCACGGTTCTCACATTCCACTGTTTCAATGAAACCTCATTGTTTTGGTTGTCTTTGCAGCACCTCTAAACCACAAAAGCACAGAGTATATTTTAAGGAAAGAATCTGCTAATTGTTAGTTGTCACATGAAACAGTTGCACACATAAAACACGTGAAACAAGTGGGATTTCTCTCAACTGCTTTCCATATGGGCCTTGTTGAACTCAGCTTGTAGCCTTAATTAGGAAAAATTAGTATTTTCCATCTTCTGTGTAGCAGAAGTAACACAAGGCAAATACTAGGGACGAAGCAGTGCCAGTTTGCTCATGCCCCTTCTCAAAATTCATGTTTAAGGCAGATTCTTGCTATTTCTGAATGTTTGAGGAAGTTACTTCTTACTAAACAGCAAGACAGGCAGTGCGCCTGCCCCTGAGGGAAACGAAAAGGAGAACAGAAACAGGCAGCCGTGAGGCAACTCCAGTGTTGCTGGAGAAGCAACAACTCAAAGCACAATCCTGTAAAACCTCTTTCCTGAACAGCTGACTGGAATGTCACATTGCACTTAAGAGACAAGGGAGACAATTTTGTTAAACTCATTACTGATCACGACTGATTCAGAAAAAGGGTACAGGGATCTAAATGAGCCTAGAATTTTCAGGGTTAATATTAATAAATTGTTTTACACTTGTGCCATTAATTGTTTAAAGCTTCTTGCAAGTGCAGATATCTCGTTCCCAAGAAAATGTGCTCACAGTGACAAATTAAGAGGTGACATGAACAATAAATTCCAATATTTGACCATCACTAGCATCTTCGCCTTGCAACTACAGCACAAGGGTCATACATATGAACAAGAAATGCAAGTGTAATTTTAATTTCTCTTTTTTTTCATCACTTGAATTAGTGTTGTCACTAAATTCAGCTGTTAGAAGTCTGCCTCCATACCAAAAAATCCTATTGTCTTTAGCAAAGCAGCTCAAAGGTCCTGTGGGAACACAGCTTTACTGAAATAGTCTGACAAATTAAAATGAGCATTTGCTGAAGTTCATGTTTTAAGAGCAGGTACATCCTTGCTCATGTTACTCAAGTGTTAGCTTTGAACCTTGTCATTCTGATCATGTTCTTTTGCTTTCTGTCAGATACGCAATTCATAAGCTAAAGCTCCGTACAAACGACAGGAAGCCAATATCCTGCATCCTCATCCCACCTGTCAACTGCAGCTCTCACCTGCACCAAGGTCTGAAAGCCAATGTAATAAATAATCTCAAAGTAACAATGACTGCACAAGGCTATTTAAAGCTTTCAGCATTTCCCTCCAAGCCTGTTGTAACTACCCAACTGCTCGCAGCCTTGGGTCACCACGCAGCTGAGAATGCAGACACCTGAGCTGGGATGAACCTGCTTCAGCTCTGCTGCTCCCAGCATGGCCTGCAGTGCTGTGCACTGGTAACCGAGATCTACTGATGTCCGTTAAAGACAGGTGAAGTAATTCTTGAGTAAATACAGATGACTGGTTTTCCAACATCTCTTGCTGTCCTGGGCAGATGCCAGTGTACAATGTAGAATACTGGGCATGACTTGGGTTTTTCAGTTGTGAAATTAAGTTGGAATATTGGAAATCAGAAGCAACTCCTTTGTCATTACTAGCATTACACATGTAAAATGGAGCAATACTGAAGCAACTTTGCTACTTTTAAAGAGCCTATTACTGTACCTCTTACTGGCAATCCAGTACTCCCTCATTGCTCAAATACTGGCTGCTATATTAATATTTCTATAAAAGCACATTTTAAATTATGGGTGTCTGGAGAATGAAGGAAGAACTCAAGCATCAGATGAGCGCATTATACTAAAATTCTCCTAAACAGAACCACAGCTGTGAGAGAAAGCAACTCCACAAAAACATTGTAGCTGCAGCTGAAATCTACAGGCAAATTAATTCATCAGCAAACACCTGAACAGGGACTTGCCTGATAACAGAGGCATTAATTAAGCGGAAACAGCACCAGAAATATATTTTATTGCCCTAATTTCAGGCTTCCTGTGTATCAAACTGGCTTTAAAACCTCAAAGCTTATTGGTACTTTTTTTTTTTTTTTTTTTTTTTTTTTTTTTTTTTTTTTTTTTTTTTAATTTAATCTAATCTATCCCCTGAAGAGGAACTAAATTATTAGCTAGCCAAGATGATTAATAAAAAGAAAAAAAGTCACACACATCATGGAGTATCAAACATTCTCTGCATCTCTACAAACAGCTCAGGCAGCCTGAGCTGTAGAAGCTGCACAATCATTTCACACACACAAAAGTACAAGAGTTACAGGAGGCACCATCTCTTCCCACAGCAGACTGCATGACCATTTGCAAAAAAAAAAAGCAGATTCCATTTCAGGAGACACTGGAATAGAGCCTCAGAAAAGAAACACAAAATTCAGATATGTCACAAGGAAGAGATCCTTTGACCTGAAGCATATTTTCAATAGATATTTTTTGTAATCATATAGATATATAAGCAATAAATACATGTACCCATATTACAAAACCACCACTCATACTGGCAAATTAATAAACATTAACTAAGCACTGATCATGGCAATTTGAAACTTCTTCCCCACTTCTTATCTGACATATGGTGAATGCTGATAAATACTAAATGAAATATAGAGGAGCATTCAGAAATGCTATTTGAAATTATGTAAGTGCATGTATGAATAAAACATTTCAATACATAAACTTGATTATTTCTTTAAATACTAGATAAGAGAAACAGCTACTGCTAATACGAAGTACATGCCTGAGATAATTCCAAAAATCTGATTTGTCCACAGCCAATCCTGAATTTTAAGGTTCACGAAGTTATGACCACACTTGGCTGATTTATCTTACATCTCTCTTATCATTGTTACACTGTCTATAACATCAAATCAATCACAAAATACTGGCATTGCACAGCACTGGGACTTTCAGCTGTTCATGCTTTGACCGATGGAGGGAATTGGAACTGAAGGGAAGTCGTAGAGAAGTATGTTGCAGTGTTTCTCATTCGAGAGATCCCTTTCTTAAGGAGGAGCTGTTTTCATTTGAATTACAGAAAAACCTTTTGTGAAGTGAAAGACAGGCTGGTGCTGCAGAGAGGCCATTGTCTCTTCTCTATCACTGCCCTGACCTCTGCTAGCCCCTCCTCCCCCAGTCACTAATATTTGCATTCTCAGACAGGTCAGAAGATCCCAGTTCATTTCAGGGCCCCAAAAGGTACATTTCTCACCTCTGAAATCCTTCAGGACTCATTGCTATTAATCTCTGCATATCTCCCTTACCTGGACTTCTCTTGACTCCTCTTCACACTCTCCTTCCTGTACAATGTTATCTCTATATCGCTTTGAATAATCTCATTATTGTAGATTTAAAAAAAAACCAACAAACCCAAACCCCTCCTCTTCTTTGCTTAAGTATGCCCTTTTGTGAATATCTATCCCTGGAAGATTCCACCCCATTCCAATATCAAGAGAAAATATATTTGTTTGGATTCTCGAAAGAACTTAAGAAAGCTACGTGAGTAATTTTCTCAAGCTTTTGGAATATTCTCCCTTTTACTGGCCTCTTCACGTCATCTTCCCTGTTCTAAAATAATAAGAATTTTAATCATCTTACTGTACCATGGCACTCTTCAAAATGCTTTCTGGACAAAGTTGGGTTGAACAGTGTGGTTTACTTCATTCCACTTTTATGTAGAGAAATAAATCTGGACAAGTCTGTGTCTGCTTAGTCTTCATGGTACTTTAACAAAAGTTTGTTTCAGAAGTAAGGGCCCAATAAAACAACCCATGAATCTTCCAGGATTCAACTCCTATTACTTACATTCACTGTGTTCATAGTGGAGAGACGCCTACAGACTGCAACCAGTTCTACATTAGAGGTGGCTCCAGCTACTAAGATCCTATCAGCCACAGGATGTTTACTCAGGTTTCGGGCTCTAGACTGCTACTCTTTTTTCAGGAGGGTGGAAGAAACATCAGAGAGACTAGAAACATCAAGTGATATCCAAAAAAAAAAAAAAAAAAAAAAAAAAAGAGAAAAATCAAGATCTGCAGCAAAAATCAGCATTTCTTCAAATAATATTTCAAGATAACAATCTAAGCTGAAGAACTTTGCTATCAGAAAGACTATTCTCTTCCTCTTCTACTCTTTCCAGGGGTGGTGCCTTAATACACTAAACTAAAGAGACAACACAGAGGAAAACTTTAAAATTAAGTCTAGTCCCCTAAAGTCCATGGAATATTCTTCATTAGTTGCAACACAGCCTAGAACTTCACGTAGCTGAAGCAAACCAGTTCAGCTGACTGCCGTCAGTTCACTGACACTTGCTCTCAATTACCGGCGAATCTACACTGGGCCCTCATAGCACCATCTCGGGTGAGCCACGAACCTCATCTACATTGCAAACACGTAACAAAATCCCAGGATCTTATTTCCCTAGGAACACTATCTATGCCCTGATGATACGTACTTAAGATTGCCTCTCATAAGCCAGTTTAGCATCAGACTTTGAATCTAAATATTGAGATTGCTTCCAGAGGTTTCTCCTCAAGGGCAGGTTTACCTGGCGCGGCCGGGCAGCAGCAGCCCGGCTCCCGAGGCTCCCTCGGAGGGGGAAAGGCGCGGGGTCCCAGGGCTTCCCCCTGAGGCACCTGAGCAGGTGGTGAAGGTCCTTCTTCAGTGAGGTAGGGTGTTAATGAGGTCCAGGGCAGGCCGCTCCCACGAGCGGAGCTTCACTCACGGTAGGAGACGGCAGCAGGCGACGGCATCCCGCTGTGGTGGCGAATCCTCCCCGCAGCAACCAAAGCCTGTCTGCCCTCTGATACCGAGAGAGCGAGAGAGAGCTGGGAGCTGCGCCCAGCCCCTTCCCCCAGCCCAAATCACCATCTCTGCTGCCCCAAGAGAAACCCCTCAGCTGAGAGCAGCCAGCCGAGAAAACACCCTTCCCTTGAACCCTGGCCACTGCTTTTGTCTCTCTTAGGTACTGTCGTTATTGTCTCTCAGCAACAGATGGGAGAAAATTCCCAGAGAGAAAGAAAACAGAAGGAGCAATCCTAACCTCCAGCGCTGTGCATTTACGCTTCCTATCACAGGAAAGAAAAGAAAAGAACACCGCTTTTGAGTTGCCAATTTCTTTGCGTGTGCTTCGCCCTCACCCGGTGACTGGGCTTGCACACACAGAGGGGGTTGCATGCACAGCTGCACTCGCAAAATCTGCCTTGAAGTATTTGCAATTATTTACATGTGCACACACACACACACACACACACACACAAAAAAAAAAAAAAAAAAAAAAAAAAAGCGCCTCTTTCACATGTTGGTTTTAAAAAAAAAGCAGACAAACCTCACAAGTACATTTTTACTACGACCCCAGGGCAGGAACAGACGGTTTGGCTGAAGGTACGGCACCTGGTTTTCCTCACCAGTCTGCATCATTTTGAAGTGTGCACCACCTGAGTGCTCATGGGAATGGCTCAGAGTTTTCCCACTAGATTGCCTATACTGCAATACAGTGGAAAGCACATACTGTTTGGGAAAAACAGGCAAGAAAAAATTTCTTAATTAAATATGAAATATAATACCAAATTTTTAACAAAATCAGAAATCTCCCTGAAGGCCATGTCATTCATGGGCCTTGCTTTTTTCCTTCTCTTTCAGAAACAGCACTAGAGACACAGAGGCCACTGCAGAGTGGTCTAGAGAAAGCCTCTGCCCATAGAGCACCGCGGAAACATCCTCAAGGCTTACTCATGTCAGGGTTCCTGCACAGCTTTACACACCTAGAACATTTAGGCTGTTCACACACCCGTTTGGGGTGCCCAGACAGACCTAAACTCTTCACTGCACCCAACACTCAATGGTAACCAGTCACGTTTCCTCTTGGACAAGTGGAAAATTATGCCATTCTGTCAGGTCTAAGAGCCAGACAAGTCTAAAAATACCACTTGTCCCACTGCCCCAAGCCAGCCCAGAGCCGGGTTTCATAGTTCCCCTTCAAATAGATTTCTTTTCTTGTGACAGACTGAAGAAAACCTCTCTCTCGTGGTGGCATTCCTTCTCTGCACACACGTTCTTGGAGAACACAATCATATCACACACAGTCTTAAACTCCAGCTTCCTGTGAAACAGAGTGAAGAATGAGACCATTATATTTTAAACATAAAGGGGAAGTTGAGCTAGTGAAGCTTACTGTAGCCCCTGAACTGAAGGGCTCCAGCAAGCAGACAGCCCTTCCCAGCCTTCCCATGGCCTGGGACTGGCCCAAGGGTCTGCGAGGTCGTGCTGGTGCCACTGGTGCCGGCTCCGCAGTTCTGGCTTGTGGCATGAGGGCGGTATTGGCAGCTGTGTTTTTAATCTATGCAAAGTCTAGAGAAAAGCTAAAAATATAGCTTTGGCATATACACTTCTCTTTTGTTTACAGAGTTGCAAATAGATGGGAAACCCTAAAAGGAATTACTAAAATTTTAATTTTAGAAGGGGCTTTGTGATTGAAACAGGGTTTTTTAAGTATTATGAAGTTTTAAAATGAAAACTAGATAAAATTTGATCTTCCTTCATCTGAAGCCAACTGCATTACATTGCTAGGAAACATGAAGCACATCTCTCCAATCCTCAATCTGTTTCTGCAACCTGCCCTTTTCTCAGTACTGCCACAGCTTTCTCCCCTGCATTACAAAAACTATTAAAGCAGCTTGGGGACTTCTCACCAGGACAGTCCTCTGGAAACTGAGCAACTATTTTCAATGTAGGTACGTTGTATCTGCAGAGCTGCAGTTGGGATTAGGTATCACTTTGTTCACCATTCCATCCAACCACAGGAATTGTCCCTGCTGAAGAAAGGGTATCAACCACACTGCCTGTATGTCAATGCACTGGCTGGAGAGTTTAGCCAACCATTCATTCAGGCTGCCATCTTCTCTTCTGCAAGACTTTCCCTTCAGCTGCTTTTTCATTAGAGGCTGACTAGTAGCACCTACTATCTAGCAAAGAAATTCACACATGGAGTTCCCTTCAGAGCCAATACTCCTGCCACTCATCCTATCTGCCAGCGCAGCAGCTCTCAATCCAAGTCCATTGCCAGTCACCTCAGACACTGCTCGCACTACTTCCCCCAAGGATCCATCTCCATCAGTCCAAAGAATAAATCTCAAAATATACTGCCAAAGCTCAGGTGCAAGCTGAGCCAAAGCAAATAGCTGGTTTAAACCTCATCTACCACTGTTACACACTGGACTGAATTTCTCCTTTGCAGGAGTCCCAACTGCATCTGTGCACTCAGCTGATTGCCAGCTACTGAGTGTTCACACAGAGCAGGGCTTTTATTTGTAATAAAATATTTAGAGTGGAAAAACACCACAGAATTTAATAAAAGAAACACTCTCAGACTGCCAGTGCCTTGTGGTGCATCTTTGCAGATGCTTGGAATTCCCTACATAAATAAAGCTGGAATTTAAAGTTCTGCCAATTAAATAAATGTCTGTTTCAACTCAGTTTTGTAACAGTAACCAATTTTACTTATACAAAATAAAGTGTAAAGTCCTGGATTATAAATAGGCTCCATTTGTGGATCTCTTTTCACAGTTACTCTGCCTAAATAGCTGACTGTTCAGAGAAAAAAACACACCCAGTTAGCACACCTAAGCACAACTGCATTAGCCAACTTAAAAGGCAAAACACACAAACAAAGCTGAATGTAGACATCAGATATCTTTAAAAACTGTTGGTCATTCTCATAGAAAATGCAATAGATCTAAAAGCTTTTTAAGAACAAGTCTTTAGAAACTTATAGAGGCAACATATTTTCTAGTGAACTGTTTCAGTGTTTGCACAGTAAAGGAAACTGTGGATGCTCCATCGACTGTTGCATCAATACAGAATCCTTTATCAAAACCCTTTTTATTTTAGCCATGTACCAAATTAAGCAACTGTGTTTAAATTCAATACAGATGGTGGATAAAGCAAAAACAGGAGGAAAACTGGAACTGCAACCCTTCCTTCCCTGCTAACAACCTTAGCAGTGTCCTGCTCTTTGTACTCTGGGAATCATTCCTCTGAACTGGGAAGAAGAGCCCACCCTCCTTTTTTCAATCTACTGACACTTAAAGCTGTCCTGTGGTTTTCTTGGGAGGAAAGCTTAGAATACTCTCTGCTAGTCTTCTAGCAGGAACTGGAAGAGAAGCAAAATAGGAAATGATAAAAAAAATCCCCAGGGCACTTAACTGAACTTTGCAAAACCAATGCAAAGCTCTGATACCAACATCCCTGACAACACAAAAACATCCGTGCCAAAGCACAGGGCCTTGCTCTTGCTGTCAGCCACTTGGGACTGAAAGCAGGTAATACAAAACACCCATGAGAAACACTGAGAAACCACAGCAGGGGAAGTAATAAGCACAGGATGTCACAAGAAGTATTTATTTATTCTTTAATTCACCTCCAAAAACCCTAAAATCTTCTTCAAGGCAATGCTCTACTGAAAGCACCTCACAGCTGGGAGCACTTCACAGCACTATAGCTAGGTGGCTGTGCATGATTTGATTCTGATGCTTATTATCTTTTTAATGGAAAACGTAGTTTGTCATGCTATTAGTGCCTCCAGATTTGAGTGGAACCTATAAGCATTACAACCCCTTTATATATATTCTGGCAAGGTGGCTGTAGTTTTTGTTTTGACTTTTATTTCTCCCCTAGTAGGACAGTCCTCAAGGCACTGTAAGATCTCTCAATGGGAAAGGGCTACTGTCTGCTCAAAGCCCTTTTCAGTGACTCCTGGCTCTCTCCAGCTAGTAATCCAAACGTTTGTTGGCTTCACTTACTGTTCTAAAAAGTAACATAAGGCAAGATGCGATTACCCACAAGTCTCTGTGCTACTCCTTGTTTTATTACTTCTAGCAAATGGAGTAGAAAACAGTAAAAGCAAAGCATTTGAATACTGCTTGCTAAGTACAGAACCTGTGCAGAGCCTCTTTATTTTTTGAATGCCACAGTAAAGCTATGCATGACCATTTGGTTTGAAACAGACCACACATATTACTCCCTGCTCACTGTGTTGACTCTTGGCTGGTTGCTCTTCTATCACTGGCACCATACAATAAAGCACCAACCTGTTTCAAATGCACATGCTTTTTAAACGGGCATAATTCCACAGAATTAGGCAATTCTGACATCAGCCTTAAAAGTGACAAGTCCCTTGGTAGGGATGGGATTTATGGCTCGTTACCATAGTGCTAATTTACATGGCTTTTGTCCCATCCCTCCCGATGCCTTGTCAATTACCGATTGGAAAGGCAGGCTGGTACCCCATCTTTACCTTGTCCCCTGCCCTGGGGCTGCCAGCAATGCTTCTAATTACAGAATTGTCACAAACCAAACTCCATCCTTAGGGCAGAACTCTTACAAGAGTGAACCACACGTGAAGTGATGCCAGAAATCTTCTGAGATGTAACCCATGGCCCTGGATCCAAGGTCCTCCTGTGCAGTATAGTGCTGCTGGCACCTCATACAGGAGGCAGGAAGCTATAGAAATGACTGTTCAGAATCTAGATGATTAATCATGGTGCTTATTACTTACAAAACCATCCCATTATTCTAGCATTCCCTTCAAAATCCACCGTTCTTAATTAAATATAACATTACTACTATAACAAATAATTTTAGGCCTTATTACCCAAATGAAGTAGAATAATTTCTAGGACATGCCTTTTCCATCAAAAATGATGTTGACATTTTTTATTTTCTAAGTACTTTATTTTTCATATCTGAATGCTGAAGCCACAAAATAACCACAGGGTTATTTCAGGAAAATCTGCTTTGAGTGCTACTTGGATTTGTTATCTTTCCTACAAAAGCTTCATAAATCTCCATTAATTTGTAAGGGAGAGATGGCATGGTTCAAGCTAAGTCTGCAAAACACTAAAATATTTCAAACACCTCTGTAAAACAAACAGAACATTGATCATATTAATATAGGTAAAAACTAAGCCTTTTCAGGTAATTATGAAAGGAAGTGTGATCAGAAACTGGGTAACAAAGTAAAAAGAAATCCTAGTACAGCTATGAACGAAGAGATGCTATAAATACTGAAGCCCACTGTTCTCATGAGAATAGTTTCATGATACCTGTACACACATTTCACAGTTTTCCAAAAGGGTCAGCTAAAAGGAGGTACAACACGAGTGACAACTTCCTTCCCAGAATTCAAACTTCTTTCCTTCAGCTTTTTTCCAGAAATGGCAGAAGGAACAATAGAGAATATGGGGGAAGGAGACAGGCAGACCTGTGAAGAAGTGAGGTGTGTGAACAGAAGGCAAATTTTCCTTACAAGTTTTCACATGGTGCCCTGGCATAAGATAGCACTGGAGTGCTAACGAGCCTGCACCACAGGAGAGTGACTGCAGAGGTTCCTTGCTTAAAATTTAGAATATGCCTAAATGCTGTCTCCGAAATAATGATTAATTTTGACCTAACACAGAATTAAATACTGTCTCTGATATGATAAAATAAGCGATAAGAATATAAGCACTGCCCAGGAACATTTTGGCACACCTTGCCAAGATTTCTGCACTCCATTGCTTCTTTTTTCACTCTCTGATAAACCCAGTTATAACATCTTTGCATTTAGGTCTACAACATGTGATGGGATGTTTTGTTCTAGTTTAGTGGCAAAAGGAATGTAAAAGAAAGTGAATGCATCGCTTGTATATCAGAAGGTGTTTTTTTCTCCTAGCAGGACAGTTTCTTCCCAGGCTTCACAAGGACAGGGAACACAACTCAACCCTGGCACCACAGTGCCGGCTCATGTCATGGAGGTCTCTAAGACAGTAGACATGCTTGACTGGTCTGGGTCTTTTGGTTCGCATTTCTCCAAGACATGCACTTAGGTTTAGGATCTGGCAGGATCTGTTACTCTTAGATGCCTTTGCATTTGGATCAACATATTTCATACTAAGCACTCACCACCTATTTCTTTCTTTGAAGGACATTTAATATGGGAACTCCCCGTCAGTAAGACTCTGTGGGACATGACTTGCATGTCAGACCACCAATGCAACTTAGAGCTGGTTAAGAAGGATTTTGATTATATAGAAATGATCTGTGGCTTTTACCAAGGTTTAATTTTTTATATTTAAAAATACACAAACATGTATACATCTTCAGTTCCTCTAACCATCACTACACTTTCCCTCTCCCGAGCGTCCAAGAAAGTGTGAATTGACACATACAGGTAACCAAGGTGAACACTAAACCACACCCAAAAATGCAAGTAGATTTATTTCCTTACATTGCTAACGAGGCTGGGTGGCAGAGACACACAGGCACACGGGCTCTGTTAGGCTCAGCCCAACCTGGGGCAGAGACCCAAGGAGACACAGACCCCACTCTGCCCAGCTCATCCCAGTGGATAGTGGCAGGGGGAGGGAAGCCCTGACTGCCCCAATATAAAGGACTTCACACATGCAGAGTTTATCACAAGGCTGTGTTTTATGACCTGTCTCTCTCCCAGCAGGAGGCTCAAGCATGCCCGCGAGAGTGTGTTATCTTTACACGGGAACTCTACTTCTCAAAGCAGGCGTAAGATGAACAACACTAGGCAGGCGTAAGATGAACAACACTAGGCATAATAAATGGAGTTTCCCCACACTGATACGGGGCGTTCTTAGCTGTAAGGTCACTCTGACCAAAACTATTCCCTCCTTGCCAAATCTTCTGGTTTTAACCCGTTCCTCCCAACATAAGACTTATTTGGGCTAAGAATTTCACAGGATGTATAAAGAAACATTTTTCTTATTTGCTTCTCTCATGAGAGTCCAGCTCATTCTTATTATTTGTGTTTCTTCGTATTGTTACTAGAAACTTCAGCTTTCTTAAATCAACATGACTAGCCCAAGAGAAGGGAATTACTTAACCCCCTGCTAGAATACATGAGATTATTTAGAGAAAAATATTTGTATACTGATGAAAAGTAATTGTCTTTCACTGTCAGGGTTAATTTTTATTGTTCTCTATTCTCAATCTATTCCCTGTTGTTAAATTTAAACACAGAATGACAAACTAGCAATTCCTGAATTTAAATCCCCACCAATAAAATGGTGCTGTTTATAACCTAGAGTAATCACCTACAGCCCACAGTAAATCCCTTTGGATTCTCCACTGGCATTTCTTCATTTGTAAAACATAAACAGCATCATTTAGCTTCATCCTTGCCATGACAACATAAATAATGTACAGATTTAGACAAAGCCTATCTATCCTGTCTCTTAAGAGTTGTAAGGAGTAGTTCCTAAAAATAAAAGAGAGTGGAAGGTTCACCTCCTTCCTATACTGGGGGCCCCAGAGCTGGACAAAGTACTCCAGATGGGGTCTTGGGAGAGCAGAATAGAAAACTCACATCCTCACCATGGCTAAACCACCAGATTTTAGTTAAGGGTGCTGATAAATGTTTCCAGGGTAACCTAATGGAACCAAATGCAAAACAACCCAGAGCAACTCTTACCTTCCCAAACGGACACAACAATGCATGTCTCCTGCTGATGGGGCTCTCCTGCACATGAGCACCTTCTACCCATGACAGCAACCACCAGTTTTGCATGGAGCAGCTTAAGCATTCCTTAAGAAAGCAGGTACCAGAAAGCTTCTTGAGCACAGTGTGGAAGCTGAGCTATTCCAAGCTATTCAGCAAAGAGTTAAATTAATCAGCATATACCTTATATCACTGAGACATATACCACAGAAACATCCAAAGATGCTGGCAAATATTAATCCTTTCTCTTTACCACTCCACTCATCAAGAGCAATTAAGTCTGAGTTGCATGATTGTTTTTCCATTGCACTATCCTCACCCAGGAAAGCAAAGCTTTCAAGGATAAAAATGATATGACTGAACTACACAGAGATAGAAACCAATACAGCTGAACTGCAGGGTAATAGAAGCTCTCTACCTAAAATGTCCAGGGAATTACTACTTCACCTGAGGGGGCATCTTTGCTGCCTCTCACCTGCCAATCACAAACCAAGAGCACAGTTTATAAAAAAAGCCTCTTCTAGGTCCTTCTTCCTTTTGAGTCATCACAGCAGTCACTGATACCCTTCAAATTCAGTAAAAAGAGGAACAACACTTTCCAACTGTCTTCCTTCAAACAAACTTTCGCATTACCAGATTTTAAAAGGTTCATTCACATACACAAGCATAACCTAGTCTCTATCACATAAGGCACACACAGAAAAAATGTTTAAAAGACATGCTCTATTTTCCAAAGGCTCATATGGGGACCATTAAGTATGGGGAGGTTTATTCCATGTAACACCAGTGAGCCATGCAAGGATGTTTTAAATGCTCTAAGTCACCAGTTGAAACTTCAATCATTGTAAGAAAATCTTGTCCTACTGAAGCATGTTCCAGAGACAATTCTGCCCTTGCTGAGTATCTCACAAGCTATTGTTTCTACACCCTGTATTCCATCATGTTACGTTTTTGATAGTTTTTTAGGACATACACTTAGAATTGGCTTTTGTAAAACATCTTTGACAACTGATAGACTGTGTCCGAACTGGCTGCATGAGCAGGGAAGTGGCAGTTTTTTCTGCAAGACACCCAGACTTCACGTAATGTACGCCAGAAAGGACAGGCCTCTTGCAGAGATTTACAGCTTCTTTGTATGTAGCAGGTGCTCTTAAAGAAATCACTAATTTTACTGTATCCCTGGGCTCTTACTGATATATGATCTTGATTATCAACATGATAGTTGTTAAAACCACATTCTTGTCTTCAAAAAATATACTAGTGGGAGGATAATGTAGTATCAAACTCCATTCACATCTTGTTCCATTGTAATGAAGACAGAAATATCTTATCTAGGTGGAGAACAGAAGAGATAAAAACAGGTATTATCACTCAAAGGTGATACAAGCTGCTGGAAAGACTGTGCTTTGTATGGACACTCAGGGAATTACTTAAATTCCCTGACAATGCAAAAAACCACAAAAAATTGGGCAGGTGGGAAGAGAAGGCAGTGAACATCAACGTCAGCATTTCTAGAATGAAAAAAATGTAGCTGAAATAATTTGGTGGAATTTCTGCACAGAAAAATCCATCTCCTGCATAAAGACCTGATGGACAGATAAAATTTCCAATAAATCTCCTGAATAGATGTTACTTTTTAAAGAGAAAGAAGAATCAAAAAGGAAGTGCATTTTCACAACATCTTTGTGATAAGCTGTTTAAATAATGCAAATCTAGGAGAGCTTACACTAACAACAGAGAGCAACCAGTATTCCAGTGAATCAGTTTTGTAAACATCTGCACTTTCAACAAACAGGCACAAGGCAGGGTTCTCAGAAACCAAAAACTGCAGAAAAATTAAGTTAAGACCCAATGACCAAAAAAGCCACTAGACCTAAACTTCAAGGTGGAGCCTGTGGTCAGCATTAGGCTTTAGCTAGGAGCCACTGAACTCTTGAGTGCTTATCAAAAATCTAAACTTCCTCAACTCACCCAGTGAATGTAAGAATCACAAAATCACAGAATCTCTGGAATTAGAAGGGATCTCTGGAGATCATCCAGTCCAACCCCCCTGCCCAGGCCCTGGAGCAGGTGACACAGGAACATGTCCAGGTGGGTTTGAAGTGTCTCCAGAGTGGGAGACCCATCCTGCCATGCCATCATAAAAGGCATCAGATTGGTCAAGCATGATTTCCCCTTCATAAATCCATGCTGACTACTCCTGATGACCTGCTTTGCTTTTACAGGCTGACGATAACCTCTGGAATGATCTGTTCTGACACCATTCCAGCAATGGAGGTGAGGCTGAATGACCAATAGTTTCCCAGGTCCTTCGTCTTGCGCTTCTAGAAAATGGGACTAACAGACTTTTCCTGCAGTTGTCAGGCACCTCTCCCATTCTCCATGATTTTTCAGAGATTATGATGGGAGAGTAGCTTAGCAACAACATCTGCCAGCTCCCTCAGCACCCTTGGGTGCATCCCATCGGGGCTCATGGATTTATGGGCATCTAGTCTCCCTGGCTGAGATCTAACACAACCCTCTATAACCAAGGATAAGTCTTCCCTTCTCTAGCCTTCCACGCTTACCTCCGGGGCCTGGTAGCCCTCCAAGCTGACCACTTGTATCAAAACAACATGAAAATGGAGAGGAATCGGATTTTTCAAATGTGGGCAAAAGACTGTATTTTGGTCTTGCTAATTTAAAGGGATTTAGTTAAATAGGTGCAAACCTCAATGCAGACACTTTGATTTCTATGGAAGTATCTTAGATTAGGTTAATTTGAAACTGTCCCCATAGATCTAAGCTGAACTGCAACCAACCACTGCTAAAAGGTTTGCATGTGAGTAGCACTTTGGTTTAAAAGTCCTTCTCAGGTCCCACAACCACAGTTTTTTGTGTAAACAAGGCTTAAGGTGACAGTGTGCACATAAAGGAGAAAGAGTGGCAGTTGAGGTTGGGAGGAAACAATTCAAGGAAGGAAAAAGTACTTTTTCATGCAGGGCTATACAACAACAATAAAAGAAGTCATACCCCAGATCTATCCATCCTTTCAATGTCTGCTTCAAGTCACAATGAGAACACAAGAACTCTAAGCCTTTGTCAGGCTGACATTTGCATAACATTGCCAAGAGTTCCTTTGAGTCAGGCTCAAGGCCCAGTTTCATGGCTGTTCTCCTATGCTGATTGCAATGATGCTAGCTGTCAAATTCTATTTGTGGGTTGAAATCTAGAAGGGCATTTTCAATAGGATATGTGATTTTACTGCTCAGGTATCAAGTGTGACACTGATGTTACATCTTTTGTCAAGCAACACAAGGATGGATTCCAGCCCTTGCTCTCGGATAGCAACCCTTACAACTGACACTCCAAGGTTCTTCTGCTATCCAGTAAGGATCACATACTCAGATGATGAAAAGAGGATGCACCATTTCTAAAATCTGAGGATTCATGAAGTTCATGAAACTCTCACTCATGAATCTCCAGCATTCTCAGGACTTGGGGCATTTGACTCACAAAATCAGAACAATCAGACATGCCTGATCAACTCTGGACATTTATCTTGAACCTGAATCTACCAATGGCAAGGTCTCATTGGTGTGCCTGATAGTTCAGCAACGCACCTTTCTGCAAGCTAGAGCAACGATGGCACGATCAGGCTAACTCCAGGACACCCAAGGGCCTCCCACGTTGTCCTATTCACTAAAGATGCTCTCTTCAGTATCACCCACTAAGATGAAATATGAGGAGCTGACAGCCTCCCTCACAAAGAGAAATAGGCTCAGTTACCAAAATGTCACGTGGCAACATAAGCTGCCACTGACCCAGAAGCATCAATTTTACATTGCACTAAGTACAATGAGGCAGTCACTGAGGCTGAGGTAAGTTTCCCATCACAAACAATATTCCTAGCAGTATTTCTGCACGCAGCAGACCTGCCTTAACAGCTTGCATTTCTCTAATTCTGAAGTCTTACCAACAAAAATGTTCTTATAACTTCAGTACCCACAAAAGAAGCCACAGGAAATCTGACTATCAAATCCAAGTAAATTACCAGCACTGGGAGCACTTAAAAGAAGAAGTGTGCATGCTATTTAAATTTTGTTATAAATAGGACGAGCAACTGATCAGCACAGCTGTCTCTAGAAAAATCAAGTGTTAAGAACCATTCTGATAACCAAACCAAGACATGCAAAACAGTCCAGGGATTTTTAATGGTAATGTAGGTCAGATGACAGAGCATTAGTCAAATGCCCAGAAATCTC
The DNA here is from genome assembly GCF_015227805.2 of Hirundo rustica. Classification (NCBI taxonomy): domain Eukaryota; kingdom Metazoa; phylum Chordata; class Aves; order Passeriformes; family Hirundinidae; genus Hirundo; species Hirundo rustica. The sequence continues at coordinate 313,056 of NC_053465.1, forward strand.
ATAATTATTGCAGCATGGTGAATGCAAAAGAATACTGAGATAAAGATAAAACGTTACAGGCAAACAATACAAGAATGCAGAACAGTAATGATTAAGGTCTTTGTGTTCCTAAGGAAACCATCTACCTCTCACTCCCTCCTTTCCATTAATATCTCCCAGAAAAATGTCAGCTCCAAGTTCTTCCCAAAGTATTCTGCAATTGAATCTTGGAAACAAGCCTGGAAAGTTGAATCCAGTTCTGATGTGAGGGGTGTCCTTCCCTGGAGGTTTTAGATTTGCCTGTACACAAGAAATTTCAGTGCACTGTCAGGATATTGTACCAACAGGGGAGGACTGGTGACACTGTCAGCTCCTTCCACAGTGGGCAAGAAGCACAGCCCCTTTGACCCAAGAGCAAGCATGCAGCACTGAGAGGCTCTGGGCTTTCCCCTCAGCACAGCAGGGCACTGTCCTGGACCCTTACCAGGGCTTGCTTCCCACACTGCTGCCCTAGTTACTGCACAGTGCACTAGTTCTGTGTATCAATTATCTCTAGCAGTACCTGACTCTGAAAAACATAAATACTATGGTTTAAAAAAACATTATGGACTGAACAGATACTGAAACACATTGCAAAAGCCTTAAGAGCTATAATTCCTGGACAGCCTTGACCCGGAATCCATTTCTATAACGAGCAAAAGGAACGCTGATTAATCCTTCATGTTAGAATCCACTCCTCACATAACTGGAGCTAGCCAATTAGTCCTGATTTGGGATGAGAGGACTTTCCGAAATATCTAAAGTTATCATATAAGAGGATCGATCTGAATTTCAACTAGCTCTGCGTGTAAGATACCCAGACAGCTTCCCAGCGATGCACTGGAACAGGTCTGAAAGCAGCTCAGCGAGACAGATTTCCACTGGTGCAGGATTCTCAGTTTTATCCATTCATCTTGAAAATAAATAAGATCTGACTTTGGCACAAAACTCTACCTATTCTTCTGCCTATTAGAGAAGACAATTTTTTGGGAAAACCATTAAATATATATATATAAGGAGCAGCCCTTATGGTAAATGCATCCAAGGCTATATATTGTAAGTGCACTTAAAAAGAAATTAGGATTGATTTATAGTTATAATATGGGATTAAGAGCTTTGCTTTGTATTGTTGTGACTAATGACCACGGTTCTTGTAATAAGCAAATGCAGCTGCCCTTGACAATGGAGAAGTCTTTGGAGAGATGAGGATTGCATAATGAAGTTAACAAGGAGTGGAGGACAATGTTTTGTAGAGGATCTGCATGAAAGCACAGTCTCTCATCTCTGAGTGAATGCTATAGAATGCTTTCACAATTAAAAACATTTTCAGGCTACATGTTTCACAAGATGATACATTTTTTAATAAGTACAAAACTAGTACAAACTTTTCCATTAATTAATTAAATACAATATATTAAAAAATACTGAAAAAACATCACAGAAGAGACACAACCCACCTGGGATGTCTTCAGACCAGGATATAATGTACATATCACCTTTGAATTTCCTAGAGCTGCTCTGACAATCAGTGCCAAAACATTTTGATAATCTCAGGCTGTAATCAGGGCTACTTCTTTAGACTTTAGATAGATAAATCCTGTGAGCAGCAGTGTTTCACTTCCAGACTCTGAGGTCTTGCTAAGTATTTTTATTATTTATCATTATCTTTAATAGATAGAGGCAGACAGAGGTTTAAACCTTGTAAATGCTGCACTGAATAACTACAAAAGGTCTTTAAGAAGCAAGGAATATAGGAGGATTTAAAAACACCTCTGCATTATTCCTGAGCTCTCTTTGACTGGTGTACATAACAAGTAACTCGTGAGAAGGAAACACAATCTGTGCAGCGCTGCCCTGCAGTGGTCTCATCTGCAAGAATGTACCACGAGGCAGAACCATCTCCTGGAGATTTGCCCTCATTTTCTTCCTGTGAACTTGTATAAAATGGTCTCCACTCGACTGCTTCTGAATAATGTACAACAAGAGATGAGCAACAGGGATTGCCAAGGGAGCTCCAGCCAAGAGCAGCTCACTGAGCCCACTGCTGTGCCCCAGCTTCCACAAGCATTCTGAGGGAATCAGAACAACACACACTCAGTCAAGAAAGATTCAGGCTGTTAAAAATGCATGTGCCACAACAAGAAAGAACACTTGACAGTTCACTTAGGACTGGACTGAAACAAAGTCTCAAATCACCTTCTGCTCACAATTTTCCCAACTAAAACCCAGGCAACTCCACAACGTATACCAGACATTACAAAGTAAATAAATAGTTTTTCCTGACTTTTATAACTCACTCTACTAACCTTGGTTACCTCATCCTTAGAGAAAACTCTCTTTGGTGACAAACTGAATGAAATATTTGCCTTTTTATTTTTTTTAAATAGGATTTTTTTTTTTTAATAGGATTCAAGCATTGATAGAAAAGAGGAATTCACACTTTAGAATATTAAATCCATTCAAAGGGGAATGTAAGATTCCTTACATTTACACCTGAGCTCTCAAGACTGCTCAGTCAATCCACAGCAGCTCTGCATTCTTTAGGCAAAGTATCTATCTCACAATAGCCTGAACTTGTACAAATATTAAAAAAACTGTTAGAGGAAACACTGAAGGGGATCTCCTTTCTAGACAGAACCAGTTTAAGGTGTTTCAATTTGAATAGTTTACTCTCACACCCAGCCACCTCACATCAGTGAGGTTGTTCATGTGTAGATATGCAAAAGGACGAAAACTTCAGGAGAAAATGCAGGAGTAACAGCAGCCATGAAACACAAAGAGCACAGGAACCATAACACGCACCACAAACTGTATTACTGAGCTCCACTCAACTTCACATGAGCTACACATGAAGCCCATCACGTAGCTCCTTCTACCTTCACGTAGCTCCTTCTACCTCAGACACACTGAGTTAGGAGGCAGCTGTGTCCCTTACTCAGTGCTCCACAAACACAGTATTTCTTCTCTAACACTGCCCCTCATTCTCAGCCACACTAACTTGCAGTGCCGGATCTCTCCTTGCGTAGTTAGACTGTGCTTCAGCCTCTGAGAGAAATGATTCTTCCCTGAGAAGCATGGACCAGCATCACCTGTCTGCACTGAATCCAAGAGACAGGTCAACCAGTTTACAGCAGAGGACAATCTTTTTCCATTACATCCCTTCACACAACTCAACTCTGAGAGCTTGTCCCAACTGCTACAAGATGTTGGCTGATACTACTCACTTTTCCTTGCCCTCTTTTCTTACTTTCCCATGCACACATGTATTTTTAAAATGCTGGTCCTGCTACCAAGGGCATTGTTGCTGCTGCATCTGTTTGTAATCTCTATTACATTACTCAAGAGTCCTGCTAACACACAGTGTAAGTTGTTACTGTGATACTACTTCTTTACACTGAGTCCTTATTACAGAGAAAAGAAGAAATATTACCTAAACCAAGAAAATAATTTCTGTCTCCTTATTTTGAAATTACAGTGAAACCTGAATAAGAGTGGGAAGGGGCATCTGTTTACATTGAGGCAAGAGTTCATCTGGAGCTAGAGACAGATGGAGTTTTTCTAATGTGCAACTCCTTCACAGTGCATCATTATGGCTGTGGGTGCGGGACTGCAACACAAGAGATCCTACACAGATGTCAATTCCAGCTGCTGGAATTGAATATACAATCAATCTTGCTAAGAACAGAAGGGTTTATTTCCTCCACCCGATGTCGATTCCCACTTGAACCTGAAGTCTTGTCTTTTTCCCACTGCTCATCCTGTCCTCCCATGAATCTGCTGTCCATTTCCACCCACCTCTGCTCAAGCAAAGAATCATGGGTTATGTGCTGGCCAGCTGGTCACAGTGACAGGTCTAGAAATGCCACTGGAAGGTGAGTGTTGTCAGAAACAGGCAAATGCATGCCTGCAACAGGTCAATGGTCCTTCCAGGGATTTGGCTTAGGCAGCAGCAAAGACCACTCACGCAGCAGCCTGAAAGGTCTCATGAGACAGAACGTTCAGGCCGGCAAAGCAAAATGCAGCCCCAGAGGTTTTGATTAAATCGTGTAGATAACAATGTGGAATAAATTTAATCAACATTGCTTAGTTCACAGTTTTTCCATATGCTAGAAAACAGAGAGGAAAGAAATAAAAATTATAAACAGGCACTTCTTTCCTTAGACAGGAATCTAGGCACAAAGGTCAAATTACCAAATTAGCCACAAGTACTGAAAGCTGGAAAAGATGGGAGAGATGAACTTCTGCAAGTAAAACTCACAGCAATTCTTTCCCTAACCACAAACAAAACTTCAGGAGACATAAGCAATCTCAGTTTGGGGAGATGCTTTACTTCACATTCCTTCCAAGCCTGACACTGCTGACTACAAGCAGCAGGCATATATTGATAGCATGTATTTAGGACAGATCCTGCTCTGTGATTGCTAATCCAGCTCTTCTGCAAACTTGCAAAGTTCCTTAAAACTTTAAGGGGGTTCCTCCAATCCATGAAAATGTGATAACATACTTAATGTTCCACATCGCTGCCAGACTTCCAATCATGTCATAGTTTGTCATCAAAGCAGTTGCTCATTACTGATACCAGCAAAAGGTGAAATTTTCAGTGGGTTTCCCCGTCGTGTCTGGCCATACCTTGCAGTGTCAGGGAGTGTATTATGTGGACAGCAAGGTGTGTTAGGCACAGAACCCAAAATCCACACAAGGCTGGTCCCACCATATGTCTGTACAAATCTGTCTGACATTGGGTAGTGCAGCACAGTATTTGGGTGCCAGCATACTTGACTGTAGGAAGTCATAAATGCAACAACTACATTTGCGTTGTAGAGACAATTTGCAGACAACTGGCATGAGGCAGCCAAATGTCTCCTTTACAACAATGCCTAATCCACACAGCACTGTGGCAACAAAAGGAACTATAAGCTTTGCATCAGCGTTCTGTATCTCTGCTCTGCCAAATGCTAACAAAAAACCTGCTTGTTGTCCCTTCCACAGCAGCACCAACACGGGTCAGCATCTGAAATCCAACCCTGTACATGTGAAAGAAATAAAATAAAATAAAAGATACGACCTTGAAAAGAAGTTAAACGGAACTAGCAGAATGTTACAACAGTATCAATCAGAGAAGATATCAAAATAACCACCCCATTCAAGGGCTTCCATCAGCCTGATTTCATATGCTGAGGCAAACTGATACTGAAATGCTACAAAGGACTCAGAATGACCTACTTTCACTCTCTACAGGCTAAGACACACTGTAGTCCCTACTAATAATACACACGCTTCAGTTTAAATTTCGTGCTACAATCTGAACATTGCTTCAGTCCTCAGAGTAATAAAACTCCCAAAAAACTAGTTTACAGACTCATCTTTAATACACGAGCATTTCAGATACTCGCCACAGTCCCATGAGATGAGGCTTGACGCTAAAGAATGCGTTCCTTTTCTGTTGACTCCTTAATGAAGTTAAATCTCTTTACTTTACTAAGTTTGGCAGATTATAGCACAAGAACCCCCCATTCTGGTCTCACAGGTTATGAATTTTGTAGATCTGATGTTGTTAAATTCAACAAAGCATCCTTTGTGTTCTACTAAAGTCTTCAAAAACATTAAGAAAATCTATTTCCAAAACATTAAGAAAGTCTATTTCCATTCCATTACTCAAAAAATATATGGCAAGGAAATAAATGTGACAGCTTTATCCTAACCTGTCAAATCACTGTTTGCTCCTGGTTCTTATGAATATCACACCCCCATTCCCCATCTTCCAGACAAAAGAATCACAAAATGCTTTCAAAGCTCTAGATAATGTTTTGATTATACTAGCTTGCCTTCTGACCAGAAGCAAGAAGCACATGGACTCACAGGAATAAGTGGGGATTACCTCTCACCAGCACAGGTTGCTAGAAATGTGTGTGAACTGCCATTAGGAGAGTAGGCAAGCTTTTAATCGGTCTTACCTGCCCCCCACAATATAAAGGCATCAAAAAACCTTCAGAACCATCTGGCCAGCCCACAATGTAACAGTCTTGACTCCTTTTGGGTGTCTCCATACTGTGAAATAATCCAGGAAAAACTGATCAGGCATGTGTAATTTTCCAAAGCAAAACAGGAACCAGGTGAGGTTTTCTAGGCAAAAGATCAAGAAAAATTCAAGCAGCAGACAATGTACATCCAAACCAAACAACAGTCAAGGTTCACAGAGCCTCTCAGAGAGTTTGGCCTGAGGAATAAACCCCTTGCTTAGTAGAAAGAGGCCTGTCGACTCAGCATCATGAAATTGAATAAAACCTCTTTTTGTGGCAGCAACCAGGGAAGAAGCACAAAGGGTCTCTGCCACCGCAGCGCTTCTGAAAGACAGAGGCCTCCAGCAACTCCAGCACTCCTCCCACCCACAGCAGAATCCCAGGAAACTGAGTGCTTATTCATGACTTGGGCTCTGTCCATTTTCTGAGTTTCCCTCTACATCCTCCAATGCCGACTATTTAACAATATCTTCTTTTAGCCCGTCTTTTGTTTCCCACTTCCGCATTTAATTGCAAGTTCATGGGTATAAAGTGGCCTGAACAGCTGAACTCAGTCATCCTGATTTGAAGGCTCCCTTTCCTCATAAAAGGGGAAACAGTTCTTTCTCTGTCTTTCTGTCTGTCTTCATTTCTCTTTCCTTGGCCACTTCTCCCCTTCCCCCTCCAACCTGGCCATTTTTCTCTTTCCTGTTCCCTTTCCCATGATGTACTTGTTTCTGTGTCTCCCCCCAAATCAAACTGATACTTCTCAGAGATGTTGATGTGTGCAGGGAAGGGAAGGCAAAGCTCTCAAACGCTGGCACCTGTTCTTGGAACAGCTCACAGGCTCCTGCAGCCATTCCTAGTCTGCAGAACAGAGCAGTGCCCCGCCACCCCTTGTGCTGAACGCACAAGCAGACGGCTCGTGTGATAAACAAAATTTCTGCAAAGCTAGCAGATCTCTGTTTTGTACAGCAAGTTTCAAAGGGAAATCTGTACACTGAAGCTGTAACTTCTGCATTAGTTAACTGGGAGGAAGCAGCAGCACAGAAAATGCACTTGACCTCCCCATTACAGCATGAATTCTGGCTGCACTGATGTCACCTGTTCTCACTCACTGGGAAAAAGTAGTTTATTAACATTGTAGTGTGCAAAAAAGAAAAAAAAGAAAGTAAATAAAGATGGTAACAGGTGTCAGCTTGAAAGGACCTACACAGTCCATGCTGGCCTGTTTTTTGACGATTACCATGCAGAAAAGGGGGAAATCTGGTGCTAACACCAAGAGCCATAGTAAAACCACCATTTCCCCATGAAACCTGAGACACAAAGCCACGGAATTAGTTATTTAATTGGACCATATGATAAGCAAGATTTCGCCTCATTCTGCACTCTTGCCTCTTTCCATGTTCCCCTACAGTACCACAATTTTATGCAAAAATGAAAACTAGTGGGGAACAGAAGTGCAGAAACTAGCTATGACCTACCTGCTAATAAGAACAACAGTTATTAAAGCTAATTTCTTTTTGTTGCATTTTATTCCAATTAGTCAAAAAGCAGCGCAGAAGGGAGGAGACCTTCGCAGCAAGGGTTAGTGCAATAGTGAGTATTCTGCTGTGAGAAAACATAGTGGTTTATATTTTGAATATGTCTGTTTGAGGCAATATTGATATGGATTAAAAACCTCTCCCTGATTTCAGGAATCAGTGTGATTTAAAACAAACCTCATCAAAGTTTGCTCAGCAGTACAATGCACAGGATAAAAAAGACAAGTCTGCATCCTAAATAACCACCTCAGCACTCTGCTGACCTGAAGAAGACTGGAGGCAGTAGAGTGGTCCTTTTGCAGAGTTGCACATGCAGCAGGGCAGCACCAGGGTAACACCAGCAGGTAGGATGATCAGTGCACTCGTCCATTTGCTCCCTGTGCATGCACACACTCACCTCTCCAGGCTGCGAGTGCTTGTGATGTGCATGAGTCCTCACATTTCCAGAAGTGCCACAGAGGGCAGGGACAAATTCCTCCAAGGAACAAACTTCAAAACTGCTCACAGTTAACATTATCTAGTTGTGAAAAAAGGGACTTTTTAACAGCTTGTTACTGCTGGGATGGTGACTCATGGTAAGACAGATGAGGCAGTTCTAACTTCTCCCGATGCTATATACCAAAGGATTAAAACCACTGTTTTGTAGTTGTCAACAGTGGCTAGAAGTTGCCTCAAAGAGGCTTTGGGTTTCTGTCCTAAATGTTCTGGGCAGTGTGGCACTAACACTCAAAAGCAGATTTTGCCACGTTCTGTTGGCCCTGAATTTGTGGAAGGTGATGATAAAATATTCCTGGTCTGCAAGTCTTTCTAACACCACAACCACATTGATTTGAAAGTTCAGGACAAAAGCTATTTGCATTATATTTTTCCACCTACAGTAACTAGTCACTCGTCAAAGCCAGCTACTAATGGACTTTAATGTATGTACAAACCAGAGCTGTGTCCCTTGGACTGGCATAGTTTGGGCATTCCACAGAAGGCGACAATGCCACCTATGCTCCTCCTTGCTGATCTGCCAGCATGATTTCTACCTAGAGGAACAAGAAGCTGAGTGTGTTAAAATTGTTAATTATGGACCAACAAATGAACTACATGGCAAAGGATACCGAGCAGAGGCGTATCAACCATGAGAGTTTAGCTGCCTTTGAAATAAGAAGGATGTTGGAGGGAGTGGGGGTTGGGACGGAGGAATTTTAATTCTTTGCCTTTTGAATTCGGAAACTTTCAGCACTCATACACTGATTCCACAAGCTGGTCTCAATTTGACTGAAGCACAGACTTCACCATACTCCATCACACATCTCTGCTGTACAACTGTGGAGCTCTTTATTCAACAGAGATACAACTTCATAAAACTGAAGCTGTTGGAGACCTCCTTATGGCATTTAGTGACAATTTACAATGCTTAAGAAAAAACGCTAAGGCAGCCTAAACACCAAAGAATTTTTGTTTGCTGGTTTTAAAAACCAAGGAATGTAGACACATAAAAAGATAACAGAATGAGAGAAAACAAAGAGAGGCAATACAAATTGCATGAGACTAAGTCTCCAAATGAAACCAAGAAGGACTGTGTGCAAGCTGTAACTGGGTAGCTTGGACCCATCCAGGGAGTACAAGCCCCATCAAAAGCACTGGCAGAGAAACCCAAACCCCTGGTACAGCAAGAACTACTGTCAAATGTCTCCTCATACAAAGCTAGTAATTACTACTAAGTGGATCATTAATTGCCATTTTCTACAGATCATAAAATAGTATTTTTTCTTATTAAGCTCAAAGAGCACTAAGTCTTTCAGGAAAAATTCTGACAAAATAGCACATAACTCTAAGGAGATTTTAGACACTACCTGTGCTGCTGTGGCAAACAAAAGGATTCAGTTCCACTGACTCATATAATTTAGTGAAGCACAACTTTGATACAGCAAAAATAACACAATCCTGAAAGGAGATCTCCCAAAAACAGGTGATCAGGCATATGTTCAGGCAGATCATATCTTGCAAACAGATTTCAGAAGCAGACTTTAAAAAACAACACCATATGGATCAAATTTGCAATTCTATCCATAAATAAGAAGGGACAGCTTATGGCACCACTGCAAGCATATTTATAAAGTGTGGGAATACCTGGCTGTGAGGCAAGCGCTATGGGGAAATACTGTCTACAGGAGCAAAAAAATGCAGCTGAATTACTAAAGAAATGGAGTGAGGAAGCCACTTCTCAGCAAAAGAAAACTATCCTGGACAAAGACAAGTGGAAATGAGGCAGCTGGATGCCAAGAGTTTAGAAAAAGGTGAACCCAGCAAGGCTCTGGAGCTAAATTGTAACTTATGAACAAGGGCAAAATTCTTTTGACTGCAGAGCAAACTTCCTTTCTACTGCAGTGCTCCTGTGCACAGAAACAGGAGAGCCAGGCATGGAGGGAAAGCTGACAGAGTCTGGTTTCCCCAGGAGAATCCAGAAGGAGAATTTCAATGTACAACTGAAAACAGTCCAGTGATTTATATCTCTGAGAATCCAGGCAAAGCACACTTACTCTTTTGGCCGAAGTGACTAGCCAGAAATGTGGGGGAATTAAATGCTGTCCCAATTAGAAGGAGAAAATTCTTAAACAAGTTAGGTCATTTTGCTTCAAATGACAGAGGATATTAGTGTTCTGATAGTCATATCACAAATTCATACTGTCATCTGCTGCATTGCCACAGAATCTTCAAGTCCCTGTATTTTCAGGATATATCTGGAACCAGAAATAAAACAAATTACCTGGTAAAAAAAGATGACTTAGGCAGTAATTTTACACTATTAACCTCTCCCAAATGTGAAATACCTGTCCAGTATCACAGGATGTCCCCCGTGGTATCTTTCCTATCATGGGTAACAGCCTCACAAAACTGGATTTCCCATTTTTACTTTAGTGAAATGCATACTTCCAAGATTACTCTTGTTTCACTGGTTTTACTTTTTTTTTTTTTTTTTTTAATTCCACACTTTTTGTGTCTTTACGGATATGTTCTGTTTTTAAACATGTTTGGCTTTTGGAGAAGTCAGAGTAAATTGTTTGGATTGACTTACAAAAGTAAGTCACATTTACTTTCTTAAGAACTGGAATGATTTAGGACTTCAACACCTCTTTTCTTGGTTACCCCTCTGCTGCTGGAAGCCACTGTCCCTGCTCTCAGCCAGTTGATGTGGGCTATTCCTTTGTCTCAGTATCATGTCAGCCTGCTCAGTTCGAGGTACCAAAGAAACACCTCAAACTAAACTTCCTAACTTTTCACTCAGATATACTAAGGAGCCCCCACAGATTTCAATGAGACCAAAAGGATAAACATTATGAATACATAAAATCAGGTAACAGGAAATAATCAGTCAGGGAAGCTGCCTAAAAGCTTTCGGTAGGCTGCGATCCCCACATGTGTTTCTGAAGGAGCACAGCCAGGGCTGCCTATGCCGACTGGCCCAGCGCCCATGCAGGACATCCTTGTGGCAAATTCAGACAGGAGAATATGGATTGGCTCCTTGCTTTTGGGTACAAACACTCAGAGTACAAACTGGACAGGATATGAAGTAGCATGTCAGACAAACAGCTTTTCAGTTGCTTTTGAAGAGAACAGTAGACCTCAGTTCCTGAAGTCTACTCATTGGATTTTCTAGTGTTTTTCTTCTCTTTTCAAAAATCCTCTCTTAATTCACTTCCAGGGGCTTGCCTATACCTTACTGTGACTACTCTTGGCTCTGCTATGAGCACAACTGCTCTCCAACACAGCAAGCTATCACCCAGAAATTAAGAGAAATGCTTTCTTGTTGCTCCCTCATATCTGGCCCTCGAAAAAATCATTGTATTCTGCTTGAACTACTTGTCTCTGAAGAACTGGTGGCCTCAAATTCCTCCACGCATTTATAGATTACATTTTTTCCTCTTAGAGTTCAAAGCAGCAGGGACTGAAGTTTCTCCTGTGTTCCCACCACTGAAGCAAATCTAGACCTCCCTGGCATTTTATGTAATGAAAGATTTGCATGGTATGAAAAAATAGCAAGTTTTTCTTGGTTTATTTTGATGTTTTGCTGAAGAAACAGCCACTACAACTGTAGAATTTGAAACCTGGAAAGCAGATATGAACTGCTAAGGAGGAGCAGCTTCATCTAATATTTAGCATCACACTCTTTATACAAGAATACCCTACATAACTCACTCCAGATTCTGCCAAGACTTTATGCATGCTTTAGTAGTTGTACCATACATCAATAGCTTATGCGTTTGGAGTTACCACTGCTATGTAAACTCATTGAGACTCCACTCAAATTAGTAATAGACAAGAATTCACTACAAAAAAACCCAAGAACCCCATAATTCTGCTATAGCCTAGAAGGTACCTCCCATTAATAAACAGGCAGAGTATTTATACATGTCTCTGTGTATGTGTGGTGCAGGAGATACTATTCTGGCATAAGTTTTAGAAACTAAAAACTGAAACATATAGAAAGGAGGAAACTGCTCCAATCTAGCAGCAATTTACTGCTAAACAAGATTTTTAGGTAGGACTGCGCAAGTATTCTAGCCAGGCCTCATTGTTTCTCTTCCTGGGCATAAGCAGGGTGCAGACCCTTCTGCCCAGAGCATACAGCCCCAGGCCCTGTGCAGGCAGGGACTCGCACACAACTCCCCTGATGTTGCAGGTACAAACCTAACAGAATCTTATTCCTCTGCTGTGTATTCCTCCATTAATGCACAGAGACGCAGAACGATTAGCATTCCTGCATTTGTAAAACTGCCTGCAAAGTTAAGTTTTTACATATATACACAGACTACAAAAACAACTGAATCTGAAATACATAAAACATCATTTTTCTAATCTGTTCACTTGCCATCTTCTTTATATCTTTGAGTATATAATTCCCTCATAATCCAAATGACTGAATAACTTTACACGAAGGGAAAAGAAAACATACTTTATTTCTCAGCAACTCATAACCTTCTGTTTATCTCCTTGAAAGTTAAAATAAGTACTAGAGTCACTTTGAAAACAGTTATTTTATTCTAAAATTGCTATAAAGGCAACTCCAATTAAAGCTGGAAGATGAAGGGCAGATGAATCCTCAAAAAAGCAGTTTTGTGCAAATAACACCAAAAATGACAAAAAACCCCTTGCTGCATAGATCTGAAGATTAAATTAACTTTTCAGCATTCTCCCTTAATCCTTGATCAGAAGACCGTTGTACAATCACTTTTGTCAAGTTCTGGACCCATGAAAACTTGCCTAGTTGATTTTATAGCAGAAATACTCATATCTTTCTTCTCATACTTACATTCCCCTGCCCATACCCATATTTTCTTCAAGAGACAGAATGTGGAGAAATGGAATTTTATGGTTCCTCTTCATCTCTCTCCTGAAATATGTTTTTCCTGAAAATGAGAACTTCTTCAGTGGGTATGAAACACTGCTATGCGCATCATGCACACCTCACACACACCTCAGTGCTGATTAAAGAAAGATGTGGAGAGAGAACTTCCTATAGCATTTCACCATGTCTGAACTTCACACTTGAAACCAGCCTGAAATTCATATACATCTCTTCCTTCTCCCTCATAAGTTATGTTTCTGCAAACATAACTGCACCAACAAGGACAAGGTGTGATAGAAGGATTTGCCTCATCAGGCACCAAGCGCCCTTTTCAGACGTGCTCTTAAGGAGAGCTACATATAATGAAGCACCAAACTTCTAGGTACTCCAAAGCAGATCACCCTTTTGGAGAGGCGTCCCAGAATTCTGACAGCATCACAAAGCCTCACATGAAGTATGTGCAGGAAATCATGCTGAGTGTCTGGGATTGTGTCCTACCCAAAAGCTTCTAAAGGGAGGAGAAGAACAGACACGTTTGACAACTGAATATCATAGTACCTAGACACACAACAGTCAGGGAGATTTCTATCTAGCTCCTGTCACTGCCTGATGTTTAGACTGCTGGGAAAGAGAGACTTTGTTTAAGAAAAGATTTGTATAATGATGAGTGAAGACAGAAGTTACTAACTTAGCCAAATTCCACTTAAATGCACATTACAGTGGACAGGTAATATATCTCTAAATGAGAAGCCTTGCAATGAAAAAATTGTAAGATTTCTGTCACTGGTGCCACAGCTGGTGTATCATTAAACAAAAAAGGACACTCATGCCCAAATTACTCCCCATACACACACACAAAAGAAGAGAAACAACAACAAAAAACACCAAATCACACAGGAAATTTGCTTTCACTTCACTCCAAAGTCTCAACCCTCCTGACCAATTCCACCAGCTCAGCTGAAGCTTGCTTACACAGCAAATACAATAAAATAACATAAGCCTAGAAAACAGAAGCAGACTGAGACAATACATTTCCTCCTGTGAGACTGCAACTCAAAAATCATCTGTATTTAACATTACTTGATTCTAAAAATCAAAGTAAGTGCCTAATCCTCAGCATCCCCAGCTGTCAACTACAAACTATTAATTAATGTGCATTTGGGCTAAGGACTGTGACTCTCATTTGCAAACTGATTTAAACAAGACAACTGAAGCAATTTTTGTCCTCTATTCTGTTCCTTCCTCTCCTGAAGGTTAGACCTCGGTTTCTGACAAAAGTGCATCTGTTGCTTAAACACTGCCCTCCACAACTCAACATTTAAGCACTTAAACAAACCACTGTAGCCTTTAACCTACATTTTTACAGAAAGCTGTAGAAGCTGAGAAGACAAACCCAGACACCCGTTCACATTATGGGACTTCACCTCCAAGCAGCGGGGCCAGGCAAACAGGCACGGCAGTAACTGCCACGGTCACCTCACTTTACCACACTTGCAAATGTAAAGCTCTAAGCAGTGAGTAAGAGTGAAATTCGTGGGAATATCTTCTGGTTTGGTCTACTGCACTCTAAGATAATTAAGTGAAATATGGATTCCAGGATAAGGGCGTATCACATACACTGGCATTTCTAATTGTTTGCAACGGCCAATACTGAAATTATGATCTCAAATTAAGCACAATATTAATGTTGTGTTGTGTTCTGCATCAACCAGTCCTGGGGGACCTTCACCTGTTCATCTCCTTTGAGCCATGCAACAGTGACAATGCCCCGCCCCAGCAGGAAGCTGAAAACACCGTGTTCTCTCTTTTCTTTCCCCTTGTACAAAGGTACTTGCACCCCACCTCATGAACTGCTGGAGTGAAGCAGAACAGAAATAGATTGTGGGGACAGCAGAGAATTTGTGATGTGGGATACAAGATGCAACAGGATGCTGTAGTGATGCAGGGATGCAGAACTGAGGAAAGCAGTCCAACCCCACCCTGGTGCTACAGTACCCACCAGATCAGGTGTCTCAGCACGTCCTGCTTTTCTAGACAGATCACATCAGCTGGCATGTGAGAAAAGGCAAGTAGTACTCCTGTGAGGGCATTACTCCACCTCTCCACACACCACTCTTGCTCAAAATCTCACCAATCTCTTACGCAAATGGTTCAATAGTCTCATGATTTGCAGAGATGTATCATGCTACTTTGTTCTTTTTGTACTGGATTAGTTTGAATAAAGTAGTCATGGTCTCTCAGAGTCAGAACTGGTGAACAAGAATATTTTTATATGAAAACAAGGAGAATTTTTAAGGGTAACACCCAACAAGAATGGACTGAAGAGGTATCTTTAAAATGAATGAAAGGGAAGGAGGTGAAGCCGTAGAAGATCAGAATTGTGCAGAGGGGTACAAAATCTACCAAAAACAAATACTCTTGTCCCAGAGGACAAGTTTCCACAGTGAATTTCAGGATTAAAATACTTTTTTAATTTGCCTTCAAACTTCAAGTCTGAACCATGGAGCTAGAAAATTACAGAGGAAGAAACGTCCTTTCTGTGGCATCTCTGAAGTTCCAGCTCCTCACCAAAAGAAAACAAGTGCAGAGAAGCCACATAACTGAAATGCTCTAGATACTGACTTTTGTAAGAACTTTTTCAAAATTTCACCTTGGATTCAGCTTAGCATTAAGTCAGTTTTACTTTGCTTGACCAGACTGGTTTCTTCCTAATGAATGCAGGGTCATTCAAACCCCTGTACAGCAGTACATTCAAACCACTGACATTTTCACCTCATTTCTAATTTTTACACCCTTTGTGCTCAATGTGTGCTTGATTGCAGAACTCAGGCTTGCACTCACTCCTTTAAAAACTACTTCTGCATAGTGTTGAGAAGGATTTGTTTCAGCAGCTAGAGCTAGCACACAGACTAGGCAAGCGTGAAACCAGATGTCCAAGTGTTTGCACTTGGACTTGCCGAGATTTTAGCATGGGCACAACTGTTCACACAATTGCCACTGGGTAATATTGAGACCTGACATAGCTTCTTTGTTTACGTTTTTACTACTTCCTGAGAGTTTTGGGAAAGTGGTGACTGGCAGTTCCAGAAGGGCCAAGACTTACATTCTACACCTTGTGTTCACACAGGAACACTTTGCAGGAAGACTCTCCCAACACAGTCTCTGCATCCAGCAGATGTACTCCCAGAGGGGAAGACTGTTAATGCCTCCCATACCCATGGATTCTTTGTCTGTGCACAGACACTGCCCCTGGTTATGCCTAAGAGTCCTCCTGGAACTGAGCTAAGACCACCAATTCACATGTCAGCTGGTTGTCAGAAGACTGAATTGAAGAATTAACATTTTTGTCGCACTTTTTCACACAAAAAAGTCACATTGTTTATATGACATCTTTTGCTCAGCTTTTTCTCCTAAAGGTAAGAAATGGAGACAAGGGTCTGTTAGTTACTTCATCTGCACCCTTTGGACAACTCATTTTGCCTTTCTGCACCTCAGTTTCTCCATCTACTAAATACTGGTGCTATAGTTAGAGATGATCCAGCCAAAAAAGTGCTGTACGAACCAGCATCTTTATTCTTAATGCACTTCACAACAAAATTTTCTTCTTCTCTAAGTGAAATAGTCTCAAAAGCTTCTTCCCACCAGATTGAACTGGGTTTTGATACCATGCTGCCCCAGCAGCTCACCCAGAGCCACATTAAAAGAGAACTGATGTCATGCAGCCTTGCCTCCACACACCACCTGGACATGGTAACTGCTGCCACTGCAATTTCATTCTTGCTTGCTGTTTGCAAATTTCAGTTCCTCTGGTTGTGTGCTGTAAAATTTTGATTCATACTTTACTTTCCAAATATTGTGGCTTTTCTTGTGCAACTGCTTAAGGAAGATGGCTTGTATTGTGCAAATGGATCTCTTATGGCAGTGCATGCACAGTATAACAGGCAAGGCCCATTAAGAGCCTGGCTGTTCTTCCTAGCTTTATTTCACATCAAGATGCAGATTAGCTGGTTTTCAATATGGAAGGAAACAGAGGTCACAGTGGAAATACCAGATGTTCCTTGCTGCTCACTGTCTTCACATTCCACAAGCAGAAGATGCTGATACCGCAAGGTGATGGGCACTTGCTAGAACAGGCTGAGCTTTCCCGGCTCCTCTTGGCTTCTGCACCCCCTAGGATGAAGTCTGTAGAGGTAGCAGAATCCCCAAAAGGCGCTCTTCCAGACATCACACAAAACAGAGTATCACCCTACATATTTCTTCTTTTTCTATTTTCCTCTGCTACTCAGTATAACTACAGAAAACTTCCAGCACCCTTCACCAATACATGGATCCATAAAGCAAGTTTCATCAGCTTGATCCGTTCACCATGCCAAAAATCAAGGTGAAGCCATGCGCACTTAGAGAAAGAAAGGCTGGCTTAACAGTCAAAAAGAGGAAAACACACATTTCTTCAGGGACTGTTTTGCTCACTGAGTAATTGCCGCATTTGGCAAACATACAAAAAATGCAACAATAAAAATCAAAGCAAAGTAATAAAAACTGTGCATAAGTATTTCATTTATAACAACAGGAACTGTCCACAGCTGATTTTTTCAGAGAACCACAATAGCTAGTGAATAGTGAAAGATTATGTAAAGATGTATGGCTTATGACCTGTTCTAACCACAGAAGTATTTACTTCAGTACAGAATTATTGATCTGTGCTTCTTTTTGATTCCTTCCATTCACCTAAAACCAGTAGTCTTTCCAATTGTGTTTAGTTCAAAATTTATACTTTCAATTCAGTGGTCCAGTTTTGTTCCTAAATGCTTTTTGCTCTTGTTCCCTAACTTCTAAGTGCAGTTATTCTGATAAATGCTTCTTCTAAGTGTCAGAAGGATGAATGCACAGAAGTGAAAAAAGCCATCTACAGTAAGATTATCTGTCCTTGCACAAGGGCTTTGCAATTGATGGAAAGGAAGGCAGTATCAAGCAAGAACATGGAGGCAATGTCACAGCCAGAGGACTGAATACAACACAACCCTGAGAGTTCAGTGCTGGCAAAGTTGAAGGCCTGCTCAGTAAAAAGCCCAGCAAAACAGGTACTGCAGCACTCCATGTACCATATTTCATGTCCCCTCTACCATTTAATGACTAAGTTGAAAACTCCCACGGTACTTTTCTCTGGTATAAATAACTTAATTGGTAAATCTCACTTTCCAACTATACCTCCCAAAAATACTGTCTTTGGTCCATATAGCCTGAAAACCATTACTTATTTACTCACAAGTTTTCAGAACACATTCTCCTCATGTGAACAGATGACTTGTGCCAGCACAGAAGATAGGACATGTATTTGTAACAGTGGTAGTTTCCCATGTATATTTTTAAGAGCCAACAAAGGAGACAAACTCTGTGAAAAGTGTCTCCCCAATATGCATCTCTCCTTTTCCTGTCAAGGGATCACGCCTCTGACAAACCAGTGCTCAAAGCAAAAGCACTTCTGCAGCTCTCTTTGGAAAATTTCCCCCACTGTTCTGCCCTTATTGTCTTGTCAACACCTTCTCCTCACAACAGCTGCTTCCCATCTGAACTGATTTCTGAGCACAGTTTCAGTAACACAGCAAACAGAACCACCAGCACCCAGAGGGATATGAGCTAAAAAATTATATACAAGTGTCCAGTGATTATCATTTGAAGACTTTGATTTTCTTCAATAAAAAGGGAAGTAAATAGAAATGATCAAGCATCCTTCATATGAAGGACCAAATACTTTCAATCTACAGCATCTCAGCTGACAACTGTCAATGTTGACACTGAATTAGGTAACATCCAGTTCCTTTTCACACTGTCCTGAAGTAGTTGACAGCCATTCAAACTGTATTTCCTTTCTGTCTCCTCCTCCACAGACTGAAGAAAATAAAAGATCTCAAGTAATGATAGCAGGAGTCAGTAGTGACAAATCTAAGGAAGGCTGACAAAACATACTTCTAGCATTTCTGGCCTGGCACCTAGAACTTTCATATAATAACAAAGCATCAGAAGTAACACCATCCACATCAACAAGGAAAAACTAGCACCGGGTCTGGGTGTGAGCTCCAATCTACCAGAATCCTGCTTTAGCACTAAACGCCAGAGCCTGGCGTGGGACCTAGGGCCATGCCTCCATTGGTGAGCCCACAGAGCCAGGACATGTGCCTGAGCCTTGCAGTTCTGGGAGAAAACTGGGAGAATGTTTCCTGGCATGCTCCGGCCTCGGCTTACTAGCACTGTCCCAAACAATTGTCAGGCATGGTGCCAGTTAGGATAGGCCAAGGACATTCCCAGCAGGCAGCCTGAATGCAGCCATCCTGCTTTGACACTCGGAGTTCAGTGGCACAATACAGGACCATATCATGCCAGTTAGCCACAGGGCCAAAGAGTGGCACTGTTTTGTTTACTACATTTGTAGCCTAAGCCTCTTCCTTAACAATATAGTGCATTAACCACTGAGTCCATGTCTTCTCCTCTGTGACCTACATACTAAATAGCACACAGACTACTAATTTATACCTACATTGAGCTTGTCCATTTTTCTCACAACAACATGGATTCTATTTATGACTGACGTTTGAGAGTCCAGAAAACTTTTACAGCCTTCCATTACTGCCCATTCATACAAAATGGAAAGGGCTTTTTTAGCCACCTGGTCATGAGGTTAACAGCCAAGGCTCCCTGTGAGGTGATGCATTCAAAGCAATTGCCAGATTAGATGGAAAGTCCCATGAGACCAGAGACTTTGCTGTGTAGCCAAAACCCACCCACCTATCTGAGATAAGAATTTGCATTTTAGTGAGTTCTTATCAGGAGTCTGCTGCCAAAGCAAGGCTCTCCACCAGTGACACACACACTTTGAATATCAGGGAACTCCTCTCATACTCTCATAGTCATCTTCCTCAGTATCCAAAATAATCCCTGAATACAACATTTTATGTTTTCCCCTCTTTCCTGACAAGTATTTCCTTCATGTATCCCACGACAGGCTGGTCCAAATTAACCATGCTAGGATGCCAGAAGCATGAGCAGGCAAAATTTTCAACACAAAAGTGTTACCACTAATGTGATTTACTGCAGATAGAAGGTGTAAGAAGATATGGATGATGTTGTTAGGCTTTAAAATCTAAGCCCACTCTGTCATGTACAAAGGTAGTAAACATCTGACAGACATCCAATAAAATGAGACTTTTGGGCTTTAAGCTGTTTCTTAGTAAATTGCTTGGATCCCAAAGATGAGCATCAATTCCTTGGTGGCAATCTCAGCAGTCAGGGTCACTGGTGCAAAGAACTGCAGCAACCTCTCTGTAAAAGAGGTGTTCTCAGGAAAGGGGCAAGCAGTGTGCCTCAGGGATTAGCATTTGCCCATTCTGACACCCTGGGCCAAGACATGTCAGCAAAAAGGATATAGGTTTGGTGTCACTAGCAGCAGCTCTGGTTCACAACCAAACCAGCAACCTCATTTGTGCAAATCAAACCCCTGGCCCAATCACATCAAGTTTCACACCCAAAACATGTAGTCAAAGAGTTTCTAACATATGCTTGAGGCAGGAACCCTGGAAACGTTGGTCCTATCACTTAGCTAGTGGGATCTTAACAATTGACAAATCCACAAGGAATATATAAACGGCACTCTGCCTGTCAGATGGTCTGCTCCTTCTTTTTTTTTTGAACTGAAAGTTTATCACTGAGACAAATAAATTAAGACTAGTCTACAAAGATTTTTAAGGACTAAATAACTGCACTTGCTTTTAAAAGAAGTGTCCTCATTTTAGATAAGCAAAGTGGTTTTGGAACCAACAAATTAACCAGTTAACACAAGAATGACTACAGCAAAACCTGAAGTACAAAATGAAAGGTTAAGAATGGTCACAAAATTTACTCCATGAGTCATGAGACAGACGAAGTGCAACAATTTGTATGGCTGATATGCTTCCATAAAAAATAATTTCAGCAATGGGAATAGCAGTGAGAATGACCCAGCATCCTCACATGAACATAAATGCTCCTGTAACTCAGTTCCACAATCCCATTATCTCATACCAACCTTTAAATAATCAGGATTTAGAAATCTATGGCACTCTCTGCAACTCGAAAATACATGACATAAAATTGTCACTGTTTCCGGAACTGTAGGAAGTGGCATTGCCAGCTGGTTTGTAACAAGTTCTTGTGCTGATAGGACTAGGTGAAAGGGCAGACAGGCCTAAGATGAGCCTCACAATGCCAGAACAGTCAATGCTGCCTTTCTGTCCCTAGGTGTGAAGTGGCCTATCTGAGCAATATTCAGCTTTGGGCACTAAGTGTCTCATGGCCTAACATATGGCATTCAGCTGTGCAAGCAAGGAGGAAGACTCATTAGGAAGAGTGAAGAAACAGTTTTCTCATCACAGAGCTGTTTTCACTTACTTTGCTCTTGAGATCTGCAGTTCAGAGGGAGTCAATGTCTCTTCAGATGAATGGCATCTACAGAAAGGTGACAGTGATATGCAGAAGTCAAGTGTTTTAACCAGCCACCCTGAGGTTCTGTCAGTACAGATCCACTGCAGTTCTCTACGTCTGCTACAGCTTGACTCAATCACACCTGCAGAGGTAGTGTGAAAGCTTTAATCATGCCTGACTGGGTAATTAAGCAGGACTCTTCATCTGCAGCAATATTTAAATCCAACACTTGATCAAATCTCATGCATGCTGTTGCTGCAATCACCAGTCCAAGCCTATGATTTGTGATACAGAAGGGAAAAGCAGTCAGTGTTCAGTCTGTATAAGATGGTTTTGCATGAATTGCATTGCTTCACAAGAAGTCTTTGCAGCCGATTGAGAAACAACATGGTTGTTTATTTTGAGTTTTTCCTCTTCTCTAGCTGTACTCACTCCTGGTAACCAGGACAGGCTGCCATTTGCACAGGAATTTCAAGCTTCATCAAAACCAAAAGATATATCACCATTTACATCCTAAACCACATTAAACATTACTATGCAAGGCCTTTACCATTGCAGGCTGGAAATCCATTTGGGGAGACAAAAATAGAAAAGGGATTCTACAGCTGGAAAGAAGACAGAAATTCACACAGTCCCTTTATATTTTCTTGTAAGCGCTTGAAGCAAGCAATAGGCAGGCAACAGAAGTAAGTCATTTTCTGAAAGCTTAATCTGTCACAGACTCATCTGGGTGCCCAAAGGCAGACACTCTACTTGGGGGCCCTGCTTTTTCAAGCCTCAGAAACCCTCTGTGTCAGATGCCTCTGGGAGGATGTGCACAGAGGAAAGATGGCCTGCAATCACATCACTCTCTTCCCCTTAGGAGAGTTCAGTGTTGGATTTGCAGGCCACCCCCAGCAGTCTGATTACCCGACTGCTCCTGTAAATGCTGTATGCCGACACCTAGTCACAGTCATGAGGAATGAGTTGTTCCCAAATGCAGGTACAAACTCAGACAAACCTTTCTCTCCTGTGACAATAATACTCTGTATACTGTACAACGCCTGTTAAATAATCCACTGCCTCACTTAGTACTACTAAAGCCTTGGGAGTGCCTTGCACCTGGTGTTCTGGGCACTAGAGTTCAGGACACAAACAGATTAGAGAATCCAGGTAACAGCGCAGGAATTACCAGAAGTAAAATGAAATAATTTTTGAGAAAGCAAATGAAACAATTTGACAATTTGCCATAATCTGAAGCAAAATGTAAAAACATTCTTGAAGCATTTAAGGGATTGACGCAAAGGAAAAAAGAGCACTAAAAAGATTAGACGGTATATTAAGCATTAAGAAGACATTTCTAATATTAACAACATCTAAACACAAGGATAAACCATCAAAAACTAAGATCTTTCCCTAACAGAACATGATGGGACGGTTTGCCAAGATTCTCTCCAAAGCTGCCTTTCAGGACGCTAGGATACAATGTAAAATTGAAGAATTACATTTCCTACCCTCTCAAACCAGTACTCCTGCCTATGGCAGAAATACTGTGTGACCTGGGGAGTGGAAAATTATCAAAGCTTTTAAACTTTTTTTGTTTCCTGTATTTAGGGACAAACAAGTTCCCATTATGGGTATCAGTCTACTTCCTGCAAATATCAGGCAAAAATGTTGTAAAATCAAACATGCATCCATACAGTCCAGCTATGTACCGAGCAACTCTAATACTCTGCTCTCTGCAATGCTTGGTTCACTTTTTGATCCCCATGCCCTTTCCTACCAGAGCCCAGGGACTCTCTCCCTCTCTTTCCTCAGCTCCCACAGTGCTATTGCAGGAGAGTTTTGTTGCAGAGGCACCAGTGTGGCTCTGGGAAAGCCCAGGGCAGCCAAGCACTCCCTTCTCCCTCAGACATCATGGCACATGCTCAAACAACAACGGGCATGCCTCAAATGAGAGGGAGGGACAAAGGACAAAAAGGCTGATTGATCACGGCACAGCAACCAAGAGGAGAGACCAGAGCCAGAACGAGGTCAGACACCTCATTCCGAAGGATGTAACACGACCAAAGTAGGTCTGAGATAAAGGGTAACAAAAGGGTCAGATGCACAC